>NW_022589718.1:2632807-2761587 GCF_004348235.1 Phoca vitulina | reverse complement strand
CCCCCCCCCCCCCCCCCCCCCCCCCCCCCGGCCTCGTGGCTCTTCCCTATTTGAAAAGGCACCGTGTTGTGCAATTCAAGAGACACCTTTTAAGCAGGTACCACATGAACCACACCCACCAGCAGTTGTGTCAAGTGTCTTCCACTTGGGGGGTTGCGCATCCCAGGGATCATAGGCACGGAGGACTCAGCAGGACCCACATTCCCAGGCTTCCAAGCTCTGGGTGCTCAAGCTCTGATCTCACCACACTTTCTACCTCTCTGCCCTCTTTTGATTTCCCCCTCACACACCGCTGCTCTCTTCTGCAAAAGAGGAAGCATGCAGTCATTCCCAAACCCAAAAAAAGTTGAAATCAAAACCTGCACTCAGAGCTGCATGTTCTGATTACAGCTGGAGAAGCAGAGATTTCAGGACCTGGAAACAGCCTGGAAGGATGAAATGACTGGCTCGAGGTCACAGGTCATGGCAGAAATGGGGCCAGAGACCAAGTCCTCTGTCTTCTAGTCCCGCATGTTCCACAACCTCACCCTGGATCTGCTCGGGTGGCCTCTTCTCCCTGTCCCTACTGGGACAGGACACAGACAGCAAGAACCAATGGAGCAAGGAGAGTGGAGGGCCGGGGGAGGGGAAGGCAGAAGGTCTCCAAGGCCAACAGGGGCTGGGGGCAGAGGTCAGCTTCAGGTCTGATCTCAGAGCCCAGGGTTAGGGAGGTGAGAACACATGCTGGGGGGTAAGGAGCCAACTCGGGAGGGGCTGAGAGATCCACGGCTGTTCAGCTGAAGCAGCCGCCTGGGGCCTGGTGGCTGGCCCCATCTAAATTAAGGCCAAGGGCAGAGCAGTCAAAACAACTCCTAGCCAAACTGGGAACGCAGCTGATAAACCCGGGGATTTAAGTCACGGGATTTTAAATGGCTAGGTACAAAACAGGAGTGTAGTCACTACTTGCTGAGTCCTGGGTTTAGAGAGATTGGGCCATTCACATGCCTGCCCACCCCCCCCACCCCTTCCCCTGGCACCAGCCTAAGGGTGCCGGAGCCCTTCGCCAAGGAGACCTACCTGTCACGCCCTCTTTCTCATTCCCGATATTAAGTAGTCCCCCCATGCACCCTAGTTCCGGGACCGTGTACCTCTGCCACGGGACCGACTGCCCGATGGAAGAGGGAATATTTCCATAGCCAGCTGTTAAATCAAACCCTCAAAGCCAAGACGCAGGGCCAGAAAGAAATTGGGTGTGTTGTAGGGAAGTCATCTGTGCTAGCTGACGATGTGCCTGCCATTTCTTGGGTGGGTGTTTCAAACTGGGAGAAAAAAGCTGCTAGCTACCCTTCAGGCTTCCTCCGTGAATCTCTCCTTATTTGTTTGCCACGAACCAGTGAGTGAGTGCAAGCCAGTCGCCTAACCTCCCATTCCCCAGTTTTCACCTCCACCAAATGAGATCGTGTTTCCAGTGGGGGCATCACACTGAATGAGTCAGTTCTGTAGCCTGTAGGCCTGTCTCAAGAGAGCTATAAGGCCCTCCTCGCCCCCCAGCGATTTCCTAACACCTACGAGAACCATCTCAGGTGGTCTGGGATCCTGGTGAGTCAAACAATAAGCCTTTTATTTGAATCAAAATATAGCACACTGCATATATTCATTTTTATTTTGTCTTACACATTTGGAGTTTGGGTCTCTCTAATCACCTATGCAAATCTAAGTAAACAAAATGCAAATCTGGGTCCCAAATTAGATGAAAGATTTCCATCCTATTTGGCTTATAAAATTTCAAGTATTTCATTGCCTTGATCATTAGACACCAGCTGATCAGAAAGCCCCACGATTTCTAACTGTTGTATATACTAGATGGTATAGGTGATCCTAAAATATCCACACCGGAAAAAGCTCCTTTGCTCATCCCAAATCCATTTCCCCTGATTGAATGATTTTCTCATTTCCACAGAGAGCTATTAAACCGACCATGCAAATTATCAAGGCCCTACAGACCCTGGAGGAAAAAGAAAGAAATTAGAAGATAACGTAAGGTAGTCAACCTCAGCAAAGGGAATACGGCACCAAGCCCCATTTCCTCTTTGTGTTGTTTATCTTATAATCACATCATTCAAGGCTCTCTTTTCCAAGGACATCTAAGTTCTAGTCCTGGTCCACGCCACTGTCCTTCCTTGGAAGTTTTTGACAGGCCTCTGATCAGACACTTTCCTCTCTACTTGTTGGTAAGTCTTTCCTCAACATTAGATTGGAATCTGCCTTCCTCTGACTTCTACCCCACCTTTCACCTAGTAATGACCTTGAGAACACCATGGGATGACTCTCCGCTCTTGCCAGTGGCACCCTCGGGACAATTAGGGACTTTCTTCCAGACTCTTTATTCTTTTTCTGCCCCTTGTTCCTTCAAGGTTTCCCCCAGATGCCACTCCAGACCCCTTTCCTTGGTAATTTCCTGCCTAAATCTGTGCTCCAGTTACCAGGGTCTCTCCTAAAATGAAAATCTGTACACCACCCTCTCAGTGTAGCCTGATACTACGTTTCCCAAAGTATGTTCCCGGGACCACCAGCCCTGTGCACTGTCACCCACCCTACCCCGAAGGGTGCACGGGGCTAGGAAGTGTGGGAGACACAAACTCTATCCTCAGAGATTCTCAGAGCAAGGGAGCATGGGACATGGGAGAGCTCTGAGCGGTCTTGGAGAAACCTGACCAGCGGGTGGAAGCCACTGTTTCCCAGTGCTTGACTCTAAAACTCTTTATTTCCCCACACAACACAGGGCAGGAGAGGCTGGTCATTTTCACACTGATCTCCAGCTAGCTCAGCTCTACAGACATCCTCCTATTTTTCTGCCCTACTCTTCTTCACTCCATGAAGAACTTCAATGCAATAGCTAACTGTATTTAGTGAATTCCTTCTTGAAGCAATACACTTTTTTGGGATATAATTAGACAGTTCCAGGGGATCCTGGGTGGCTCAGTCGGTTAGGCATCTATCTGCCTTCAGCTCAGGTCATGATCTCTGGGTCCTGGGATGGAGCCCTGAATCAGGCTTCCTGCTCAGCAGGGAGTCTGCTTCTCCCTCTCTCCCTCTGACCCTCCCAACTGCTCGTTCTCTCTCTCTCTCTCAAATAAATAAATAAAATCTTTAAAAAAAGTAGCCAGTTCCATAATTTTCCGGTTTTGTACATGTGAACTTTGGTATATTACATTTTCACCTCTTCGGTAAGTTTTATAATACAATTCAAGCTACCAGCTACCACACGAATATTTTTTTTTAGGTGATTGATATTTGTCATTAAATTCACTGAGAAATACAAAAGGCAAGGAGGAAACTGGAAACATTCTGAAATACTTTTACCATGTGTGGTATATCTGAATCTAGGCAAAGCATTTTGTTGCCTTCAATGAAAGTTTTTATATATAAAATAATTTTCTGATGCACTTGAGAGCTAGCTACTTAAAAAAAACCCCATGGTGAAGTTTTTGCAAATTAAGTGAACATCCTGTTACACATCCGTTTTGGGGGTTCAGATGTCTACACACTTACTGAGGCGGTTCTACTTCATGTTTTAAAGTATGGGGGAGAGCCTGTCCGTGGTGAGTCCAAAGAGGCTTTGCTGAAGGAATGGGCAGAGTGGTATGCTTCTTTTTTTTTTTTTAAGATTTTATTTATTTATTTGTCAGAGAGAGAGAGACTGAGAGAGCGAGCACAAGCAGGGGGAATGGCAGAGGGAGAGGGAGAAGCAGGCTCCCCACTGAGCGGGAAGCCTGATGCAGGGCTTGATCCCAGGACTCTGGGATCATGATCTGAGCTGAAGGAAGACACTTAAGCGACTAAGCCACCCAGGCGTCCCTGGGCAGAGTGGTATGATATGAAGGATTCAAAAGGCGGTCTGCCAGGATCCCACCACAGAGCCAGCATCTGGGGAGTGGGCTCCCGGGAGTCTCACATGAAATGCCACCACGTGGTCAGGGAGGAGAGAGGCCAGCCCCTGCTTCTCTTCCCGAGTCTCCTGCTTCTACCACTCAGATGACAGCAGAATAAGGTACAAGTTAAGGAGTCGGACTCTGGGCCCAGCTTTCCTGGCTTCATATCACAATTCCAACACCTCCTGGCTACATGGCCTTGAGCAAATTAGAATCTCCCTGTGCCTCAGTTTCCTGAGCTGTGACATGCACTGACTTTGTAGAGCCACCCCAGGGATGAAACGAGGGAATACTCGTAGGGTTCTTAGAACAGGGCCTGGCACAGGGCTCAGGAGGTGTTAGTGAGGCTCTTTCGTTGTCTTTTTCTTAGTTTGTTCTCTCCCATCCATGCACTGCTTTCCATTTTAACGCTAACACCTGAGCCGGGCACTTCATTCCTCACCTGGTGACTCAGCAGCTCCCCACTGCTTTCCGGTCCTTTGAATACCCTGGCAGGTCATTCCCAGGTCCTTCTTTATCTACTTTCCAGCTCACTTTCCAACCTGATCTCATACCCTTCTTTTTTCCCTACACGAGTTAACATGAACACGCACTGACCACTCAGGGTTTTTCCCCAAGGTGGACCGTCCAGCTTCCTCCATTCTCGACTATCTGCAACAAAGCCGTCCCTTACAGCCAACCTGAAGGCCCTATCTTCATGGACCTTCCCTTGATTTCCTCTGCTTGCAATGTCCCTTGCAATGGATTCCTTTCTTCTTTGGGATCAGAGTGGTTTGTGTTCGCGCCTCACACCCCTTCCAGGCTGAGGGGGCTTGAAGGGCAGCCACCACAGGGCACTTCACGTCAGCACCCCCACAGGACCCTGCCCCTCTCGGGAGCTCAGTCATTACTCATCAGCTTGGAAAATGCTCTGGAGTACGACTCTGAAGGAACAGGAGTGAGAGCAAGTCATGATGGGGATAAGGGAATTAAGAACATTTCAGAGGAAGGCCTCCACGTGTGAAAGGCATGGTAGAAGGCCGTCTTCAGGCAGCCCTCCTGCTGCCCCCGGGCCCGGAAAGAGCTGCCTGGGGGCGTGTTAAACCATGGAGACCCTGAAGACAGAGCCCGCCCCCGCCACTGCCCAGTTCAGTTATCAGCAACGTCCCAAAGGGGGGCACACTTTTATTGTGACATAAAAAAAATTAGATGCAAACAAAGACTTAATCAAGAACTTAAAGCTGCACCAGGCACTTCTTGCTCCAAATATCTCATCTATTCAAAGGCTAGGAACAAAGTTACTGACATCTATGTTGCATATGAATGGAGTAGGGAAAGAGGGTTTAGTACAGTTGTCCTAATCCTAGAGCATCCATTTTTTTTATTTTTAAAGAGATTTTATTTACATGAGAGAGAGAGAGAGAGAGAGAGAGAGAAAGGATACAAGCAAGGGGAGGGGCAGGCAGAGAGAGAGAGACAAGCAGACTCCTCGCTGAGCAGACAGCCCAATGCGGGGCTTGATCCCAGGACCCTGAGATCATGACCCCAGCCAAAGTCAGCCGCTTAATGAGTGAGCCTCCCAGGCGCCCCCTGGGGCACCCATTTAAATATCACTGTGTGCCTGAGACATTCAGAACAACCTGCTAATACTAACTCAGCACCTGACACCAAACTCCTGCGGTTGTCAATGTCAAGTGCTATTATCTGCATTTTCCAGGTGGAGAAACAAGGACCTTCACAAGTAATTTTTCAAAACCCCAAAAGAAGACAATTTAGATGGAGACTAAAAATCCAAAGCTCCCCACCAGTCAGTTCATCACTCTACCTGCAAATGTGTTTTAACCAAATCCGAGAAAGACCAATTCTAATAAAAGGTTGTTTCTATGAGGATTTCATACGAAGAATAAAGGTAGTGCTGGAGCAGGTTCCATTTAACCAATCATTCAGAGCAACCACCTTGCCACATTTTCGAGTTTCAACACACACACCGGAGTCAGAGTTCAATGGTCATTCATTTTTTAAGCTCCACAGTATTTATTTTGTACGAGACATCCTGAAGCAGAGATGGGCCAAAGGCTAGATGAGTGCCATGGGCTTACGGGGCGCCGAGGATGGAGGGAGCTCTGAAATCTGCAGAGGACAGCGGACCTTCTCCAGCTCGAGGGATGGGTGGTGTTTGGATTGGTGTGGAGAGATAGGGGTGGAGGGGCAGGCCCGGCCTGGGGGCCAACGGTCCTGGTTTGTTGGTGATTCCATCAAAAGCCTGGAGAGGTTGGGTTGGAAAGCTCCATTCCAGCAGGTGATACCGACTGGCAATTCACACTCATTAGGGAAAGACAAGACCAACAATGCCCTTTGCTTCAGTGTGAGGGGGGCAGCTGGGCTCTGCGCTCCTACAGGTGTCGGTCTGGATGTAGACTATGACCTGAACCTGACCCTCAGGAATCTGAGAGTGATAGCTAGCAGAGATAAGGAGCTTTTTAATCGGTGGTGTTATAATACCTTCTGAGGGATAGCCAGCAAAATCAGCACATAATGCAGAACACGAGTTAGCTTCAGAAGTCTCCTTGAAAGACTGGGTGTCTCTCAAATAAATAACTGTTAGAACATGGTTCATCTGATTCGGCTCCATTGGGGGAAAAAAAAGAAAGAAGAAAAACAATACTGTCCAGAAATGGCTCCGATAACACTCCCACCAATACAGCCGCCCTCCCCCACCTGGCGCCCTGGCAGAGGCTGCTAATTTATCACAAAGTCTTGCCCATCAGCCTAAAAGTGGCTTCAGAATCTTTCTGAACACAGCATTTCAGGCAGCTGCTTCCAATCAGATTGGCATCACACAGGCAATGAGACTCATTTTCTATTCCAATGTTGTTTAATCAGCAATTTATAACAAGCATGATGCTCTCGGCTGTGGGGCATGAATGGTTCATCAGTCTTGATGACATATTCTTCAAGATTACTCCCCGCCCCCCGCGCCCCCGTTTCTCTGATTGCATGCTTTCCAGAACACAGTTATAACTGACTTGCCAGTTAGATTTTCTTAATGGGCTGGAATCCACTGACCAGAGAACACAAGTGAGTGAAGGCACAAGAGCACCAGATGGCCGGAGAAGTCATACCTCTCGTGGAGTTGGCGGGCTGGTGTCAACACCAGACTCTGGTGAGTCAGATTGGCGGTAAGTCAGTTCCCAAACCTGCTGTTCTGATGGCGCCTCCAAATCAAGTTATCTGGCCTACACGCTGAGGACTAGTCCCCCGACCATGGAGCACCCCTATGAGCAGCCTGTCGACACCCCCAGACAACAACCTGATTTCTTCACGTTTCCTGACTGCAACAAGACTCAGTTTTCTCATCTGTAACATGGGTGTCTGCTGTGAGCATCAAATGAGCTGAGGTGTGTAAATACACAGCACCGTGACTGATACACAGCAGTTACTAAGTACTGTTAATTGTCTGCCACTCCCCTTAATTAGGATGTCATCAATGCTCACCTGGAGATCGGCAGTGTTTCCCTAACTGATTTCCACTCCCTGCCACTCCAATGACCCCTCTTCCTCAACCCTGCCACAGTGAGCATTCTGAGCATGACACTTTCCTGCTCCAAAGCTTTTGCTGGATCTCCAACATCTGCAGAATCAAGTTCACAATCTTAGGCTGATGTTCGGAAACTCACAGTCTAGCCTCTGCCCACCTCTTCATCCTCCTCTCCCACCACCCACCTGTCCCTGAACGCCTGGACCATGCACCTTTCCCAGACACATGAGGCACTTCTATGCCTTCCATATGTTTGATCATGCTTTCTCTGCAGCCGGCCTCCTCCCAGTCCCTGATTTGTGAAATTCTACAGATTCTTCAAGGCCATTCAGAGTTCTCTTCCTCTACGAAGTTTCCCTGACAAACCCCCTTGTTCAACTGACAAGCAGAATTAATTCTTCCCCATTCCAGCCTCCTACTAATGAGCACTCACCCCTTCCTGAGGGTCATTTACCCTTGTTTCCTACTCAGTAAACTCTGTTGACCTTAAGTTATGTTGAAGGTAGGAAGGTATTTTTTAAATTTCCAAAGTTCTTAGCATATTGAGAGCTATTGATCCACAGAAGAACTTGTGATTCGAAATATATATATATATGTATATATATATACATATATATATAAAACAAATATTTGCTGATACTCCAGGCTCTATCTCGTGTACTCCTCACCGCAACCCTAGGACAACCACTATTGCCTCCAGTTTACAGATGAGGAAGCAGAGGTATGGGGAGGGTCTACAGTTGGCCCAAGGGCACCAGCTAGAAAGTGGATTGAAACCCAAGTGGTCTGGCTGCAGATCCCACAGGCCTTCAGTGTTGCTTGGGTGAGTTCACCCACACCACGCAGTTTGGGCACTGGGAAGGCAGACTAGGGGAATCAGGCACGTAAAGTAATAATTTCAGCGTGACCGGTCCTTGAGGTGAGGAGGATGCACACCTGCCAGCAACCATCTATAGAGAGTCAGGGGACAGGCAGCAGTCGGCAACCCAGCTGTGGGACTTGGACCAGTTAATTCGCTGCTCAGCCTCTGTTTCCTCATCGGAAAAGTGACAGTAATAATACCTAGATTGCAGGGTGATTTCAACATCACATTAAGACAAAGTATGTAAAGAAAATGCTATACTTGATGTACTGTAAAACTATATTGTTCTCGGGGCCCGTCCCAAAACCCTAATGCGAAGCAACTGTACCATAAAGGAAAAACTCCCTAAAAGAAAACTCATGAGTCTGTGTTTCTTGAGCAATATATCTCACAGGAATGCAGAAAACAGGACATCAACTTAAAGGAGGGAGCCAGCTGCCTGAAAGAACTGGTGAGATCCAGACCAAACCAGCCTGCAGCAGATGGACCCCCACGCTGGCCTTAGCGTGTGCACAGTGACCGCCAGGACTACCTTCAAGTTACCTTTCCCTCATTTAAATGCTAAAAATCATGTGCAGGGATGCAGATTTCACATGCTAATGAGATGCACCGTATAGAAAAGCATGCTCTCTAAAGTACACAAGCGCCAAGAAAAACCTCACCTTTCCATGCTTAAACATCATCCTTTTCCCACCTAAGTTTCTTTAAAAAAAAAAAAAAAAGATTTATTTATCCATTTTAGAGAGAGAGTGTGAGCTGGGGGGGGGGGGGGGGGGGGGGGGGGGGTACGGGGGAGAGAATCCTGAAGCAGATTCCCCACTGAGTGTGGAGCCCAATGCGGGGCTAGATCTCACAACCCATGAGATCACAGCCTGAGCTGAAACCAAGAGTCGGATGCCCAACTGACTGAGCCACCCAAGCGCCCCTCCCACCTAAGTTTCTTTAAGAAACTTCCTGGCCTTGCCTTGGAGAGTCAGCCTGAGGACACTGTTGCCTCCCTTCTGCTCGAGCACAGACCCCAATAAAGCCTTGCCTGGAACGCCCCTTTGGCCTCTTGTCAATTTCTATTGGGGAGAGAGCCCAACGGCCTGGTCAATCAATTCCACACAGTGTTTGCAAAGGTCTAGTGGAAGGGCACAGTTTTATCAACCCTGGCACTGGAGCCAAGAAGCCCAGCCAGCTCCGGGGCTGACCCCACAGTGTGTGCATGAAAAGGGTATTCACAATCTGGCAACTCCATCACCAGTCCCTATTGCCACTTCCAGCCCAGCATCACTCATCAACTTGCACACTCCACATTGTGACAGGTAGATTGCCTGGGATCCAGATCTTGGGATAGATAAATAGCTAGGAAGGAATCTTAGGCCCAGCCACTGTCCTAGGCAAGAGAGCGAGCCTTTCTTCCCTTTCTCCCCTCTGTGCCAGCATCTCACCCCTCTCCGTGCCCCTATTCCATGAACCTGCCCTAAATCCCACTCCTTGCTTTTGCCGAAATCCTCAACTAATCCCATGCAAATAAGAATTATTTCCTTGCATCTGTACAATTCAAGATCCTATTATAAAGGCTTAAGTGTATGCACTTAATAGAAGATGTTTAGAGATCAAAACCCCTTTAAGAATCTAAGGAATAATCTCTAATGGTGTAACTTCAGGCTTCACTTTGGACCCAGGGTGATCGTTTTGGAGGATGGGGATTCTACTGCTACCTTTGGATCACACCACTAGACAGAAATATTAGCCTGCCCCTAGCCACTCCCTTCCCTAGGAGAAAAGGAAAGCCACAGGTATACACCATGACCCCCCACCCCACCCCACTGGAAGGATAGCTTGCCAGAGTGGGCAAGGCAGTGCGGCCCAGAAAGGCTTTTCCGAGTAGCTGGAACCTGTTCCATTGTCTGCAAATCATCATCACCCTTGATCGATGGCCGGGCCATCAGAGAACAGGACTGGACCAAAGCCAGCTTCTTTTCAGCTTTTCTAGGCACGAGCTTCCCAAAAGAAATTGAAACCAGGTACTCTCTCTTACAAAATAATGCTTCACAATCCACTCCTGGAAAGGGCAGAGCAGTTTTCTGACCACTATTGTCCGGGGGAGGGCCAGACAGGCTTCCCCCTGCCTCCTTCTGTCTCCTAGAGACAGCTGGTGCCTGCAGCTTTCTCAGGAGGGAGCTTGGGTTCCAGCCCCTGGGTAGCAGAGCGGGGGCTGTTTGATGGTTTTGTTGGTCTTAATCTGCCCTTCAGCATGTTCTCCCTTCTGGCAATGTAGGCTGCCCCTGTCCCCGTCCCACCTTCCACTCCAAGCAGATTTCAGCAGCTGGTTGGCCAGGCGCGTGAGCTGTGGGACCGCTTCTGCCCTTAATGTGCCTTCCTTCCTGAGCCGTGACAATAAATTCAGGAGATAAATCAGCCTCTACTCAGAGAGCCAGCCGCAGAGGGACGGTGTGGTCAAGGGTGAGCGGGAGGCAGGGGAGGAAACGATTCTGTTTCTCACCAGATCTCTAATTGGTTGTCCCTGCCTGTCAGACAATGATGACAAACTTCGAATGTGGCCTGAGCAGAGTCACACGGGCCTCAGTCCACACTGCGCAACTCAGAGAAAGCGGGTCGTTCGGCCAGCTGGGGCCTTAGGCTGTGACGGCCCCCTCCCCGCAGGGCCTGTTGATTTATTTTCCAAATAAACGACCCAACATATGCCTAACAGTCAGTCAATGCTCATGGTTCGGACGAGTTCAGCCCCACGTTCAAGACCGTGGTTGATGCCAGGGAAAATAGGAGGAGTGACTCAAACGTGAGTCAGCCGGAGCTGCAGCTCTCCTCCTGCCACCCCCGGCTTGGAGGAGGAGACTGATGTGTAAATAAGTGTAAAGAGAGAGACAATGAGAAGGCTCTTAAGGGAGGTTCCAAGAAAGTGCAAGGAGAGCTCTGAGGAAGGAGAAATTATCTTGTGAATTTTTAAAAAATCCCAACAGCAAAGTATCTTAAAGGTCAACATAGAAACCACCAGGGCAGTGATTTCTGATTGCAGGTTTGTGACCAAACTAGTGAGCAGGAACCAGTCGTGAGGTGTTTTTGCAATAGTCTGTTGTCTGTTGTTCATTCATGAACGAAACCAACATTTCATGAGCACCTGCTACTTGCCGGGCACCAGGCGACGTGCCTAGGATACAACAGTGAACGAGACAAGCACACGGCCCCCCAGGTGGAGCTTACAAATATAATATAAAAATTTCCAAGTGCGGCCTGTTTGGTGTGCCCGAAGCAATTCTCATGGAGCCAGGAGTAGGAAGCAGGGCGGGAAAGATGGGCAACCCAGGGCAGGAGGGGTCTCGTTAACGAGTCTGGATTCTATCCTAAAGAATGTGAAGCCACTGAAGATTGATTTATGTATTTATGAGAGAGAGAGTGAGCGCAAGCGGGGGTTGGGGCAGCGAGAGAGGGAGAATCTCCAGCAGACTCCCCGCTGAGCACGAAGCCCAAATACGACACAGGGCTGGATCTCACAACCCTGAGATCATAACCTGAGCTGAAATCAAGAGTCTGACGATCAACGCACTGAGCCACCCAGGTGCCCCAAGTCACTGAAGATTCGAAGTTGGGGAGTGACGTGGTGAGACTTGCCTTTCTACAAAATCACCGTGGTTGTGTGTAAAGGAGGGGTCCTGGAGGGCCAGCTGCCCTGTAGGAAGACCATTCGTACTTTTTGAAACTTAGAGCAGATGCAAGGCTCCCCCTCTGTGGCAGCTCTGCCGTCACATGCTTACACCCGATAAGCTTTCCTGACCGCTCGTGTTCCAGAACCATAGTCCGCTTTATCCATGGGGAGGTCCAAAGGAAGCAACGAAGGATCAGCCGCTGTGATTACACATTACAGTACTGCGTACGAATCGTGATTGTATAGTGGCTTCTGTTTTCTATTTAATTTTACCCATGACAATTTTTTAAGTAAAGAGCATCTGTGGCACTATTTATTTTCTCATTAAATTGGAGAGTGTAAGGGAGAAGGGCATTATCAATACCCAGGTATGGCCATGAAACATATCATGCAGAACTATGTTAACAACCAGCCCTGTGTATCCAAGAGGAAAAAAGGCTAAGAACAAATGCACCAGAGGTCAGTGATTACTGTGTTGCCACACTTTGGTAGGTGTTTTTTTTGTTTGTTTTTTTTTTTTGGTAGCCCATTCCTGGGAGTTTGGTTTCAAAGGCATTAGGAAGTCAGAGGTAGAGGAAGAAGTCAAATCATACCATGTGTCTAATCCCCAGATCGTGTAATGCTTCTTGTCTCTCTCAGGGTAAAAATAATGTTCTTACAATGGTATATAAGACCCTAGATGTTCTGTACCCCGCCCCCTCCCCATTCTCCCTCCTACCACCTCTCTGACCTCAGGCTTTTGGACTCTGCCCTCTTCCCTCTGCCCCAGCCACACTGGTCTCCTGGTTCTTCCCACAACTCACACCTGCCTCAGGACATTTGCATGTGCTGTTTCCTCCAAAGTTGTACATGGCTCCCTCTCCCACCTCCTTCAAGTCTTTGCTCAATTGCTTTTTTTTTAAAGGAGGTACAAAAAACAATATTCTTTATTTTTAAGAATGCTGCTAACCAAGATCATCATATTTGTCAGTGCCCATTTAACTGGCCATCTTACAAAAGTTTCTCCCCAAAATCATAATGGATAAATACAATCATCAGCAGTTTGACATTAGAAATGCTAGCCACACAGACAGCAGAGGCTTGATTAAAATGTCATCAAACCAGGTGGGCCAGCCAGAAAGAAAAGCCTCCAACTCAATACCTAAGAACCTGACACAAATAATTGCATCCCCAAGCATCACAAATTCTCTTGGATTCTACGGGTAATCCATCTCAACAGTGAGAATGTAACTGAAAAATCTGTAGCTTCTCATAATCGACAAAGTCTCCTATTTAAGATTCTTGACATCAAATTGTAATCCTTATTAACAGTCACGTGGAATCTAAGTTTTAAACACAACAGCCGACGTGAACTTCACTGAGGCTCTCTCTGAGCACCTTATTGACACTGCGAATGCCCCAAGCTTCCTAGCCCCTTTGCATGTTCCCCGCCCCCTGCACTTCTCATCTTTCGGCAAATGAGTACTCATTTCTTTTGTTTCCAGTCTGTCTCCTTGCCCTGCTGGAGGGTAAGCTCTGCAGGGCATGGATTTGTGCCTGCTCTATTCCCTGCCTGTATTCCCAGTGCCTACAACAGGACCTGACAGACGCAGGTACTTGATGAATGTTTATTAAACTTTGAACAGACCTTGAGGACAAAGATTTTCAGTGCCTTTCACGGTCTTTCTTACTTTCTCTCTTTTATTTTTTTGGCAACAACAACAACAACAGTCTTTCTCAATATGCTTCCCTTTGATTAAATTCAAAGTAAGTCAGCTGATTTTTCAAAGACACTGGCCAAATCATTTTGGGGGAAGGGGTGACCACCTGGATTTAGAACCTAATTGTAACTGGCCCCTGAAGCCTAGGGTCAGCTGAGTTTATACGACACTGCTTATAAAAACAACCTTCTATAGTTGTGCTTCCTTTTCTACTGTTTCCATTGTTCAGCCGCACAGACCAGTAGCCAGAAAGAAACGCACACACAAATGCGGCTCTCCCGAGGCTATTTGGTTGGTGAAAGTCATCACGCTCATTTTAAACATTTGTCATAACCCATTCCTTATTCCTGCAAGATGCTGGGTTGTCTTTGGGTCTGGAGACGCTCTTGCGCCTCCTGTACCACTCACGGTCTCCTCCCCGAGCTCTGAGGTCTGTTACGAACAGCCTCCAAGACTCCGTTTGAGACCGTGGCCTAGGGTTACCCGGTGAAAGGAAAAGCCTCAGCTGCACGTAACCTGGCTCCTGCTGGCTGCTGGTGAGGCTCAAAGCCAGAGTCCCCAGGTTCCTGCACAGACCCTCCCCTTCCCAGGGAAGAAAATCAATCATCAGGAAGGCGAATTGTGAAGATGTGAAACCACTAAAAAGAAATTCCCACTTCATATGGTTTCCCTTGTACCCACACACTTTTACACAGGTTAGAAGGGTGGGTGCTCTCCCAGGTGACTACACTAGGGTCCCTCTGAGCATGTGGCCTGGGGTCCACCTCTGGCCTCTGAATCCCCTACGAAAACCAACAACCACACCCTGACACAGGACACTTAAAAAAACAGTCCAGCGGGGGTGCTGCTAGATGGTGATATGTCCTATCATCACAGGAGAATTGGGGGTGGGGTGGGGTAACCCCCTGTGATGCTCTATTGCCACTTAAAGAATATCCGTCAGACCCTAGCTCCCAGAGCCACTCTGGAGCTTTTGCCCCTCTTTCTTAGACTCTTCTCCCTCTAGTAAGTTAGCCACAGAAATCCGAAGTTCAGTGTTTCGAGAACAGGGAAGGTGTGACCATGAGGTAACTGACTTTTGTGGGTCATTGAGTAAACAAGCAAGCCCCCTTCCCAATGAGGCTGACCCAGGCCCCCTGTCAGAGCAGCCCAAATTCTCACGTGTCCTTATTCTCCTTCAGGGCCACTGGCCTGTGAAAACACACCTGAAATACACACTGCTCTGTAGACTCAAAGGAAAGCTTCTAGAATCTCAATAGACCAAAGAAGGGATATAACCCAAAGATTATTCTTCCCAACCCCTAATGCAGATAGAACATAATTCAGAGAACCAGGTAGGTGGAACTCAATTTGACAGCAGATCTCGGGCTGTAAAACATATGAACTGGACTAATTGAGCCAGGCAGAGGCCACCTGCCGCCTTCAGCGCCCAAGCGAATGAGTGCTGACGCTACTACAAAGCCTGGAGCCCAGGGGGTGCACGCAGGTGAGCCCACAGACAGCTGCGCTGCTCGCCGCCCTCGCCGGCTCCTCGCCCTTCCCGAGCACCCCGCCTCCGAGCAGCTGCTCGAGCACTCACTTTGAGGAAGCCCCTCGGGAAGGGCATGCCGGTCGCTCACCAGGATCCCGCCGGGGGTCCGCTGTGGTCCGTCGCGGTCCGCTGTGGGAGCAGCTGGGGCTGCGGGACGCGCCGCGCCTGTGCCGGGCCCGGGCCGTCTGGGGCCAGGCGGCCGCGGCGCGCGGCCCTCCGACGGCCTTATCGGCGGCAGAGGCGCGCTATCGGGCGGCCCCGGGGAGCTCAGCGCGCGGGCGGAGGGGAGGCGCCCGCCTGGGGCTGGCAGATTACGGCAGCGCCCTCGCCGTCTCCCGCTCCCCCGCCGGCGCCCGGCCCCGCTCCCCAGGCCGCGGCCGGCGCAGTCCCTGCCGAGGGCCCCCGAGGGCCGCGAGCCAGGCCGGCCAGCCCCTCACAGAGCTGCGCCGCGGGGAGGCGAGGGGAGCGCCGGCCCGCCGCTTCTCCCCCTCGGCCGCCTGCGGGCTTGCGGTGCGGGCGGGGGGGGGGGGGGGTCTTCCAGAGGCGGGGCTGCCCGGAGGAGGCTCCAGGAGGACACGAAGCCCCCACGTGGGGGCAGCATGCCTTGCACGGGCAGAGGACTGTGGGGGAGCCGCTGACCTTCTGTGCTAACCAGCCCTGGGTCTGCAGGGACCCGTGGCTCTGGCCCTGTTTTTCACATGTTTTCACTAGGGTGGGAGGGGGGGAGCTGTGTTCCTTAATTGCTGATTTGCAGGGAATCTGGGCACAACCTTAATAACATCGGGGCCAAAAATAACAGCGTTCCTGGGAACCAGAGGTGAGTCACCACCAATAGCGGCCAGGAGGGAAGGGGGGCTGAGGCCGCTCCCCACACCACAGCTGCCAGGACGTGGGGGCTGCCCAGAGAGCCCCGGCTGGGCCCACCCCGGGCCAAGCGGTTGCGGGCCTGCCTTGGGAAGGCTCCTTTGCCGGCATCTGTCCCTCACACAGCCGGATGAGGTGGCATCTGCCCAGATGAGAACACTGCGCCCCTGGAGTAGCAGTTGGTGGCTGGCAGAGGGGACGGGTGACCCAAAGGAGCTGAGCTGTAAGGCCGGCAGAACGGCAGGCTCCCTGGGGCCTGAAGTGGCCTCACCTAGATGGGCCTGCTCCGTCTGTGCCATGGATCCTCGTTTTCCTTTCTAGGGGCGCATGGACCCCACTGAGGTAGTCCAGCCTGAGAAGAGTCCCTCCGGCCTTGTCACATGCCTCTCAGCCTGCCGCTAGACTGAGACTGGTCCAGGTCCCCTGACAGGCAGCCATCTGGCTTCGGAGCTTCTCTGCAGATCCAAACAGGTCCTGCTGTGAGGGCACAGCTGTTGTGGAAAACGCCTCGGAGGGCGCTCTGGGAGCCTCTGTTTGCCACACCAGCTAGAAAGCCCTCCAGTGGAGGCCAAGGCCATCTCCAAGCGGACCAGCACCTGAGGTGGTGTGGGGAGGGCAAAAGCAGGTTCTGGGCCGCATCTAGACTAAAAATAACCACCACAATCATTACAGCACAAGTCCTTACAGATGTCTGTTGAAGCATATAAGTCCAAAGAATGGCTTGCTTTTTTTTTTTTTTTTAAGGGGCCCAGAAGGCTAAAAGATGTAAAAGCAGGTCCTGTTAGGCATGACTTCAAACAACTCTACCACAGGACAACAACTATTGGGCTAGGCTAGTCGGTGATGCAGAGTGCTGGCGTGCACCCCACCCGGCTGCAGGAATGGGTTTGGAGTCAATCGGAGAGGAATCGGTACATAGCAAGCGCTCAGTAAAGGTTTCTGGAATGGATCCATGGTTGTCACCAGCAGCATGATAAGAGCAAGAAGCCATTTCACCATCCAGGAAAGAGAAGAGACTAGTTTCCCATCTCTGAGGAGAAAATGTCAGCAAGTAAACACAGCGTGTAAGACGATTTAGAAAATGCCCTGTAAGTAGAAACTCATTGCAAATCTTCGGCAAGGGTAGACGTCAGGCAGCCTTGATCCTTTGTGTGGGGTCCTTGTGTGGTGCTTTCTGCAGCAAGACAGTCCCTCACAGGTCCCTGAGCCCCAGGCTCCAGCAGCTGAGCGGCTCCGGGAATCAGGGCGCCTCGAACTTAACCCCAGAATGGGGCCCCCCTTGGCAATGCAAGCCTCCTCTCCCGTGGATACATCGAGAGGGGAAATGGCCAGGCACATGTGAGGCCAACCGAACAACCAGGCTAACAGGGATGGGACCGGCAAGCAAGCAGCTGGGTCTCAAATAACTGGACCTACGGTGCGCTTGAGACCCCGAATTCCTCCCTGGAGCAGGGTTCCCAGGACAGTCAGGTGTCGTGTGGTGTGGGTGCATTTTGTGATGTGGGTCGAAGTGATATCTGTCACTCTCTTGTCAGCAGGCAGCTCTCCAGAGCCTTCATAAGCTCTCTGCCACAAAATACCTTTCTCCTTTCTTAATCTCTAAAAGGGAGACACAAAGCTGTCTCCGTGCGCAAAGGGCAGGCCCAGGCTATTTCGGGATTGTGAGGATGCCTTGAAAATTCAGCACCCCCTCCACCCCAGTCCTTCACAAGCCCCTCTGCTCTTTGTTTGGTTTATTTATTTACATGCAAGCTTATACCCAGTGCTTACTGTGTGGCAGGCGCTGTTCTAAGCACTTGACATTCACTCATATAATCCTGATAATTCCCCTGTGAGGGATTCACTATCATTAGGCCCAGCTTACAGATGAGGAAACTGAGGAATGAAGTGATCAAAAAACTACTTAAGAACAGGCAGAGAGCCAGTTTCCAGCCCAGACAGTCTGGATCTAGGGTCTGGAGGCCAACTCGGTCATTTTGCTTTGGGATCAACATTCTAATTTTGTTCACAGTTAGCCAATCCATTTTCCTTAATATTAATTATAAGTTAATTGATTTTCCTTTATATGAACTTATTCATTCCATGAATGATAAGCACAGAATTCAACAACTGTTGAATGTTTTCAAGTACTCTTGTTTCAGGTTCTATTTTTCAGAGATGATAAATAAGTCAATAAAAGAAGTTTTTAATAGGTTTTTATTATAAAACTAATAAGACATCCTCATTGAAAAACATTTGAAATATGGAAGGTAGTGCATATAGTCTTTCATCTGATTCCTTCTACCTCATGTCCCCACCCTCCCTGGACAGATGTAAACACCATCCTGAACTTTGTGTCTGTCATTCCCTTGCTTCTCTTTATAGTTTTACCACTTCTGTAGGTATTGCTTAGTTTTGCATGTTTTTCTAACATTGCATAAGTGGAATTATGCTGTACAGATTCTTCTGCTTATTTGCATTTTTTATGCAACATGATGTTCCTGAGATTCAACCAGGAGTCATTTATTAATTTTCACTGCTGTACGGTATTCCATTGTATGCAAACAACACAAATTATTTATCCATTTTACTGCTAATGGAATCTGAGCTGTCTTCAGCTTTTTGCTATTAAAACATTACCGCTATGAGCTTTCTTATAAGAGCTTCGTGCTGCACATTGCAAGATTTGTCTAGTGTGAACGCCAGCAGGAGCAGAATTACTTAACCGAGCTGTACATACGTCTTCAGCTTTACTGGATAACGCTGAGTTGTTTTTGAACCTGGCGGTTCAATCTGTACTCCCAATAGCAGGGTATGCAGTTGCTTCTCAAGCTTGTCACACTTTTAAACTTTTGTCAAACAGGCAGGTGTAAAATGGTAAGTCATTACCGTTTTAATTTGCATTTCCCTAATTACTAACAGGGTTGAGCATCTTTTCACATGTTTATAGGCCACTTATTTTTCATCTTCTGTGAAATTACTGTTAAGCCCTTTGCCCATTTTTCTGTTCTGTTGTTTGTCTTTCTCTTATTGAATTGTAGGAGTTCTTTATATAGTCTGGATAGGAATCATTTACCAATTACGCTCATTGCAAATACCTTCTCCTAGTGTATGGTTCATCTTTTTCCTTTTTAAAATAGTATCTTGGGGCGCCTGGGTGGCTCAGTTGGTTAAGCGACTGCCTTCGGCTCAGGTCATGATCTCAGGGTCCTGGGATCGAGCCCCGCATTGGGCTCCCTGCTCCGCGGGAAGCCTGCTTCTCCCTCTCCCACTCCCCCTGTTTGTGTTCCCTCTCTTGCTGTCTCTCTCTCTGTCAAATAAATAAATAAAATCTTTAAAAAAAATAAAATAAAATAAAATAGTATCTTTCAGGGCGCCTGGGCAGCTTAATTAGTTAAGTGTTCAACTCTTGGTTTTGGCTAAGGTCATGATCTCGGGGTGGTGGGATCAAACCCCACATTGGGCTCTGCTCAGCCCAGAGTCGGCTTGTCCCTTTCCCTTCCCCCATGTGTTCTCTCTCTCTCAAATAAATAAATAAATAAATAGATAAAATCTTTTAAAAAATAAATAAGATAGTATCGTTTGATGAACAGAAGTTGTCAATTTTAATGTAGTTAAATATATCAATCATTTCCTTTGTGATTGATGCTTTTTCTGTCATGTTTAAGAACTCCTTCCCTAACCTGAGCTCATAAGTACATTTTCCTGTATTATAAATACTTTATAGTTTTGATCATTATATTTAGATCTTTAAATCCACGGGCTTATTTTTATGCACAGTGTGAATGAAGAGTCCTATTTTTTTCTGTATAGATCCTTGATTAACCTAGCACCATTTACTGAATAGCCCATCCTTTCTCCATTGAAGTGCAGGGCCATCCCCATCATATACGCTGGCTCCACGTACAGGAGTCCATTGGGAGCTCTCTCCTATTACCCACTGGCCTGTGCATCTATCTCACTGCCAATATCACACTGTCTTTATTGCTATTGCTTTTTCATAAGCTTAATATTGTTTGTAATAAGTCTTTATTACAAACCTCCTTGCTTTAGTCCTCTTTTAAAGGACCTCTTTCACCTTAAACAACTAGAAAAAGAAGAGTATAATAAACCCAAGAAGAAGAAGATAATTAAAAGATCAGAAACCAATGAAATTGGAAACAGAAAACAATAAAGACAATCAGTAGGCTGGCTTAGACACAAAACTAGACAAAAGAGAACTGGGGTCTATTTATGCCTTGCATTGAAATATTTAGTTTTTGATTCGTACGTTAGAAAATCCATTTTTAGGAACTTAATATAATATTAGCCCTTGTACTGAATCATCATATCTAGTTATGTATTTATAAACTACTTAGTAGTTTATATTATAAGCTTGAGAGTGTTTCTTTTGTAGCCCATCAATTTCACACTTAAATAAAAAACATGTGTTTTGAACATGTAAAAAAAAAGTATCAAAGCTTTTCTTGGCCCTTTGCTCTTCTGTGTACATTTAGGAAAATGCCACATACACACACACAAAAAAACTCTACGGATTTTGATTGCAATTACATAGAATTCGTTTATCAATGTCAAGAGAATTGACTTTATGATATTGAATATTTCAATTGCATATACATGGTACTGTGTTAACTGTATATACCTTTAGATCTTTAATGTTTTATAATCTTATAATTTTCTCCATAAAAGATCTTACCCATTTTTTTTAGGTTTATTCCTTGGGACCTGGAATCTTAAAAACAAGATCTTTTATTTGATTATATTTTTGTTTGGTTATTGCAGTGTATAGGAATATTATTAATTTTTATATCTTGAACTTGTAGCCACCAGTTGGGTTGAGCTCTTTTATTAGTCCTAATAGTTTGTGTCTATAATTCTCTTTGATTTTTCTCTACAGACAATTATTACTCACAATTGAGGATATTTTTATTTCTTTTGCAGTTTTTGTACCCCCTATTTTCTTTTCTTGTCCTATTACATTGGGTAAGACATCCAGTACACTGTTGAATGGAAGCAGTGATATCAGCATATTTATCTAGTCACTGACTTAAATGGGGCTGCTTTTAAAGCTCGATCAATAAGTATGATGCTGTGTAAGTTTTTGTGGGTACCATTTATTAGTTAAGGAGGGTACCTTCTGGTCTCAGTTTATTAAAAGTTTTTAATCAGGAAAGAATGTTGAAATTAAAGTCTTTGTTTTCCTTTTCTGTGAAGGTGTTGCATTGCATTAATGGATTTTTCCAAGGCTAAACTATCCTTGCATTCCTGAGTTAGCCTCTTCTTGGCCATCCTGTAGTACTGTTGATGTAGCTCCACCGAATTAGAGTTGCAAGGTTTTACGTAGGATTTTTGCATTCATAAATCATATTGGCTGTATTACTTTGGTACTGCTGCATGACACACTACTCCAAACTTTTAGGAATTTAAAATACATGCAGACTTCTTACTCCACAGCTTCTGAGCGTCAGCAACTCAGGACCAGCTTATCTGGGTGTTCTGGCTCAGAGTCTTTCATGAAGTTGCAGTCAAGATGTCAGCTAGGGTTGTGGTCATCCTCCCGCTTCATTGGGGCTGCAGATTCCACTTTCACAGTCCTCAAATGCCTATTGGTAGAAAGCTTCAAGTCCTCATCTCATGGATGTATCCTTGTGTATCCTCATGACATGGCAGCTGGCTTCCCCCAGGGTCATCCAAGAGAACACAACAGAAGCCACAAGCCTTTCAATGACCTAGTCTGGACATCATGCATCGTCACTTCTACCATATTCTATGTGCTAGAAGCAAACCACTAAAATCCAGCCCACACTTGAGGGTGAGGGCATTGTCAAAAGTGTGTCGAAGAATCTGTAAACCTATTGTAAAACTATGATATTGGTTGATTATTTTATTTTCTTATCTTTTGGTTGTCTTATCATGCCATACTAAACTCATAAATGAGCTGGGGGTTACCTTTCCTTCCCTTTCTAGTGTCTGCAATGGTTTGTCTATGAGGGGTGTTCATTGTTGCCTGCAAAATCATCTAGTCCTCATGTCTTATCCAAAGAGACGGTGACTATAGGAGTGGGAGGCTACTGATTTGCTCTATTTAAAGCCATACGTGTATTCAGGCTACAAGTTTGTTAAGAGATCAAGATTTGGGGAACATATTCCAGATTCGGAAAACTTGGCTCTCATTCTCTTAAACCTTACACATCTTTATTCACTCAGCACTGGCCTAAAATGCTGCAAAATTCTTACATTCAGGCAAAACGTAAAATAGAGAAGTGACCTCATTCTTTTAAAAAAGCATTTCATCATGAAAAGTTGGAGAAATTAAAAGCTTAAAGAGGTTAAATCATAGGCACTTAGTTAATAAAAAAAATAATCCAATGGTAGACTCCCACTTATTCTGGTAAATTTAAGATAGTGGCTCATAAACTTTTTGGTCTTAGGACCCCTTTATCTGTTAAACGTAATTGAGGACCCCATAGAGCTTTTTTGTAAATATTATATTTATCAATATTTACTGGGTTAGAACTTAAAACTGTGAATTTTAAAAACTAGTGTGTACTATTTCATTTGGACATAGCATAATAAGCCCGTTTTGCATTAACACAGATAAAATTTTCATGAAAAATAATTATATTTTCCAAAATAAAACAAAAATTTACCCAGCAGGGGATTGTTGCTTTACACTTTGCAAATCTGTTTATAATGTCTGGTTTAAGAAAAGACAGCTGAATTGTCATAGCTGTTTCTGCATTCAAGGGGTTGCAATATGTTGTTTTGGTGGAGGTACCCGACGACCTGGCCTCAGTTGGGGAAGGCGGGGTGTTTTCACATGTGTTCCATTAATGGAGTACGTTCTTGTTAGCACACCAGAACTCTGCAAGCAGTCCTCACTTAAAGGTTAGTTGCAGTGTGAATCTCGTCAAATGTCAATCAACTTTTCCTGTTCTTTACACTGTGAGAGAATGAGAGGGAAAGGCCAAATGACATTTAGTGTGGTGAGAACAGGCTTGGCCTCAGAAGCTCCAGAAAGGGTTGGAGGGCTCCCTGAGTCCTTTGAAACTGCAGATTGAGGTAGTCAAATAGTCTCTGATGCTGAGACTCCCGGCACCAGAGGATGAGAGACTGGACAGGGACTCCTGGGTCCTCATTGTGAAAAGGAAGCTGCGGCCTGGGGCAGAATGTGATTTGTCCAGGGTTTTTGCAGAGCAGAGGCCCCCGTCCCCGGCTCTTTCCACTACTGGATGAAAAAAAAGGGGAGGAAGATCAACAGAAGAAAGGGGAAGAGCAGCAAGGCAAAGTTCTAAGGTAGCAGACCATGACCGACTCCACTTGTGACGGTTGCATGTGCTAATGAATCAACTGATGGACCTTTTAGGCTCTTCTTTGCCTCAGAAGTCCCTTGTTTATGCCTGCGTTTTGCCATTCTCTTAGTTGGACAGTCCCACCATCAAGAGACATGAGAAAAAGGTCATCAAATTCAAATCAATAAAACTACTTCTTATCATTTTTTTTCTTTTTTTTAAGATTATTTATTTGAGAGAGAGAGCATGAGCAAGGGGGAGAGAGGAGGGAGAGGGAGAGAGAGAATCTCAAGCAGACTCCCAGCTGAGCGAGGAGCCCTACTCGGGGCTTGATCTCACGACCCTGAGATCATGAGGGAGAGGTACTTACCAAGGTCACAGAGCTAGAGAAGGAAGCCAGGCCTTACTCTGGAGCTGTTCCCTCGTAACCACAATAGCATATTGCCTCCAGAATGGCAGTGGGTCGCTGGTAGCTTCTCTGAATTTATGCTCCCCTGGAGTCCAGCGTGGAAAATCCAGTCATCATTGTCCCACCCCTTTTGACTGTCTCACCTCCTTTCACTGAACATCTAAGCCAACACTGGAACCTTGTATCCCAGAGCAGGGACGTGGCTTCATCAGCTTGACAGGAACGGTGGTTAAGAGCCGGCTGGGTACTAGGACGGGTCGTGCGTGAGGGCGGGGGTGGTCATGAGGACAATGACAGCCATGGGCGGGGGAGTGCCAATAACATCTCTGATCGTCTCTAAGAGATTCTGAGTTAAGAGGTGGAAATCTAAGGACATTAACTTCCTCTTATTTTTAAATTTGAGGTTAAAATACTGGTCTTCCAGGGGCCCTCGCTGAGGAAAGTCAGATCTATGTCATTGAATTCTCTTCCCTACATGTGTCTACAAGGGGGAGAAGAAAGGGGAGCACTGGAGAAAGTGGGGTGGGGGGAGAAGGAGAAGGGGGGAAAGGAGGAGGAAGGGGAAAAGGACTGCTTTTCTGGAGAAAGAGCCTGTTGGGCCTGTCCCCAGGTCCGCAGCTATCTGCTCGGACGCTAGACCCACAGAGGCGCTTCTGCTGGAGAGGCTCAGGGAGCACAGCACATCGTGGCTATCTGCTGCACCAACTCGGACATCTCTGCTGCCCACCCACCCTGCAACTTCCAGTCCCACCCAACTCCCATGGGGTAGTTCAACTCTGAACAACTCCTGAAAGCCCCTTGTCATGGTAAAAGCCCTGGACTAGGAGTCAGACGGTCTCAGTTTGAATTGAGTCTTTGTTACTTTAGGCTCTAGAACCTGGGACCTGCTACTTACCCTTTCTGGACCTCAGTTCTCCTCATCTGTAAAATGGGTACAAAAATACCTTCTCTTCTTGCTTCACAGGATATTTATGAGGATGTCAACAAGTGCTCCATCCAAAAGCACTTTATTATTATCAACTGAAATAATAATCATTCTTCTAGATAATATATGCCAAGAATGATAAATGACCTATTTTATGCATTTCCCTGTGCCTGACAATTCAACAAGCTGGGGGCTTTTTCAGCAGTATCCAAAATGCCAGTAGCCTCTGGTGCCCACTCACCTCCTTGGGCATCCATAGATTTCTCCAAGTTGAATTCCCCATCCTATCCAATTGGGAGGAACACACTTATTTCTTTAAATACACAGGCAATGGGAATTTGTCATAAGATGAAAGTTTTTTAAATAATCAGATAGTTTGGGGAAATGATAAAATAGCTCATCATCTCACTGTCTGAATATAACCGCTATTGTGACTGGAAGACTATATAGAAACAGGGTCATGAACCCAGGCTTTGGAGTCAGAGAGACCCGGGTTCTGCCACTTAGCAGCTGCAAGACCTTGGGACACCTTACTAACGGCTCTCAGTCCCTGAATTACCTCTGCCCTGAGATAAAAATAGGGATGCTCCTTCCGGTGGGGGGGGGGCTGCTGAGAGGAGTAAGTGGGGGTAACACGTGTGTAGAGCCCCACCCCACAGCCAGGTCTCAGGAAATGCTAGCTGCTGTTATTAGTCTAGTGACTATCCCCACAGACTTTAAAAAATGCATACATAGTATACGTAAACATACATATGGTTTCAAAAATAGGAGTCATGATGTTTTATAACCTGCATTTGTTAACATATCAAAAATGTTTTCTCACATGAGGAAAATGCACATCTTTTCTGTGTCATCTTTTTTTTTAAGATTTTACTTATTTGAGAGAGAGCATGAGAGAGAGAGAGAGCATGAGCAGGGGGGGAAAGACAGAGGGAGAAGGAGAAGCAGAAACCCCACTGAGCAGGGAGCCCGATGTGGGGCTCAATCCCAGGACCCCAGGATCATGACCTGAGCCGAAGGCAGACACTTAACTAACTGAGCCACCCAGGTGCCCATCTGTGTCGTCTTTTAACGCCTGCAGGGTAAGGCGTCCTCAGGATGTTTGTGACCTCATTTAACCCGCCCCCTCTGCTAAATACTTAGATTCTTCCCCCATTTTTTTTGTCTTTGCCAACTTAAACAATGTTATAATTAGTATCTCTGTGCTCTTACATGTGATAATTTCTTTAGGATCTTTCCCAGATATTTTTCTAGACTGGCTAGAGTCAAAGGTTGTGAATATTTTTGAGGCTTTGAAGGGCTGTGTTAATTTTCCCCCAGAAAAATGTAACTGTTTTCTGCCCTGGCTAGACATGCGTGTTTGTTTGTTTGAACTCTTTGAAAAATGGACTTCTTACTGTAGGATTATCATCCCACAATACTGACCCCGCTGCAGGCCTGTCTTCGTCTTGCTTGGGGCTCTGACATGGACAGCGAGGCCCATGCGATCATACCAGTGTGGCTCCACCCGGGGCCTGCACTTGCCTGGTGACACGCTTTCAAGAACTGTCCTTGGCTGCGGAGTTGTTCTTAATCCCCACTGTGATCTCATTCCTTACAGTTTATACTGTATCTTCTTTGTGCATCTTGCCAGTTAAAGACCACCTGGTTTGGCCATTACATATGCTGCCTTAGCAGAGATTTATTTACCTAAGTATCCCAACCCTTCGAGGATCCATAAAACAAATACTGCATTTACACCAAATACGCACCTCTGTAAAAAAACCTCTAAACCAGCGGGAGGTTTCCATCTTATAATAATCATGGTAATACTGTACATTGTAGAGCAATTCGCAGTTTGCAAGCATAATGATATACACTATGATGTGTAATACTCAAAACAATCCCGGGATTTTTATTATCATTAAAAGTTATTATTATTTCTGTTTTACAAAGGGAGAAACTGCAACTCAGAACATCATACTGAGTTGCCCATGGTCCTACAGCTAATTAGTGACTGAGGCTGGAATCTGTTCTTCTGACTAAATCCTAGTCTCTCACACCACACTGCTTCTCCTACTTTGTGAACATAAATTAATCATGTTGTTGAGGGTTAATTGATCACTGATATTCTCCTACAGGGTATCCAATGGATGGGGGGGTTGAGGGGTGGTTAGAGGTGAGGAGGAAGGAAAAGAGAGAGACAGAGAGAGGGAGCGGGGGAGAGAGAATTTCACTTTGGGTTTCCTAAAATTCTAGCTTTACCTCTGATCAAATGATAATAACGTTTAAAGTTGAATATTCTGGGGGCGCCTGGGTGGCTCAGTTGGTTAAGCATCCAGCAGACTCTTGATTTCCGCTCAGGTCATGATCTCAGGGTCCTGCAATCCAGCCCCTAGCCGTGAGTCCCCAGTCCCACTCTGCACTGGGTGTGGGTTCTGCTGGAGATTCTCCCTCTCCCTCTATGCTCTCTCTCTCTCTCTCTCAAATAAATAAATAAATCTTAAAAAAAAAAAAAAAAAAGGCAGAATATTCTGTCTCAGGATCATTCTGCCACCCGGAGGGCAGTTAGACTCCTAAAATCTTCCGTTTATGCTTTCAGATGTGGCACAGATAGTTGGATTATTTATAGTCTGGCATTTCCTAAACTAGGCAGTGTTTGGGGAGGAAGTCAGCCATCCTGACAAATGCTGAATGTTCACAATTCAGCTGAATAATCAGAGAATCTAAAGTTTCATGGTAGAAGGTATAAAGGTGGAAAGCTCTTTTTTATTCTCCTCGGAAAGGTAGATCCCGGGCCTAGCAGCTCAGACTTGCTCCTCCCTTCCCTCGGGGCAGGGATCCGGCCTGCCTGGAAAGGAGCTGGGCTCCCACAGGGAAGCCATCTGCAGCTCCAGAGGCTGCCCCGAAGCCAGATCAGTGTCTCTTTTAATGGCCCGCACACCCACCATCTACAGGCCAGGGACTCGAGTCCTTCATTTCACACAGGCTCATGGAACTCAAAGTGCAAACAGACCTTAAAGGTCATCTAGTGCCCGAATCCTTCTTCTGATCTCCCCAGCAGGGAGTGGGGCCGCCTCCCCTTGACCTTCCAGAACCACGTGCCCCCAGAGGCTCAGAAGGTCCCTCCTCGCACACAGGGGCTCCCCGGCTTCGGTCCGGGTTCTGCCCACCACCCCCTTCCTCTCAGGTTTAATCCCCACATCGCTCAGACTACCTCCCTTCTGGGCCCAAGCCCAGGTGGGAATAACCACGGTGTCCACCTCATGGGGCTTCTGTAAGGACCAAACGAGATCACGCATGGCCAGCGCTCCCCAGGGTGCCTGTGCGTAGTAGGTCCTCAGTAAATACAGCTGTTATTATGCGACTTCATTTTCTCCAAGCCAACTTTCAGTCTGTCCACACTTCTCAGGGTCTTTCACCTGGACATCCTGACCAAACACTCAAGAGAGCAGTTGTGATCTCTGTCCGTCCGAATACATGTAATGCTCCACCTCCCCCAGAGGTCAGTGAACATGCTGGCTAGGTCTGCAAACAGGAAACTGGCAGGTTAAATGGTCCGGCTGAGGACCATTTGTCTCTCTGGGCTGATCTTGCTCCATTAAGTAGCCCACTTGGGTAGACTTGTTCAACTAGTTAAGTTGTTCGTTTTTATCATCCAACCCAAATGTCTTCAACGACATTAGCAGAGACTCTGCCAATGTGAAACATATCCAAAATAGAAAATCAAAATTTTATATTAAAAAATAAATATATGGAGAGCTCTAATGTTTTCTTTCCTTGCTGAAATGGCTGGTCTTGCTGCTAGGAGTCACGGTCCCTATAGTATTCTCCTTTTGCTGAATGCCGGGCACATTTGTTGGTAATATAATCACTTTGTTTATGATATAACCACCATGTGGCATTTAAGAAATACTTCATTTTATTGTTGTTACGTGTGTACATGTTTGTCTATTAAAAGGAGAGCTCTTTGGGGACAGAGATTGCAGTATATCCATCACTAGATGTCATCCAAGCACAGGGCTTTAAACATAATAGATGCTCAGTGATTACCTGTCAAGTGGACCATGAATGTATGCATGCATGAAAAAAATGAGTGAACGAATGATTTCTCCCAATAAATTATTGTTGAGTATTATAAAGTAAATGAGTTTATTTAGGCAGGACTCATTCCTGGTGAACCCACGCTAGCTGCCAGAGACCATGATTTTCCCCTAACTGGTCATATACCATCTGTTTAATAATCCATTCTAAATTTTTTTTTCAGGGATTTGGCATTGTGAAATCTGCTTTCTTGAGAAGCGAGACATCTACCTTCTTCCAGTCTCCTCTGCGGTTCTTCAGGACTTCACCAATATTCCCAAGAGTGTCTCTGTGGCCACATGCCCATTTACTGGGCACCGGGAAGGACCTGCTCCAGACAAGGAGAGCCGAGCCCATGCAACACTTGTGTACTAACATAACGGCTGGTCCGAAACAAGGCGGATCAGTTCAGTTGAACAGACTCTGCAAAGTCTCCAAACTTTTTAAATCATACACTCTCATCAATAAAAATATTTTTGAGCATAAACCTTCAACATATGGATATTTATTTATCTAGAAATCATATACAAGTAATACTGCAGCAACATATTATATACATTGTAAAACATACAATGAAATAGAAAATTTTAAAAAGATGAGATATTGTCTTGCCACATCTTCTTGCACAGTGCTGGGGTACCATGGACCCCACTTTGGAAAACACAGGACCAGAGCTTACCATCAGGGTAATGAACCAATTCCCCTGTAGGGCACTGCTCCCACCACGGGCTCGTATCCTTAGCTCTCCAAGCACCTCCCAAATGCGTGCCACTGGTCACACATTGACTGGGAGCACAGAGCAAGAGCATGGGCAGGACAGGGCCGTCTGGGTGTGAGCCCCTTCCTGCCACAGACTCCCATGGGCCCCTAATCCTGGGCAAGTTGCTGAGTACCACAGAGCCTCCATTGCTCATATCATAGAGGAAAGCTACTACCTGCATTTTGGGGTTACGAGGATTATGAGGTGATATGTGCAATGAGTGGGATGTGGGCACAGAACTGGTATCCAACCAACATCTATCTTCTCTCTTGTAGAGTGCATGCTCTTTTACTTAGAAGATAGTGACTACAAGAAATAAAGTCACTTGCAACTCATCAAGAGCCTCCATATTGATGCATGGAAGTATTTCTCTTCTAGCCGGTAGCTGAAGATATAATTACTTAGAAACGCTGGAAGGGACAATCTAGGGAGAGAGGATGGTTGGTGGAGATAAGAAAGGGAGTGGGTGTTAATGAGCAACACGAGAAAAAAGGCGCTCAACTTAGGGAGGAAACAGACATATTAACTCAACTTTTCCGCCCTCCACTTTTTCCTCCGGCAAAGCGATCTTTATATTAGAGATATTTTTTAAGTGTAGTTTTATTTAGATTTAAAATGTATCATGCAATATTTAAGACATACAGAAAAGGACAAAGAAAAATGCAATGCACAGCTGTGTATCTAACACTCAGCTCAAGAAATAAAACATTGAAAACAGTTAAATCCACCCTCTACACCTCCTTCCCAACCCAATTATATTATTTTGATATTTATCACTCCACACACTTCTATATACCTTTATAACACACGTATGTATCCCTAAGCAGAATAGAGTATCGTTTTGAGTATTTTTAAACTTAAAAACTATGTCTTGGGGCACCTGGGTGGCTCAGTTGGTTAAGCATGTCTGCCTTCAGCTCAGGTCATGATCTCAGGGTCCTGGGGTTGAGCCCCACTTCAGGCTGTCTGCTCAGCTGGGGAGTCTGTTTCGCCCTCTCCCTCTGCCCTCCCCCACTCCCATCACCCCCCCTCCTGCTCATGCTCTCTCTCTCTCTCAAATAAATAAATGAAATCTTAAAAAAAAATCACACTATGTCTTATTATAACATTATTAGTATCGCTTTGGTTCATTAACTCAGCCATGCAACACATATTTACGAGTGCTTACTATACTCTCTGTGTAATGATTAATTGTAATATAAAGGAAAATCCCTTCTCTTCCTGGTCCTAAAAGATGTCAGCACAAACTACATGAAAAACGACTCCTTCGCAAAATCATTTTCAGGCTTGCAAATTCTTACTGCTTTCATTTCACTATTTCCACAGAAAACTCAGCGATCTGTTAGCAGGCAGAGCGATGATGGATACTGTGATTCTAGAAGTGGGGTGTAAAGACATGTCAGGAAGGCCTGAGTCCTCCCTCAGAGAAAGTGGGAGGAATGTCTTGGAGAGGCGGGAAGTTCAACACCACCTTCACAGGTCTTATTTTCTAGACAACAGCGTTCAGCATAGAGCTCTTGAATCCCATCCAAGGGAGTTTAGTTATCGAGGCATCTGTGTAGGAGTTTATGCTAAAGAGACTGCTAGCCTTCCCGGTTCTATCCACACACAGCTGCTAGGTGTGGAAGGCTGGCTCCAGACCGTTCCATCTGGCTCTAGGGCCTGCGTTCCCCTCACAGGCTGTGTGTCTCCTCAAGGCTGAGGGCTTTGTGGGCCTCCCTTCTTGCCTCCCCCTGGTTACAGGGGGTGCAGCAAGAAAGTGAGGCCAATTTCACAAATTACCAGCAGAGTAACCCAATGTGACAGTTCAACCCTTCCAGTTTTCTGTCACACAGGCTTCTGGCTAAAAAGATTTCCCAGGTCATGGTCTTCTTGTCCTTTGGATTAGGTAAACAAAACTACTTCTACGAATATGAATCATCAATACTCTATTCATCTTTCACTGCAATTGTTGGTAAGTTGCAAAGCTCCTCCAGCCTCTGTTCCCTGCCCCCCCCCCCCCCCGGTGTCTGGGTCACACTTTCACTTCGATCACATCATGCCAATGACGCGCACTGATGGCACACCTACATTCTGGGCGGGAGAACTGCCCTTCAGCGCCCGCTGTACAGAAGTCACAGTGATTTTTGCCAGTGAAAATGCAGTTTCTTAGGTCTTTAGATGGATTCAGAGTCCGGTGAGCAGTGGTGTTAGTACTGATCCTGCCCTCAGCAAAATGTGGCCGAGGCCGAGGCCGAGGCTCCTCTTTCCTGCCTGTAAGTAGCCATACAATGCTCAACAGGGCCCCCTCTTCACGCAGCCCCCCATGCTCAGGGTCCCCTGTGCAGCAGCTGCCTCTGAGAACCGGATCCTCCTGGCTGAGGTGAGCTTCAGAGAACACGCTGAGCACTGGAGAACAGCCCCCCCTTTACAGGTGGAGATTTCGGAGGGGGTCATGGGATCTCACTTCCGCCTCACTCCCGATCCTATCCACTAGTGAATATACACAGGAGATCACCAACTGATCCCCCAAAATCCCCCTCCAAAGAGGCCTGCCAACTTGGGAACTCTCACCACGTGCTGATGAAGAGCACCCAATCCTAGAGATAGGAAAGGTCATTTCAGGGCCTCTCAGGGCCCCCGAGATGTCCCCAGTTAGATTCTTCGACTTCCCTTTCCTGCCTGTGTGTTGCCCAGGACAGGTTTCTCGGATCCATCTCACTGTCTGTGACCCTGCGGGTGCCCAGGGCCTCATTCCCTGGGGTCTGCATCACTCACTCTTGTAAGAGCCTCAGAGCCTCCCCAGATCCCCCTGCTCACTCGTGCTGGACAGGACTCAACGGCAGAGCCCACCTCCTGCCGCCAGGAGTCGCCTTTCCAGGCCTCCAAGTGGGCCCAGTGCTGGTCTGTGAATCTCCCCAGGCACACTCTCCCCGGGGCCGCTGCGAACTCAGTGTTTCACCAGCACCCGGGCACATCCCTTTCTTAATAAGGAACGATGGCTTTGTTTTTTTGTCTGGTTATACTAATAAATCATTTCATTGTAAACAGAAGATACCAAGTGAAAAAAAGAAACTGAAAATTACCCATAAAGCCCTTTGCCATGTGATAAACATTATGTATATTTTAATACATTTGCTTAGAGTCCTTTTTCTTTGCATATGAATAAAACATATTTTTTCCAAATTGGATTTACACCATGTATAATAGTTTGTACCCCGTCATTTTTTCAAGCCTCGCTGTAACAATAAACACATCACTCTCATTCTTGTCTCTGTATCCCAGGCATGCTGTTCTTCTCAATTCCCTGTCCTGCAAAGCCTTGCCTAATAATCGCAGTCTGTACTAATTTCGTTCCTGTCAATATGTTCAGCCTTTGTCGTACATTTTGCATAATTCAGTGCTTGATATATTGTCTTGTCCTTTCTAATAACTTGGAGAATTGGTCTTAGGTTCCTGCAATTAATGGAAGCCCCGAAAGGTCAGCAACCATACCTCACACAGTATTTGCTAATTTTCAGATCACTTCCTATTTTGCAGATTCTGTGACACCCCCCCCCCCCACAACTTTTGGTGTTTCTGCGCAAAAGTGGAAATTCTCAGATAAAACCGCCAGAAGCCAGGAATGAAGACCAAACTCATGGTGAAAACACCTTTGTCAAGCTCACCGTGGAAAAGCATGAGGCTCACATCTTGTATTTTCATAACTCAACCCTGCCCTTGGCTGGTGTTGACATAGCATCGTTCCTTCAAGAGCATGGGTGAAAGACTAGAACCGTCCTGGACCCCGGCTGGAGTTGTACGGAGGCTGGGCCCTCCTGAAGCTGAATGATTGGAGCATCAAAGCAAAGATAGAGTAAGAGGCAAACTCTCCTCACCCTCCTCATAATTTAAAAATAAATAAAATTTAAAAGGTCTCTAGAAGAACATTTAGGTTAAAAAAGACTGCAAATTAATGACAGTTATGGTCTAACATGAAAATAGCATTTTTCTGACCCATTCTACAAAGGTAATTCCCTCTGCTCCCAAACATAAATACACACACACATACACACACACACACACACACACTCACACATACACCCTGAGGGAGCAAGAAAGAGTAACTTCCTGTTATTAATAACAGAGTGAGAGCATTCACGAGTCCAATTTAGTCCAGGGGCCACAGAAACTAGTAAGGACACTTTATCTCTAGCTTGTTGGGGGCATTTTAATTCCAATTCAAGGAATCAGCATCCACTTGGGGTTACCAGTCCTCCATCACCTCACATCTAACGCTTCACTGCAGAGCAAAGGAGGAGGAGGGCACAGCAAGTCTGGGGGCTGCTCCCTCTTCCTTCCAAACCCCCCACCGTCCCTTCCTCTGCTCCCCAGCCCTGACCCTGCGCTTGCTTAGCTGTGTGACTTTGACAAATCACTTTACCTCTCTGGGCCACTTCTCCCCATTTGTACCTGCATTGTGGCCTCCTTCCAGCCCATGGCCCGACATTCTGTGAAATACCTTCTTCACCTGCACCATCTCCATATTCCAGATCTGAAAGTGCCGGTTTAGGGTGCGTGACGGGGGTAGGGGACAGCAGGTGCCACCGTTGTGGCCCTTAACCTCTATCTCCTGCCTGACTCCCCTTTCCTTGGGCAGGGGCCCAGGGGCAGCTCAGGCGTCACCTCCTCCATGAAGCCTTTCTTTCCTTGTAATTCTCATCATTATCATCACCACCACCAGATGGAGTGAGTCTTCTCCTCCTCTGTGCTCCACGCACGTTTTGTTTCTTCCTCTGTGGTGAGTCTGATAAAGAGGGCTCGCATGTCCTTGAACCAGTAGCACAGTCTTGCCCTTGGGCGCCACTGTTAATTGGATTATTCCTGCTCACACTGCAGCGACAGGGCCCGGGAGAGGGCACTGGCCACAAAAACAGGCATTGTTCCTCCTGCATGCTTCACAGTCCTTAGTCTTTGCTGGGGGAGTTACTTTTCACTTCCCTGAAGATGCTCCACAGAAGGTTTGAGAAGACGATGCATCCGAGCGTTAGTGGACAGGATAAAAGGGGTGAGGGGAGGAAAGGTGCTGGCAGGCTGCTAATCCCCTGGGGAGCCCCGAAGACAGAAGGGCAAGGATGGGTTCCAGCAGAAGCTCCTCCCGTTGGCTTCCCGCCAAGACCCAGGGGGACACTCCCTCCCTACTCCGGTCCAAGGGCAGAGCTCCCCACCCACCCCCATGCTCCCTGTCTTCCCCAGAATGCCCCCTGGCAACCGCTGGGCCATCTGGGTCCCAGCGGCCTCAAACCTGGGGTGCCTCACTGTTTAGAATAGAATAAATCCTATTCTGACCCAATGTTAGAACGGTTAGTGAGGGGTCGGGGTGGGGAGGGCCCCCTGCTCACTGCACAGCCTGCCACCGTCCTGTGATGCCACTTCCCCACCGCCCCCCCCCTTCAATGGGGACCACTGTTTACACAGCAGGGGCATTTGGGGAAGCACCTTCCTAGATCTGTGAGTTGGTTTTCAGAAGCTTCCTCCCCAAGGCTTCAAGGGGAAACCTCAACTGTGGCATTTCCTAGAAAAAAACAATCTGAGGTTTCTTCTTGTGGCTTTGCGATCTTAGCTGATGTTTCTGAGGGGCTGCAGATATATCACCCACCGCTCCTTACAACCTCCTGAGTGCAGCCGTCACTACCCCCATTTGGCAGATGTAGAAACTGAGGCCCAGAGAGGCTAAGAGCTACTTGCTCAAGGCTTCACTGCAGTGACCAGAGCTGGATTGGAACCCAGGCAATCTGACTCTAGGGTCCTAATCCTCACCACCAGGATCTACTTTCTTCTTGTCTAACCCATTCTATAAGATCTGGCATTTATAGTTTCCTAGGACAGAGTAAATAGTCTTCCAAAATTCAGATTCTCCTTTGGATTCTCCATTTGAAGTGCACCAGAGGACCTCATTGTTTAAAAGACTCTCGTCCCCTGGGGCGCCTGGGTGGCACAGTCGGTTAAGCGTTGGACTCTTGGTTCCGGCTCAGATCATGATCTTGGGGGTTCATGGGATCAAGCCCTGCATTGGTCTCCATGCTGAGCCTGGAGTGTGCTTGAGATTCTCTCTCCCCTCTCCCTCTGCCCCTTCCCCTGCATGCTCTCTCTCTTTCTCTCTCTCTAAAAGAAATAAAATAGGGGCACCTGGGTGACTTAGTCGGTTAAGCGTCTGCCTTCGGCTCAGGTCATGATCCCGGGGTCCTGGGATCGAGCCCCGCATTGGGCTCCCTGCTTAGTGGGAAGCCTGCTTCTCCCTCTCTCTCGGCTGCTCCCCCTGCTGTGCTTTCTCTCTCTCTGTCAAATAAATAAATAAAATCTTTAAAAAATAATAATAAACAAACAAACAAATAAATAAAATCTTTAAAAAAAACCTCTCGGGGCACCTGGGTGGCTCAGTTGGTTAAGCGACTGCCTTCGGCTCAGGTCATGATCCTGGAGTCTCGGGATCGAGTCCCGCATCGGGCTCCCTGCTCAGCAGGGAGTCTGCTTCTCCCTCTGACCCTCTTCCCTCTCATGTGCTCTCTCTCTGTCTCATTCTCTCTCTCAAATAAATAAATACAATCTTTAAAAAATAAAAATAAAAAAAACCTCTCATATCTCCTAACTGGTCTTTTACAAGAAAAATCTGACATGGAAAGTTATTTTGTTTTTATAAGTGAGGTTTCCCTATCCTTGCCTAGAGATTCCCCAGACGGTATCAATGAAAGTATCTAGTGCATTTTGCCTGGCACACAGCGAGCCCTAAATAATGATTTGTTGAATCTAATTTTGGGCCTGCATGAATCCAACTGAAAATGTCCACTCAGCCATTGCTTGACTCCTCTCCAGCCATTTGCCTGTCAAGCTGGGACCGCCCAATATATGCCCCCATGCTAGACATCTAGACCCAAGAAAAGACCCTTCTCCTTTTCTTCAAAATACACGCACTTCTACAAAGTACACGGGCTACCGGAGAAGCATGCAGTTCCTCTCTGGGGTCATCTGCTCCTGATGAGGCTTATTAAAATAGGAAACTATTTTAAAGCTAAATCATCAATCAAAAGTACTCTCCATTCTGGTATGGCTGCTTTCCACAGATAATAAAACCCCATCACTTGCTCCAAAGAAAAAGTGACCTATATAACAATGACCACATGAATAACAATTAATCCTCCATTGAAATGTTCAAAAGCTGGAATTGTGGTAAGGCCAAGATTCCCAGGGAGTAACAGGAGCTGGTGTTTTGATTGTAAACTTGGAGCAGATAAAGGAAAGGCTATCTGAGATCAGAACTTTCAGGGATAGGACTCAAATCCCAAATGGCAGGTACATGGGGGGTGATGTGGTCAGAACTGAACAAGAAAAAGCAAACAGTACCTGGTGCCTGAGGAAAAACACAGGAAACGAGCTGTGTGTCAGTTCTGCTTGAGACGCTCTCCGAAGAATAATTTTGTAGCTGAATCATACAAGAATAAGGTTGTCAATGACTTCACCATGCCAAATAACCAAGGCAAGGGCTGTGTCTAAAGTACTCTCATAACCCGTGAAGAGCAATTCATCTCAGCCAATGGCTGTGGGTACAGAGCCACTTGGTTTTCCTCACCAAATGGATTAATCCTTTTGCACATTCTTTATCAGTGGACGTAGAAGCTCAATGGTGGTGCCTAATATGTCCCCAAAACGGTCTCCCAGGAAAATAAAGTTGCACCAAACGACGGTGAAGGAAACTGTAAGATACGAAACAGTGACCTGAGAGCTAGGAGACCCTGGTTCTGGCTTGGACCCCGACATTGACTCTCTTTGAAGCTCTGGATGAGTCCTTTGACCTTTCTGGATCTCCACTTTCACTTTCCCAACTGTAAAAAAGCCAAGCAGCTCTCATCTGGAAAGTGTGGGAGGCTGCGGGTACCCATCAGTTCCCCTGATAACAATTAAGCCCAGAGAGCTTCTTATAACATTTCACGTGAACTCAGCGCATGACCTGGCAATCCCACTGCTGGGTGTGCATCCAAGATAAATGAAAATCTATGTTCACACAAAAACCTGTACACCAATGTTTACATCAGCTTTATTTATAATTGTCCCATACTGGAAGCAACTCAAATATCCTTGGGTGAGGGAATAAACACGGACGCGTCCATACGGTGGATCACTGCTCAGGAATGAAGCATTTATACAACAACATGAGTGGATTTCAAATGCATTATGCTAAGTAGAAGAAGCACGAAGCAAAGTCTACATACTGCATGATCCCATTAAATGACATTCTGGAAAAGGCAAAACTAGAGGGGTGGAGAACGGAATTGTGGTTGCGGGGGAGGGGGTGAGGGAGAACTTGACTACAAAGGGGCAGCACAAGAAAATTTGGTGGGAGGGTGATAGAATTGTGTTGTGTCTAGATTGCAGCAGTACATGATTCTACACATTTGTCACAACTCAGGACTGAGCAAAAAGAAAGGTGAACTTTATCGTAATTAAATTTAAAAAATAAAAAATTATTTTAAAGCTCAAGCCCGGATCCTCCAGGACTGAAAAGAGAGGAAGACTCCCCAAGGAAGAGAGAGAGAGACAGATAAAGAGAAGTGTCCCCAGAGTCAACTCCAGTTCCCAAGAAGCCACCCACCCACTGCCACCTTCCCAGTGGCCTCACGGGGCACTGCTGTCCACACACCAACCATGCCCTTGTTCAATGCTCCCAGCCCATCAGACGCCAGACCAGAACACGTCACGTGACTGACTAAAAGCCCAGGGCCAACAAAGGGAAAATAAGCCCAGAGAGTAAAGCCCAATTCATTGGCTACCTGCCTAGTTCCTGCTCCATGTCAATGAACCAGAGGCCACTTCTCCTACAACCAGGTTGGCCAAAGACCTGTAGACCCAAAAACGCAAAACCAAGAGCAGCGACCTTGGTACAAAGGCCCAGTTTCCCAGCCCCTTCTCCTGAATGAGAACCCACTTCTTGATTGATTGACACTGGGAATGCCCACCTCCCTGGAGGGAGTTTTCTCCAGCAGGGTTGCCAGAGAAAAGACAGGATGCCCAATAAAGTTGAATTTCTGATAAACGATGAATAACGTTTGATATAAGTATGTCCCCTGCAATATTTGTATGTATTTTTATTTGCTAACTCTGACAACCCTCTCCTCCACCCATAGGGGTGTGGCCTCACCTCCCACACATCAGAAGGTAATTTGTTATACCCCCATCAATCTAGATTCACACACCCCATATTGTTCATCCTAGCACATCCCCTGGGGATTCGAGAACCGGCTCTGTCAGGCAAACCTCTCTAGAAACACGACCCCAAAGCAGACCAAGGTGCCAAGGAAGGGGGAGGTAAGTTCATGCAAATAGCATGCCCTCTCCAACATCTACTCCCTACCAGAAGCTGGACTCCAAGGCCAAATGTGGATGGGGTAGATGGGAAAAGGCAAACTTAGCCTGAGAATCCATTCATGAGCAGGCTGCAGAGAGGGCACCCAAGCCCTCCCAAGCCTCCCCCCAGGATACATCAGATCCTGTCAAAGGATATCATGGGTCACCCCTAGAAGACTCCCACAGATGGACCCCTCTAGGTCTTCCCCAGGCACCCCTGGGTGATTCACGGTGGTCTTTTTTTTTTTTTTAAGGGGCGGGGAGGGGCACAGGGAGAGAGAATCTTAAGCAGGCTCCATGCCCAGCATGGAGCCCGATGTGGGGCTCAATCTCACCACCCTGAAATCATGGCCTGAGCCGAAATCAAGAGTCGGACACTTCACTGACTGAGCCACCCAGGTGCCCGAGTCACAGTGGTCTTTACACTTTCCAAAGCCCTGTGATTACAGCAGGTGTCTGGGGAAGGTGCCACCCACAGGCCCCCACAACATACGAATGTGGGTGGTGCTTCCTTTCTGGGACTTTTTATTTTGCCATTGACAAAGGGAAAATCTGTCCAGAATTTATATTAAAAGCTCCAGCAGATGCTAAGCAGCTGCTTTCCATCTGTGAGGTTGACAAAACAAGGTTAAACCGAAGCCTGGGCTTTGGGTTAGCTGGGCTAGCAGGAAGGGAGTTGTGAGAAGAAAGATGGCCAAAGGTGGGAGGATCAGATCATGCCCTGCTCCTGGGGTTCTACAACATGGGTTAGAGTTCTCAGCAGGGGCCCAGATGGTGTCTCAAGTCCTCGTCTCGTCCCAGGGTTCACCACTCACACCGTTACCAAACATTCCTCAAGCCCTTCTGTGTTCCAGGCACCGGGCTAGTGCTGTGGTTACAAAGATACACACAAAACAGTGCTGGCACTCAAGGAGCTCACGTCCCGGGGACCACCACCACCACAACAGGCCAAGACGGTAACAGAGCTGAGTCTGGGGAGAGGGGCTGCAGTGGGCAGGTGGGCTGGGTTTCCTGGAGGCCATGTGTGAGCTGGGTCTCAAAGGAGGAGGAGGGTCACGGCTTGGAGATTGGAGAGGGATGGCACTCCAGGCAGAGGCCTCAGCCCGGACAAAGTCACGGAGGCGAGAAGCTGAGAGTGTGCAGGGTGTACTCGGCAGGACGCGGGAGCATGAAATCAGAGTGGCGAGAGATAAGAATGGAGGGTCTGGGGGGCCTGGCAGGACAAGTTGAGGCTTTTTCACTCACTCCTGAGCAGCCATGAGGGCTTTTCACGCGTCAGAGTACAATGTCCCAGGCGCATCTCAGAAAGGCTACTCCAGGTATGTCCAGGGTTGGGGTACCAACGTTTGCGGAGGCCAGGGCAGGAGGGGTAGAGAGCAGGAGACAGATCTGAAAAGCACTCAGGAGGCCATTCATCAGCAGAGCCGGAGATTAACAGGAGGCGCGCGGTGAGGGGGGCAGAGGAAGGGAACTCCCCGCTTCCGGTCCCATGGTTGTTCAGCATCACCTAAATAAACTGACTTTCGACACCAGGGGGCAGCACTGTGGTTTCGTTCTGGCAAACTCCATCTAGCACACCTCCAGGCTCCCTGGCGCCACCAATCAAACCCTATCCCCAAACCCCAGGACACAAGTTCCAACAAAAGCAGCTCTCCAGTCTGCGGCCCATCCCAGCCTCTCCCTGATCATTTCAGCCATAGCTACGTGGCTGCGGCCAGGCCCGGATCTATCTGCGGAAACAGGGTATCAGGGTCCCGCTGGATTTTTAGTGGTCACCATGGCGATGTCCTGAAGGCATCAAGGATGTCACACAAGGTACAAGAATGCGGCCCAATCACAGCGGAAGCAACGTGGGGCACGGAGCCCCTGATAAGGAGTCCGGAGCACTGCCCCGACTGGAGCTCCGCAACCTTGCTGTCCAGTAACGAGCACGCAAAGGCCACAGTCCTATTGGGTCTCAGGATCTTGCTGAGGATGAAGATGAGTACCTACGGCTCAGTGCTGCCGCCCACTGTTCTCGTCCTGCCATTACACTCAGCGGCCCTGAACACCCCCCACTCCGCAGAGGAACCTCTCAGGGCAGGGCTCTGACCTAGGACGGTCACCTCACCCCAGGGCGGGGGGTGCTAACACCCAGCAGCTGAACATGTGAGCCGAAGGCAGCGGGAAGGCAGCTAGGAATTGGGTCAGAGCAACCACAGGGGGATGGCTAGAAGGACGGAGGGGCGCTAGAGACGCAGGGCCCACTACCAGGGAGGCTCTTCGCATCCAGTGGCAGGAGTGACGGGTGCCCGGCTGTGGCAGAGCCGTCGCCCATCCTCGTGTCATGGGGAGGCTTGAGGAGGCGAGAGGAGGACTACACAGCGGGCCAGACGTCGGGCTGCAGCCCCCCGCAAGCCAGACCCAGCCCCTGGCTCTTTCTGTACAGCTCACAAGCCAAGACTGGTTTTTATCTTTTTAAATGGTTGAAAAAAAATCAAAGCACAAATAATAGTTGTGGCAGAAGCCATAGGGTCTGCAAAATCTAGAATATCTTCTGCCTGGCCTTTTTACAGAAGTTTGCCAACTCCTGGACTAGCTGAGGTGTCTCCAGGCCGAGATGTTGATGGGGGGTCAGGCCGCCCTGCCACACTGTCCCTGAGAGCTCTGCGGCTCCTCCAGCCCCCGGAGGCCTCGCCTGCCCGCCCTGGGACCCCCACAGCCGGCGCGAGACCCAGCTGCTCTCCTCACTGCCGCCACCGGGGAGAGGGGACAGGACCCGCTGTTGAACAAGGGTCGGGGAGAGTCAGAAGGAGCCGGAAGGAGAGCAGCTTCGCTCAAATGTGCTGATTTCCAACTCTCTCTGGGCCTGTGCCTGGCACAGCTGTTTGACTGGGGGGCCGATGCTCCGCCTTGGAACTCGGTCAGGGATTACACGACTCTCTGAGGCCTCAGAAAAATACTTCAGCAGTTCTGGTAGGCCCTGATTTGCCAGAAAGTTCCCCTGTGCCCAGCGCAACTCACAGGACTTGTCAAAATGACCTCCTTTCATGCTGCACGTCCCTTCTCAACAAGGAAAACCTGCTGACGGTTCAGTTCTTTTGTTAACAACCAAAATTTAAAGAAAAAGAAAGAAAGAAGGAAGAAAAAAAAATCCTCAGTTCTTGCTCCTTCTGAGAGGAGAGGAAGTCATTCGTAACATAAATAAATGAAGCAAGATGTTCACCCTCCAGTAATTTCTTGCTCTGTCTCCTGTCTCCGATAGCAGGTACCATGTGACCGAAGAACAAGAATGCCTAATGACGAGAGTCACCGTGCCAGACACTGTGCCCTGCAGGCCCTTTCCCCACATCGTCACTGCAGTGCGGGCAGGGCTCCTACCCTCCCCAGGATAGCAGTGGTCTTGGGAGCCTGAGGATCACGGCGTCCTAGGCCAAGTTCTGTCCTCAGCACCTGCACTAAGGGCCCCGGAGGCAGCAGCCTCCAAAAAGGAGGCCAAGAGGTAGCAGAAGCCATGGGTAGCATGTGGAGGCCATTGTCCTGACTCTGAACTTCGGCGGCTACGTGGCACCTCCTCGAAGCCTACACGCACGGAGTCAATGAGATAACCCGGGCAATATGTCTGCCTGTAGAATGCCCTCAATAAGTGTTTGTTTCCCTCACATTTCCTTGGCCCCCCAAATGGAGGTCATACCATCAACTCCTTTCTCACAGGGCGGCTTTAAGGCTCGGATGGGTAAGGGTGCAGTGAAGCCCCTGTGATCGTGCAGTCATTCAGCAAACATTTCTTAAACACCTGCTAGGTGCCACTTCCCGGACTAGGTTCTGAGGTGCAGGTGAACAAGAAACACTCCTTGCCCTGATGGAGATGTAAGTCTACTTTTCATAAATAAAGATGGTGTGCTTTTCATTACTCGAGGCCAGGCTCCTTGTGTTCAAGAGGTGGAGAGCAAACATGCTGGCCCGTGGGCTTCCTATTCCACTGTTAACAGTCTCGTGACCTGAGAATGGTTATTGGAGCCTTCATTTCTTCACCTGTAAAATGGGGTACTGTTCATGAAAATCAAATGAAATAATGTGAATGGAAGAAAGCACTTGACATGGTCTGTGCCATATGGTAGACATTAAACATGTTAATCAGATAAACAATGTAAGGAAGCACAAGCATATTCACCGTAAAGACTGAGGCTGTAGGGAAAGCTCTGGTAACCTGAGACTGGAGCTTTCCCTACAGCCTGGGGAGGGGGCATTGGGGAGGGGGGACTGGGGCCTCAGATGTTGCCTCTTTCACACACCCACCCCCTTCTGCCATCGGTCTTCCCTGACCCCCTAAACAATGCCTTCCACAAAGGCAGTGCTTGTGGATATGTTAATAATGTTAATCACTCCCATTTGTTGAGCACTTACTATATGCTGACACCCAGCACCCCATTGAATTTTCACTATAAGCCTGCAAGGAGGCACTATTTTCATCTCCCTCTTACAGATGGGAAAGGTGAGGCACGGAGTTTTGGTACACTGCCCAAGATCACATAGCTGGTGGTGATCCGGGATTTGAACCCTAGTGCATCTGACTACAGGGCCCACAGGTTAACCCCTGAGCTATATGATCTGAATCGTGGGTGGGGCTAGGCAATGGCAATGAGCCCAGGGTGCGAATGTTTGTTAAGCACTGCCTCTGTGCCACACACCCCTGCACTGTGTCTTAAAGAGATCTTAAAAATATAACAACAACCAGGGGGCGCCTGGGTGGCTCAGTCGGTTAAGCCTCCGGCTCTTGATTTCAGCTCAGGTCATGATCTCATGGGTCATGAGATCGAGCCCTGCCTCGGGGTGTGTGCTGGGCTGGAGCCTGCTTAAGATTCTCCCTTTCCCTCTGCTTCTGCCCCTTCCCCCCTCACCACGTGTGCATGTGCTCTCTCTCTCTCGCTCTAAATATATATCTATCAACACCGTTATTACCTGCATCAGCTAGGAACGGTGCCATGAAAGAGGACCTCACCTGTCTTCTCTGTGTCCGTGATTTCCAGAGTTATAATTAGGGCTTTTCTATAAGAATAACAGTGCTGACTCTGTGCCAGGCATGCCCTAAGCACTTCGCAGATATTAAGATGGCTACTACCGTTAGCCTCACTTGGAGGAAACAGGGTCACTTGGCCAGGGTTACCTGGGCTGTAGGTGGCAGGGCCGGATCCAAACCCAGGCAGTGGGGCTCTAGAGCCTCTGTTCACAGCCCAGCATGCTCCCTCCTTGAGCCGCGCGGGGGCTCAGGGTGCTGTGGAGAAGCAGGGCCCCTTCTCCCTAGACAACTGTGATTCAGCAGACAATGGGCTCAGTTTCCCTCGGGCCCTGAAGAAAGCTTTGCATCTCTGGTTTGCGCACATGGTGGAATGAGAATTCCTTTGATTGAAATATTGCCCAGGAAAGTGGTGTATTTAGCCCCAAATTCTCACCCCCAGTGGGATCTCCCTCACATTAACGTTTGGGCACCCCTGGCCTTTGCCAATGACTGACAACATCCAAACTAGTCAAAATGAAACCCCGGAAAACCAGGGGCCACCAGCACTCCTCAAAACTGTCATGGTCATCAGAAACAAGGGGACACTGTCTGGGACACGGTCACAGCCAAGAGGAGCCTAAGGACACATGATGACGAAACGTAGTGTGGCATCCTGGATGGCCTCCTGGAACAGAGGGAGGATATTAGGGACAGATTAAGGAAATCTGAATAAAGTACAGACTTGTAGTTAATAAAACGCCCAACACTGGGCCGTTAATTGTAACAAAAGTACCATAATTATAGGGGAGACTGGATATGGGGTATATGGGAACTCTCTATACTATCTCTGCAGTTTTTCTGGAAATCTAAAACTGTTCTAAAAATAAAGCCTATTATAAAAAATATATACTCATTAATGATACTACTTAATTTTACTGCTGTGTCTACTTTTTCACATCTCAATTTGTCTTGGTCAGCTTGGGCTATAACAAAATCCCATAGATCGGGTGGCTTAAAAAACAGACTTTTAGTTGTTACAGTTCTAAAGGGTAGAAAGTCCAAGATCAAGGTGCCAGCAGATTTGATTCTTGGTGAGGCCCCCTCCTGGCCTTCAGATGCCTGCCTTCTCCCTGCGTCTTCACCCGGCTGAACCTCTTGTGTCTTTTCCTTTCCTTACAGGGACACTGATCCCATCATGTGGGCTCCACCCTCATGACCTCTCCTAAACCTAGCCACCTCCCCAAAGCTTCCCCTCCTAATCCCATTATATTGGGGGTTAGGGCTTCAACATATAGATTTTGGGAGGACACATTCAATCCATAACACAGCTGAGGTCATCAAGAATGGAAGAATGCCCTCTTTTTTAAAGGAAGAATATCCTCCCTCTTATAAGAACACGGATGACCCAGAAGACATTACGTTAAGTGAAATAAGCCAGTCACAAGACAAATACCGCATGATTCCACTCATATGAGGAATCTGAGACAGTCAAACATACAGAAGCAGACACTAGAATGGTGGCTACCAGGGGTTGGGGGGGCAGGGGAGGGGGCAAGTGTTGTCCAATGGGTATAAAGTTACCATTATACCTGATGAGTAAGTTCTGGGGATCTGCTGCACAACTTCGTGCCTCTAGTTAACAATGCAGTACTGTGCACTTAAAAATGTGTTAAGAGGGTAGATCTCATGTTAGTATTCTTACCACAAAACCAAAACAAACCAAACAACAACAACAAAAGCAAAAACAAAAGCCACAACAACAACAAAATGAAAGGGACACAAAGGACCTTTTGGAGGTAATGGATATGTTCATTGCCTTGATTGTGGTAATGCTATCGTGAGTATATACCTAAGCCCAAATTTATGTAATCATATACATCAAATATGTGCAATGGTTTGTAAGTCAGTTATGCTTCAATAAAACGTGGAAGAAAGAAAAAAGAAAAGAAGGAGAATGTGATCTCTCCTACCTCATTGCAGGGCGCCTTCCCCCCAGCAGGCACAGGGAGGCCCATCCTGTGGGACAGGAGGAACACACTTCCCTAGGCACGGGGCGCCCCCAGCCAGTCCAGCCCCGTCTTTACTGGAAGCATCACTTCCAGAAGAAATAACCTGTGTTCCTAGAGTTGGGGTTACAAGGGGTTTCTTCAAACCCAGGGATGGCGCGGGACTGGGATAGGAGGGCAGCCTCTGTCGGGCAGGTAGGAAGCCCCTCTCGGAGCTGGGTGGCCGCTAGGAGGCGCTGTGCCAATCACTAGCCAGGCTCGCCTGGGGACCAGAGAACGACACCGGGGGCGGCTCCAGGGGCTGCTGGGGGGGACAAGCAGGTGAGCGCAGGGCCGCTGATTGCACGGCACGGTGGCTTCCAAGTAAACGTGTGTCATCAAGCCTCAGCTGGGCCATTTCCCAGCTCAAGCGGCCCCAGGCAAACCACATGTCCCCTTTAAGACTCAGTTTCTTCAACTGAAAAATGGAGATGATGCGACACCTACTTCATGTGATTGCTGTCGAGATGAAAGGAAAACACATGTTACTGTTTAGATACGAAGGTAACCACCCGAGACCTAAACAGAGAAAGCTCAAGTAGCTCCATTTGGGATGGGGGCCGGGGGTTGGGAAGGATGAGGGAAGGGACTGTTGCTTTGATTTAACCATGGGTATCCGTTATTTGGATAGAATGACGCAAAACACATTTAAAAGGGAGATCGTGCACATGAAGCTCTCAGCCCTGCGTCCGCACCCAGAGCAAACACAGGGCAAATGGTGCAGACGGTGCCCCTGGGAGTCAGAAGATTCTCGCTGTCTCTTGAGGCATTCATTCCCTGGGGCTTCCTGGGAAGGCAGAAGGGATGATGATGATGGGAGTCTAGAAAACCTCAACAAGCGAGACTGACGGACACTAACTTGACCAAACGTTAGCACACCCAGCAAGCAGATCTCTCTTGAAGTTTGCAGGTGATTTGAGAACAAATTCATAGCAGCTTGTAAGTGTATGGAGCTGGTTAACCCAGCTGGTTAGGGTGCAGCCTAGAAATCAGAGAGAGGTAGGTCAGGAAGGGCTGCCATGAATCTCATATCATGAAACCATATATTTGTGACTGAAAGGAGCCCAGGAGGCTTGGCAGTGTCCCTGGCCGTTTGAAGTTGATGTCTTGAAAGGCGGCTGGGCCCCAGTCTTGTCAACCCCTCCTCCTGCCAGACCTCGGTACCACCTAGGGACATCCTTAAGTGAACCGTGGCTGTAACCTGGCGTGGTTTTGGAGCTGTGGTTACACAGGCAGACCCAGATCAGGAAAGTCCCGTAGGCATCTGCACCTGCCAGCTCAGGACGAGCCCGTACAGGTGACAGTCTCCCCCACCTTCATCAGCACCGCGGACCTTGTGCCTCACCCCCACACACGCACACACACGCCACCGCACACACCCCGCATCCCACCCTCCACAGGCACACACGCGCATCAACACGCACACACGCATGCGCACGCTCCTGCGGAGGGGCAGGCACAGGATACGGAGTCCGAGGCTCTGGGCTCTTGCCACCCGTCCGTAATGACTTCGCCATAATTTAACTGAGCTGAGATTTCCACACCTACAAGCACAGACCTACCTCCAAAGAGCCATGGCAAAGACAAATAGGAAACAAAAAGTCTGTGAAAGAGCTGTATAAATGGCAAATCAGTTTATGAAATTGTAAACCGTTGTTGTTATTAATTAAGTGGTCAGTCCTGCTTTAGATTACAGCTGACCCGTAAACAACAGAGGGTTAGGGGCACCAACCCTCCTGCACAGTCGAAAATCCATGAATAATTTTGACTCCCCCAAAATGTAACTACTAATAGCTACTGTTGATTGGAAGCCTGACTGAGAACATAAACAGTTGATTAAAACAGATTTTGTATGTCAAATGTCTCATGCACTGTATTCTTATGGTAATTTAGAGAAAAGAAAATGTTTTTAAGAAAATCCTAAGGAAGAGAAAATACATTTACAGCGCTATACCGTATTCATAAAAAAAATCCACGTACAAGGTGACCCACACGCAGGTCAAACCCGTGTTGTGCAAGGGTCAACTGTATATAAAATGTGATTTCTTCATCCAGGGATCTAGGAAGGAGGAGTGGCTAGGGGCAGGCCCAGAGTAGGGAGAGAAAAGGTCAGAAGCAAGAGCCTCAACAGCAGCCCCTGGGCAGAACTTTCTGGACCTGCCTGTGCCTCGGGCGGGACCAGAAACTGAAGAGTGAATCTGCACCAGCCACAGGATGCAAGGAAGGAAAAGGTTGTCTTTACTCAGCTAATTGACCAAGTTCATTTTTATTCTTAAAGAGACACCAACCCCCCAAAGAGCAGGGCAGCCAGTGGGGTCCCACAAGGATGTGCATTCCCCACCAGTGGGCAGGCAAGCTCCTCATTCAGTTCCTGTCCCATTTCTTCCGTGGCCTCCTGGCGGGACACCTGTGCCTGGGAAGTTCTGCACTCCAGGAGGCGGAGGGGAAGCTGATGGAAAGCAGTGAGCCTTTGCGGGGAGGGCTCTGAGACCTGGGGGGGGTTTCGATTGTGAAACAGTGAGTCACTCCCTTCCTGCTATGGTCCCACTCATTTCGTGAGTGGGGAAAGGAGACAGGTTTAACTCTAGGAAACAAGCTCATTTGCATGAACATTTGCATAGATGTACATAAATTATGCCTTCCTACGAAATAATCTGAGCTTGAGTAAAGGCAAAAAGGAAATGTGCCTTTCTGTTCCTCTTCCCCATCTGCTTTTCTTCCTCCCCTCTCACTACTTTTTTTTTTTTTTAATGAGAGAGAGAGAGAGAGAACATGAGCAGGGGAGGGGAGGGGAGGGGCAGTGGGAGAGGGAGAAGCAGACTCCCCGCTGAGCAGGGAGCAGATCCTGGGACTCCAGGATCATGACCCAAGCTGAAGGCAGACACTTAACCAACTGAGCCACCCAGGGGGCCCCACTTTCTTAAACACACCAAAACAACCTGAAGCTTCCATCAGCAAAAAGTACATGCCCGTGCCTCTATTACGCAGAGATTTCTGGACTGCCGAAGTCCTGCTTTCTTCCCCATTTGCCCCCTACCTCATCCACAAGTTCACTCACACGTTGTCCACAGAAATGAAGAATTCGTGAGCTCCAAGGGCATGGTGTGGTGAAGCGGACTGGAAGCTTCGGGAGGGGGGCGTGTTTTATGTGCTGCACTGTCTCCCAGTGCTTACGGCTGGACAGACAAGACCGCGTTGACCGCTGTAGAAAGGAGGAAACTGAGGCTCACGCATGGCTGTGGTGTGGCTGGCTTCAGGCAGCTTGCTCTGGACACCACCAAAGCCCTAACCAGGGTCCAGAGCTCTCTCCACAGGACCGCACTGACACGTTATACTGGCAAAACGGCACGTTGGGCAGGCCCACCTTGTGCGCTAAAAGCCCCTTTCCAGCAGTGTTCACCCACGGAAGCGGAGCACGAAGATGAGTCAGGCCTGGAGCTGGGACAGAGTTGTGCCAAGGCCTCCACGGGCCGCAGTGCATACAGGCGTGTGTCACCTGTCCCCATCTGAGCTGCTCCTGAAGCCGGCAGCTCGGAAGGCTCGTGGGGACTGGCATTTGTCCCAGGAACAGAGGCCAAGGGCAAATCGCTTCTTAATTACTGCTTACAGTGCAAGTTTTTGCTCTGGCCTGGACAATGGCCAATCCCCCAAAACACATTGAATCTCTTATCAGCCTGCAGTCAGTTGATCCTGGGAATTGAGCCTTGTCTGACCCGTGGATTCTACTGTAACTGGAGAAGCTGCAGCAAGCACCCAGCCCCAGGCTCCTCTCTGCAGCTTGAAGCTGCCCAAAGGCCCTTCTCCCACCTGCTCTCCCCCGACCCCAGGCACCCCAGCCCTTCAGATGGTCTGTGGCCAGGCCCTCCTTCTCAGGGGCCTCTCCCACTAGCATGGACTCTACCGCGTGCCCGAAGGCTCCAAAAGGCACAGTTCCTAGGCACCCCCCAATCCGCCACCCCCTTTGCAGCCACATAGTATTCATCATCAATCTCTCATCTCGTTTTTATGCACAACCCTCTGGGGCAGGCAAAAAAGCCCCCCGCCAAAAAAAGTGACTTTCCCCATCTTACAGTAAAGAAACTGAGATTTAGAGAGTATAACAGACACCCAGCATTGACAATAAATAACCCCAAATCTCAGTGGCTTGACACGATCACTTCACTTCTTGCTCATACTACTGTCTAATGTGGGCTGGCTGGCTTTCTGGGTGGCTGTGCTCTAAGGGGACACTCAGGGATGGAGACTCCTTTCATCCCGGGACACCACTATCTCTAACGTTTACCTGGAGAGGTAAATGTGAGGAGGATGACACAGGTGGATTTGTGGTGAGGCCGGAAATGGCATATGGCACTTCTGCACATGGCCAGAACTAGTCCCGGGACTGCTAACTGCAGGGGAGCTTGGGGAACATCAGCTTTCTGTGGGTCCCAGAAGAGGAAATGGACAGGGAGCATCCGATCACTCTCTGCCCCAGAGGGGACAGTGATGTTAACTTTCATCCATGGAGTTCCATGGGGGGAGCATGGCCCTAGCAGCTATATAATCATCTCATTCAATCCCCATGACAACTCAATGAATATTACTCATCTTTTTTCACATGCAGAGATTCAAAGAATCCAGAGCTCTGAGTCCAAATCCCCTGCTCTGACATATGAATACATTTTCCTTGGACAAAGATGAACATAAAGAAGACTATAATCCTTTTCGGCCATCCTATCTCCCACCTCAGATCCCTCCCCAGTTCACCGTTGTTAACAGTTTGATGTATATCTGGATCTTTTTGTACATGCGTTTATATGCATGTATGTACTCACAGTGATTATCCAATTGATTTATCATTTTCTTGAAAAAGTAGAACTATATTATATACATAATAATGCAACAAAATCAAACACACACCTCCTATAAACATTTGGTGCTTTTTCTACCAGATCATACAGCCTCCCAGATTTCCCCCACACAGTAATTCCTTTGGAATAAGGTACAGTCTCTAGAAGGTTTTGGCTACAATGTAGGTACCGCACAAGGCCAGTGTAAATCACGAAGAGCCAACAGTCATTCACACCCTAGCGCGACATCATTTGTCTCTGTAGGGCCGGACCCAGCAGGACTACGCGCGGGTCTGATGCCTTCTCTTCTCCAGCAGCCCGGCCCTTGGCCCATTGCCCAGTTTGAGGACATGCTCATCTGTACCCTAGACTCTGCTGGATGTGGACAATCTCTCATCAAACCACCCAGAATATTGGGGGCTGAGGGAATGGATTTCTGAGGTTGAAGAAATACCCTTTTTGAAAGGGGGACTCTAGGAAGCCAACTCAAAAAACAGCCTGAGTCTGGACAGCTGCGTATACTGTACCCTAAGGGGTATCTCATGTAATCCTAGCAATCCCTGCTGTGCAGAAAGGTGGGTTTGGTTAGCCTCATTTTACAGTTGGGTACCCCAAATCCGAGGCGGGGAGGTAGACTGATCAAAGTGGGCATGCAAAACCATTCCCTTACTTTCATGGATCCTGCCTTCTGAGTCTGGGACCATCACCCTGAGTGGGGCCTGTCCTTAAAGCCCCTAAAACCTGGGGCTTTATTTATTAAGCTTCTACTTTCTAGTGCCAAATAGGGCACCAGGGATTTGAACCAAACCTAAAAATGATTCAAAATTCACCAAACTATGTGAACTTTGCACCAAGCTTGATCATTATTTCATTGGCCTCTGAATCACATTTAGAGGAACCTACTTTATATCTCCTACCCATTCTCAAAGACCTAATGGAAATCCTATCTCCTAGGTGAAGCTGCTTTGATGTCTTCATTTGAGGTGATCTGAGCTCTTGAGCACTTAATGTCTGTACAATTAATGGATCAATCAATCAGCTTCACCTTGTACCAGCTCTTCTTTGGGGCTGGGCTGTTATTTAAATAATTTGCTTTCATAATTTATCAGGAGCTTCTATCCTATCTCCCCAAATAGAGGATAATCTCCTTGAGGGCAAAGGCTCTCCTGACTATGACCATGAGCCCCAGAGAACTCAGCCCGACGCCTTACACACAGAAGGTGTTCAACACACACTAGGGGGTGTAGATCATTTCCTTGTTTTAATACTTTCATATTTGATACTGTCTTATGCTCACCTAACAGGATAATGAGGTTTCTAAATGATCTCATCTCCTTTCATTAGCACATGTCAATCACAATTTGCTCTCCTCTCAACTCTTTTTCACCAACTGTGTTGAAATTTGAGAAACTTATCTCATCACCATCATCATCTTCATCACCATCACCATCAACACCACCATTATCATCACCACTATCATCATCATCACCTTCATCACCATCATCACCACCATAATCACCACCACCATCATCACCATCATCATCTCCATCACCATCACCATCAACACTACCACTATCATCACCACCACTATCATCATCATCACCTTCATCACCATCATCATCACCACCATAATCACCACCACCATCATCACCATCATCATCTCCATCACCATCACCATCAACACCACTACTATCATCGTCATCACCTTCATCACCATCATCATCACCACCATAATCACCACCACCATCATCACCACCATCATCACCATCATCATCTCCATCACCATCACCATCAACACCATTGATGTCTCCCACTCCCTCTCTCTTCCTTTCTATTTCCTGCTCAAAAGTTTCACCAGGCCCAAGAACAGCAAGGAACATGGGAGCGGTGAAGCAATGGCATCATCGTCATCACCTTCATCACCATCATCATCACCACCATAATCACCACCACCATCATCACCATCATCTTCATCACCATCAACACCACCACTATCATCACCACACTATCATCATCATCACCTTCATCACCATCATCATCATCAACCCCATCATCACCACCACCATCATCATCACCATCATCGCCACCACCACCACCACCATCATCATCATCATCTAGCAAGTGTCTGCTATTGGCCAGGCACTTGCTATAAGCAGCCGGCATGACAACAGTGATCCCCACGTTCCCTTATCCCACTGTTTCCATCACACCATTATCACCCCACCCCAGAGGCTCCCCAGACATTCTCTCACTGAATCCTCCCAACAGCTCTACGACTGCTCACATGTCTGAGGTCCCCACCATTCTTCGGGCACTGTGTGATGTTCACGACAGGAAGTACATCATTTAATCCTCTAGACAGCCCTACAAGGTAAGTGCATTTTTCCATTTTGCAGATGAAGAAACTGAAGCTTAGAGAGGTTTAGTAACTCACTTAAGATCTCACAGCAACTTCCCTGAATGCTTAGTAATTATCGAAACTGGGTGATGGTTAAGTGGTAGCTTAGTGAAAACCTTCTTCTGCATGAATTTGACATTTTTCTTAATAAACATTTAAAGTAAAAAGTTATTTCAAGCAAAAAAATAAAAAAGAACTCTATCAAAACAGCCCCCAGCTCTAACTCACTTACAGGTACATCCTAAGAACCCCATATACAGTAGGTGTTCAATAGTTATTGAATGAAAACCAAATGAATGAAGAGGTTATGCAGTACGTCCGAGGTCCCACAGCAAGTAAAGTCAGTGGCTGAGCCAGGAGGGCCTCAGATGTGCCTCACTCCAAAGCCCACATGCCTCTGGCCACGCCAAGCTGCCTTCTCCTCTTTCTCAGGGAGGGGAAAGGAATTGCCACCACCTGGGAATTCCTTTGCAGGGATTTCAATGGTCTCTGGAAAAGAAGTCCCCTCCACAGGCATTTTACCCATGTCCTCTCATTCTAAATGCACTCCAGGATCTGAGCTGGCCAGCACACCTGACTTCTGACAGTAAGATGCCTTCCTATTCAATTTCAGTGCTTAGATTGATACTGGGGCTGCCGAGTTCACAGAAAGAAATTGATTAAATCTTGATCAATATGAACAGCACGGCATGGTCACCTGACTCAGCTGCTTCTCTTTCTGTCTCCCACTCCCTCTCTCTTCCTTTCTATTTCTTGCTCAAAAGTTTCACCAGGCCCAAGAACAGCAAGGAACATGGGAGCGGTGAAGCAATGGCATGTTGCGGGGTCAGCTGGAAAGTGGGAGCCCACTGTGCCACCTGCTGGGTCTAAGGCTCCTAGATCTAGACCCAGGAGAACCAGAGGCAGGGCAAGGGTTCTCCACATGGAGGGGCTCGCACTGTGCCCGGCACAGGGCAGGCACTGGATAACGTGCACTCCCTCGGGCCCTCCTGCCTGCCGGCCAGACCTTCTACAGCACAACTCTGCCTCTGGAGACGCCTCCTTCACGTGCTAACTTGCAAATGTGTTAACCTGGCTTAGCTATTCCATTCTTCCGCCATTGGCCCCCCAGTCCTTCACTCAAACGAGCTCACGGTAATAACCCAGGACAAGGGGCTTTCTGTATAGTATCGTTGATCTTCAGAACTTTTTCAGTCAGATATCATCATCCCCCTTTTAGAGCTAAGGAAGCAGAGGCTTTAGGATGAAAAGTAGCATATCAGGATCATACAGCTGGTAGGTGGTTGAGCCCCGGCCACCTACTACCTGGGGGGTGGGGGGGAATTCGGGTGGGGGCAAGGAGAGCAAAGTTAGGGGTTCTGAGCCCTAAAGGGGAAGCAGGAAGGCACAAGGATGCCATGTGGAGGCATCTAGGGTGGAAGGGAGGAGGCAGAAGTACACAGGAAGGCCAGGGGCTGTTCAAGTCATTAGCCAAGAAACAGATCAGGTCAGGAAGAGGGACTGGCCCACCCTAAGATTCTGCCGCTTGTCTGGGTGTTTGGTGTCAGGGACCATGGGGGCAGTAGCTTGGTCTAAAACTAGATGGCAGCTGTGACATTTAGATGTCACCGCTTGCATCTCCTGCACGTGAGAGACTCGGCTAACTGATCATGGTGCTCTCTACCGTTAACTGGGAAAAAAAATCACCTGTAGTCCATAAGAGCAGCCCAAAGTAGGGTCAAGAACGGAGAACACAAGAAAAACTACAGGCTATTCCAGTTTGGTCGAGGGGCTCTTCATCCAAAGCCCCCCCAGCCTCACACTGAGTGTAATAAATGGCTGCTATTTATTGAGCATCTCCTATTTGAATGGCATGATCTCGTTTCATTCCTCAAGCAGCTTCTAAGGGCAATGGCCTCAGCCTTATCACAGAGGTGAGGAAGGGCAGCACGCTGAGGTCCAGTGACTTATCTCAGATGGCGTGATGGTGGGGGAGGGAGCCAGGAGCCAGACACAGGCCGGTCTGGCCCCAAAGCATCCATCTCCCCCTTCCTCATGCCCTGGGCTCTGCAGCACGTGGATCTGTCCTGCTCCTGAAGGTCTTCCAAAAAGATGGCTGCTCTGAGGCTTCCCAACACTTGGCCCCACTCTCCGAAATGTTCTCCCAGCCCTCAGCCCAAACCCTGCAGTCTGTGATCCAGACAAATTATCCTTCTTCCCCTTCCCTTTGTCGGCAGGTGGTCCCTGCTTTAAGCAGACGAAATATACAAAAACCCAGACTTGGAAAAATCTTACAAATTATGAAACAAGAGAGAGAGAAAGCATTCACTTAACCAAAAGTCTTCTTTGATTTTATGGGATTCCCCTAGTGCATTCAAAAAAAAAAAAAAAAAGAATCAATTTACAAAATCCATTTGAAGCTCAACTTTTCAGGAACATGACTATTGTCAATTTATAAGAGAACAAAACGGTTCTCTTTCCTGGCTTTCCTCCGGATACTGACATGCCAAAGAGAGTCAGGGTTTGCTAAAAAATTATTTACTCTACAAAAATGTTCTGGCAACTTTGCTTACAGTGTCTCTTTAGTGCAATGTTCAAATAAACTTTTGGAATTTCTGCGTTGCAAAGGCAAAATAGAGAGGGAAAAACAGCAAACTTAAAAATGCTCTGACAAGGGGTGCCTGGGTGGCTCAGTGGTTAAGCGTCTGCCTTCAGCTCAGGTCATGATCCCAGGGTCCTGGGATCGAGCCCCACATCGGCCTCCCTGCTCGGCGGGAAGCCTGCTTCTCCCTCTCCCACTCCCCCTGCTTGTGTTCCTTCTCTTGCTGTCTCTCTCTGTGTCAAATAAATAAATAAAATCTTTTTAAAAAAATGCTCTGACAAGATCAATGAAAAATATTTTAGACTTTACCTTCATCTGGGGTCTGAACACTTAATGTTTTTCTTCCTCTGGATCATTTTTCAACTTGAAATCTTATTATTGATTTTGTTCTAGGCTATATCGATGTACCACTCCTTTTAAAAATTGAATTTATTTTAATTTTTATCTCTCAGAGATGGCCAAACGATGAGATGAGAATAAACTGCTTCTTGACTTCCCTTAATTCAATCCCCTCACCCCACTGCCTTGTAACAGACACCTACAGAGGATGGGAGTTCATGAAACGCAAGGTCACCTTCCCTTGGATTGTACTGGCCAATTAAAGGCTGCTATGCTCATCCTAGGCATAATATACAATATGGCCATTTTCACATGAAGGGGAGAAATGCTTTCCCCTTGTCAGGCTCATAGTATTTATTTAGTACTCAATCTTGGATTAAATACGTGGCTATTTATGATGGCTTCCAGTCTTGCCAACTACATAAGTGGCAGAACCACATCTCCCTGCAGAGGGTCACTGCTTCCCACTGGGCCATGCCAGGCTCTAGGCAATCTCAGGAGAAAGAGAATATCTTTCATAGAAAAGCTCACATGAAATGGAAGGAGAGGAAGGAGGGGAGAGGGGCCTTAGTTTATGTAACTGCCTGATCTAACTCTGACTCTTCTGGTACCCATCTAGCCCAGCGTGGCCCCCAATTCCACTGGTCCAGTTGGGAGGCCAAATAACACTCCCCGCAGAAACCATCTACTTGTCTGGAACCCCAGAAAGGACACATTGCAAAAATAAGCATTCTGTTTGACAAGTACTTTCTGTGTTTCTAACATATCTTTATCTACATGAACCCACTGGATCGTCACAGCAATGCTGAGAAGATGCGGGGACATGGCAAGGACTTGGAGCCACTTGCTCCTCAAAGTCTGGTCTTTGGGCCAGCAGCATCAGCACCGCCTGGAGCATCTTAAAAATGCAGAATTCTGAGCCCTATCCTAGACCTCCGAGTCAGAATCTGCATTTTAACAATGGCATCTGTGTGCATTTTAACATTGAGAAACTGCACTGGTCTCCGGAGCTCAGGGACTATGGGTTGTTCATCTCAGTATTTCCAAATTGCAGTGCTGGTTAGCAGCTGATACTCAAGAAATGTTAGTTGAATAGATAGATAGATACATGAATAATTGATTAAATAAATGAGATGCATCGTGATAAAACACAAAAGTGTTAAGCGACTAAAGTCACAAAGATCTGGACCAATTAGAATCCAGATCCTCTTTAGACTCATTCACTTTCTTTCTCTACATTTCAAGGTAAAGAAAGTGGCTGCAAACCCTGATATGAGTCCTCCCCTTTAGAATGTACTAGAGTGGTGGAAATATAACAAAGCCCCCAGCACAGAAGCCATCCATCCTCCTTCAGCCAACATTTCCGATCACTGGGTCATGTTTCGAGAGTATTTTTCACAGTCCAGTTCAATGAAAGAAGCCACGTTGTGTATGGAGGAACCAACAGATTCACTGTGATGTGTTTGTTTTTCAACCATGTTGGAAATCAAATCATTCTGAGTAAAGAAGTCAGGAGGAAGATCTCTGCCTACCCAAGATAACTGACTCTATTTTTATAAAAGTGAACACGACAACACTTTGGATTATCTGAATCTAGACTTCGCTGTGAGTGCATTCTGCAGCCTGGACACATCCTTCTCCTCCTTTCCCCTGGCATCAGCAAGAACACCGGAATGCATTAACCCAAGAGGGCAGAGCTTCACTCAGAACCTGTCCTTGCCAAGTGAAAAGTCCTACAGCTTCTGGCTCCCGTACCATCCACCTTCTATCACATCCAACTCATCACCTACTATAGGATAGGCCCGCAGACTGCAGTCTCCATGGATTCAGAGCCAGGACATTCTAATCCTAGAGCTTCAAAAGGGCTTTGAGACATTTTCTGATTCTGATTCCCTCTTGAATGCAAGTGAAATTCTAATGCCAACAACCCAGGACAAATCCTCCTCCGTGAGAAGTCCATGGATGAAATTTCCTACAGGAATCTCTTTTCTGTCCCTCTAAATTGGAAGCCATTAACCTTTTTCTGAGTCAATGGACACCTTTGAGAAACTGATGAAACCTAGGGTCCCTCTTCCTCTCCCAGAGAAAAACACACATAAACACACTTTTTGCTTTCAATTTCAAGGTAACTTCTTGAGAGCTATTCATAGAATCTCGGGGGTCCAGAAATTCTAGGTTAATAATCCCTGATAGAAGTGACAGCTTTAAGCCTTTTGCTCTGGTATTCTAAACATGACTGTGCCTCATCTAATGTTACCATCGCCAAGAGTTGTTTTAAATCTTTTGCCTAAATGTGCCTTAGAAATTAGAGAAGAGAGGCTGTATGCAGAGTGGAAACTACACAGGTTATGATTAGAAGAACCTGGGTTTGTCCCAATTCTTCATTTAATAGCTGTGCCCTTGACAAAGCCACTTCATCTCTCTGAGTATCATTTTCTCATCTGAGAGACAGCAGTGATAATCCTACCTCATGGAGTTCTCAGACAAGGCCTGAAAAGTGATTGCTACGTATTGCGCCTTGTTGCTTAATACGTATTATTTCATTGTCCTTCCCTCTTTTTTCCTTTCCCTTAATGAAAATGGACAGACTTCCCAAGAAAGCTTCTTACCCCACAATATTTTGAATCTCCTCTGTGACTCATTTCTTTGTGCTAAGACATTGATGGACTCTGTTAAAAACCTGCCTCGCCAAGAGGGGTAACACCTAAATTATCTGTCAAGAAACATTTGTTTAGCACATCTTCCCATGCGCAAGCCACCAGGAGAGGTAATGGGGGATGTTCCTCAAATTGTTTGGGGTCGCGCTGGAGAAATGAGCATAATCCCACAGAAAGATAGTTACACACCGGTCATGGATACTGAGTGCTGGGTAAGTCATTCACACAATGAGTATAGATGTTGAGGGGCATCTGAGATTTGGTGATCAAGAGCCTGGGCTCAGATGTCAGGCAGATCTAGCTTTGAATTCTGGTCCTTCTACTTATCACCTATGAAATACAGGGCAAGTTCATCTTAGTCTTTTTGTCTGAAAAAAAACAAAGAACAGCCACGATAAAACCTACTTCACAGGGTTGCTCTGGGGATGAAATGACACGTGTGTGTAAAATGCCTAATATAGGCATAGGACGCAACTTAAAGAGCATTTAATGAATTAAGGCCATTCTCATTACTTCTGTAGGGTGCAGCTGATGGAGGCTTCCAGAGGAAAGTGGATAATGGGCATTGAAGAATGGAGAGAATTCAGGATAGGATGGAAGGTAGGGAATGAGAACAGGAATAGGAGCAGAGGGGGTCCCATCAACCTCTCCCACTGTCATCACTGACACCACCATGTTCAGAGATGGTGCCCTAGGGGAGAAGGACATTGAACAGGGAACCAAGGGAATCAGTTATCCATTCAAAGGGGGCAGACCTGGGTGGTCCCACGTGGGGATCTCTGAGGCCCCAAAATGCACAGATAGAGCCTAGAACCACGGAGCAGGCATGGGCACCCAATGGGAAAGCAAGCTCTCTCGAGCTGGAAGGTAGGAAGACAACGAGTTCCAACAGCACCTACAGGAATTTTCCTGGAGCCTGGCCCTCTGACAAGAGTTGAGTTTCTTAGATCCATATTGCTTTAGTGGCTACTTTTTTGACAGTTACAGACTATGTGCTCAATAAATAGTTATTGATTGATTGATCTCTCCCTTGGCTGATGCTGCCAGGGATGACGGCAGTGTCTCAAGCACAGGGTTATGAACCGCCTGCCTCTCTACCTCTAAGAACCTAGAGCATTACAAGTCCAAGCAGGGGCTCAGTGGTGGTGGCCAAAACAACAAGTGACTCTGACCCCAAACAACTAGAAAAATAGATGTGTTCACAGTCCAGATTCTCTAGAAAATTGCCAAGCCTCTGATTGACCTCTACCTCCAAGGACTTCATCTCATAAACAAGGGAAAATGAGGAGGTACAGTTGGTCAGAGAGAAGGATCTGCAACAAGGACACCTCTCTCCGGACACCTCCCATCAGCAAATAAGACAAAGACAGACAGAACCTGCTCAAACATTTATGACATAAAAGAGGGAGGAGACAACTGGGGCAGGGGAGGGAGGGGGGAAGCCTATATTCTAGATGGACACTTTAACATTCTGCTAAGTCCAAAGCCCAGAGGAGCCAGATCATTAAAATCTTGTCTTCGCGTGCCAAGAATAGCTCAAGATTTATGCTCCACGTTGGATAGTCCTGCCCTGCCTGGATGCTGCCTCCGAGCAAGCAGTGCTCCATCGCTGGGGTTCACCGGAAAAAGCATCCCAATTTATAAAGGGGCCAGATCAGCCCTAGCTAAGGAAATGGGACAGTCAAGGAAAAGTCCAAGCCAAATCAAACACCCTTTGTAAAAGGGTGTAGTCAGTACAAAACAATGAACCCCTAAGAATACATTCATGAGACACTCAGATGCTAGGCCATGGGTTGTGGTGGAAATTCTAGCTGTGTGACTTGAGCAGGTGACTTAACCTCTCTGATCCTCAGGTTCCTCATCTGCAAAATGGGAGTAATAAAAGCACCTACCTCAGATGACTGATGTGAGGATTAATAGCAGGAACATTCACAGGATGGTGTTTGGAACTGAACAAGCATTCAAGAGGAATTGTTGCTTTTAAGGTAGGCATCTCTCTCAAATTTGGGGACCCTAAAGTAAGTGGAGGAATCTGCAATTCAGTAAGAACTTTCTCCAGGAGGTGGAGAACCCCTCTTAGGGTTGCTGTGGAGGCAAATGCGACACTGGAGGGGGTGAAGCAGGCCCTTGCAGCACGTCCTGACGAGCCTACAGCCACACCTAAGGTCAAAGGAACAGATTTCCAAAACTGGGCTGCAAAGCTGCCAGCAAAACTCTGGAAAGCGAGGCAAACATTCTCAAGCAGTTGGTGGACTGAGAAACTGCTGCTTCCAGAACACCCGTCTGCCATTTTAACAACCTCAGAAGGCTTCATCCCAGAAACCCTGGCTGGGTATCTTCATCCCAGAAACTCCTGGCAGGAGTGAGTGAAATACTAGCAAGATCCCCTGAACCACAGCTTGGAGGAAACAACAACAGGAGACAGGGTCCTGAGCACGGCTGAGGAGGAGGGCTGTCTGGGCGACAGATTCCTGAAAGAGACAGACAGACACGTACCAACCCTTGGTTGGAATCAGTTCCCAAGCAGCACAACAATGATGTGCACTGGATGAAGCTCTCCTTCCAATGTGGCAGTGACTGATGATCACGTGTTACAGGATGCAGAATTTGACAGAGTCGTTCCCGTAATCCTAGAAAGTAGCATTTCCCAAAGTGTATTCCGTGGAAACTAGTACTACCACGTATTCCACTGTTACAGGGTTCCACAGTCAAAGTGTTTGGGAACACTGCAGAATATAACCCCTATTGTACATTTGCAACGCACCGAGTAAAGGCACCAGGTCCTGCAGTAAAGAAATGCCAGACTTGTTTGAGCATGGAACTGTTTTGTTTTTTGGTAGAACACCATGGAACACACCTTGGTGACGTCACGTCAGGGCTCTGCCATAGAAGAAGCCTGGTTGGGAGTCCCCACTCTGCTGCTAACTCAGCGGCTAGTTCTTACTCAGCGCCTTACTTTCCTTGTCTGCAGGACTCCATGTTCATGGTCTGCCATGGACCAGGACATTCATGGTCTACCACGAGTCCATCAGAGACAGCCTCCAGACAACCAGCCACGCAGAAGAGATGCTCAAGAATGGGCATCTCAAAGGACCAGAGGGAAAGGAGGGTCCTCAGCCTCTTCCTGGGTTGGAGTACTGCTTTCCTTGATAGATTTTCTTTTTTTTTTAAGATTTTATTTATTTATCAGAGAGAGAGAGAGAGCACAAGCAGGGGAAGCAGCAGGCAGAGGGAGAAACAGGTACCCCGCTGAGCAGGGAGCCTGATGCAGGACTCGATCCCGGGACCGTGGGATGATGACCTGGGCCAAAGGCAGACGCTTAATCAACTGAGTCACTCAGGTGTCCCTCCTTGTTAAATTTTAAAGGAAACTCCTATTTTACTTTATTAGCAAGGCTTCTTAGAAAAATCATTATCACCTCACCAGCTAAAGGTAATTTCAAAACTCTGTACAACTTGGTGACTGTCCTGCCAGGCATTTTTGGTAGGCAAAGATTTATTTTCTGATCAAAATGACATAATACAATATGTACTGCTTGGTAACTTGTTTTATTAATGCATATTAATGCACGCATTTTATTATGCATGTTAATATATAATGGACATGAACATTGTGTGCTTTTGATAACATTTATAGAATCTTAGCTTTGGGTGGGTTAAGGTGCTGGCTGAACTCATTGATAAATATTCTGAGCATCACCTTTGTCAATGAGGTATTATTAACACATTTTGCAGTTAAAGCAACTGAGGCCCAGAAAGTTGCCTGACAAGTATCATACAAGTTGTAAGAGGTCAACTGGGACCCAGAGCTGAGGTCTCCTATCTCCTGGAATAGTGTACATTCTCTCTTTCAGGCTGTTCCTATGAGTCCTGGGACTGAAAAAATGCTAAAGGTCAGTCATACTTGTTTCTGATTACATAACATTAGGTACAAAGAATGAGTTGGTTTTGTGTTAAGTGCTTCCTTTAAATTTAGGTATCATTTCCTACAGAAGCCAAATGGAATATTATTTCTCCCATTGGACCATATATGGAAAAACCTATCCTAGAGTTTCCTTATTTAAATGCCTGGGACACTCTTCAGTGGCCATCTGGGGCCGTGGACGGTCTCTCCAGCAGAGGCAAGTTGCTAGCACCAGTGCACACAGAGCTATTGGAACCGATTAGCTCCCGTGGCTCTGGAGGAACCCGACTCATCCTCCGTGGCTCTCCTCCACCCGCAGCTCCTGGCTGCGTGGGAAATCGCCCCACATCGGAGCGCAGGATTTACTGGCTGGTAACCATGCTCGGCCTCCGTTGTAAACAACAGCAAACCGCAACTGCTTCCGCTCAAGTTATTGCACCATAAATAACATAAATGGAAGAATTTAAGGAACATTAAGCCCTGCAGAGAGATTAACACAGAGAGGGTGAAGCCGAAGGGGAAAATGATCAGTCCGACCACCTCATCAACATAACTATGGTCAGTCACGGAGCCCATGCTTCGAGAAGTGTGTGCAGAGCAATCCAGGACTGGTGACCTGCACACTCCTCTTTCTGTCTTCTTCCAGGGCCCCCTGGCTCCCGGGTGCAGCCGTGTGCCCAGGAGCCCAATGCTGGGCGTTTCACAAAGTATTTCCTAATGAACATTCTGCACCCCAAGCAGCTCGGCTTCTCCCTGCCGGAAAGGTGCGTCTCCGGTGTGGAGTGTGGGTCAGCTTGATAACAAGATGATAAGAAGAGAATCCTCCCTCAGTCTGTAAGCCCTTTAGGAAGTCTTGCGCCCTCAGGGACCCAGGACATCATCCCCAGAGCTGCCAATCCAACCGCAGCCGTCCCTGAGCTCTCGCCCTGTGACCAGCTGCACTCGTGAGCGGGGCTGTGCTCCTGACATCCTCTGGCCTCCCAGACACTCCCGAGCTCCAGCCCAACGGACACAGGCAGCCTGATGCCTCCAACGTGGCTTCACGAGCACAAACAGCTGAGTTAGCGTGATATGCAGCAAACTTTCCATTTTAGTCTTGGCAAAAAGACCCAACTCACGAGGCAACTGAACGCCGTGCTTGGGAGGGTTAGCAGATTTCATTCCCCTAGATTAAAACATTAGAAACTTGGCCAAGAGCCCCATAAGATTTTGCTCTTTTATAGGAACAATATCGCCTATTAGGAAGGAGCCACTCAATGAGTTGCCATAAACCCCACATTTTCAGGGGCTCTGCTGACTCCGCAGGGGCCCCAGGCCTATCTTGTCTGAGCGAGTCTCAGGAGGGAATTGAAGGAATTATCTAATGGTCCCCCTTGCAGCAACTGTGTTTGCAGGGCCTGCTCTGGGCTGAGCGGGGCCTTCCTCCATCCTGCCTCCCAGCGAGGAGCCCAGCCCACACAAGGCATGCACAAACGGCACGTGAGCTCATACGAAGTGAAAGTTTGCACCCCTCTGCGCCTGGTATGTGTTCAACTCCGAGTGGGGCTCACAAATACTTACTGAAGAAATAAATGAATGGCTTCCTCACTTACTGCTCCGGCTATGATCTCCCCAAAGCGTGTCTCTGGCCCGGCCCTTCCTCCTCAGGGCCAAATCCAGTACCCTCCCGGCTCCCACAGCCCATGACCTCCGGCACCTGAGGCTGGATACGTCTGAAACTGGGAGCCTGTTAGCAACAACTCCTCATTCCTCCCTCCCTCCAGCTCCTGGCGACCACCATTCCACTTTCTATGCCTCATGGAAGTGGAATCATACAGCATTGGTCCTTTTGTGTCTGGCTTATTTCACGAAGCACAATATCCTCAAGGTTCATCTAGTTGCAGCGAGAGTCAGAATTGCCTTCCTTTTTAAGGCTGAACACAATTCCGTCGTATGGCTAGACCACATTCCGTGCATCCGCTCATCCATCCATGAACGCTGGAGTTCCACCACGTTTTCACTATGGACATGGGTGGACAGATATCTGCTTGAGTCCCTCCTTTCGATTCTTTTGGGTGTGTACCCAGACGTGGGATTGCTGGGTCATATAGCAATTCTATTTAAGCTTTTGGGGAACCGCCATACTGCTTTCCATCCTAATATCAATGTTACATCCATCTTACTAATGGATTCCAGCCGTGAGGGAGGACAGACCCCAGCCCCGGGAGAAGGAGCTAAGGTGCTAGCCGCTGAAAGCTCATTAAGAGGCCCTAGAAAGAGACCTCTGAGGACAAGGGTCTCTGAGAGAAGGGTGAGTGCTGGCCTAGCCCCATACGTCTGATCATGCTCCTCTGCCTTCTTGTCTTAGGACGGGCCTCTTCCTGCTGAAGGAGGCAGCATCTGGGAGGCGGCCGTCAAGTACCGCAGAGGGAGAAGACATTGTCTCATAAACAAGCCACTCGAGGGCTAAGTGGAAGATGTTCGTGCCTGTTGCTCACAGTGTCTAGCGGACATCATACCATCAACAAAGAATCTCTTGAAATGCTAAAAGCCAGGCCTAAAGAACAAAGCTTCTGGAAAGGGGGGTTCCGGCCATGGCAACACCCCGTTCCCAGTGTGCTCCATGCCAGACACAGCGAACGCCTCGAAGCCCCCAGACAGGCCCTGTCCTCTCTCCAGGCCTTTGCATGCGCTGTTCCCCCTGCCTGGAACACCCTACCCCCCTACCCCCGCAGCCACCCATCAGTCTCTTACTTCTGCTGGAGGATTGCACACAAGCACCGCCTCCTCGGGGGAGCCCTCCTGGCCTGCAGGCTAGGTTATGGCCTCCTCTGTGCCCCAAGCAGCTCGGCACATCTCCGTCATGATGCTGCTCGGTCTTCTTTCTCATCACCCCACTCATCTGCGTAGGCCTTTGTTGAAATGCCAGTGATTCTCATCCGGGATCCCCAACTCCTAGCCCGGGAATGGGCGCATGGCTGAAGCTCTGAGATACTTTTGGACGGGTGATGATATTTCTAAAGCAGGTTTTGATGACCACAGCAGTGGCGGGAGTACTAAGAGAGGACTCCTTAACCTCGTCACCACCGACACTGGGGCCAGCTACTCTTCCGTGGGACGCTGGCCTGCACGTTGGAGGGGGCTTAGCAGCACCCCGGCCTCTACCCCGGATGCCGGGAGCAGGCTTCCTGCCAGGTGCAGCAACCTAAATGTCTCTCGACTTGGCCAAACAGCCCGTGGTGGGCAGGCGGGGAGAACCCCGCTCAGAACCACCACACCGAGACGCCATACAAGGATTTCGGCAGGGTTTGTCCTCTCGGGGCCTTGTGCAAGGCCTGAATGCGGATTCCACACAATGTATGAAATCTCATCAGAAACATCACAGCATTTATTATCACCTCATGGATGACTGATAACTTTATACATCTTGTGAACAATTAAGAAATGTACCTGGAACCTCTTCTAACAGATCATCTGGTAGGAATCTTCAATCATTTGCCGTAAGATACTGACCCCAGTCTGACTCATTAGTTACAAACCTCACTAAAGCCTGAGGGGAGGAAACGCTGCATCAAAACTGTTCTGTCGGGGCGCCGGGTGGCTCAGTCGTTGGGCGTCTGCCTGCGGCTCAGGTCGTGATCCCAGGGTCCTGGGATCGAGCCCCGCGTCGGGCTCCTTGCTCAGCAGGGAGTCTGCTTCTCCCTCTCCCACTCCCCCTGCTTGTGTTCCCTCTCTCGCTGTCTCTCTCTGTCAAATAAATAAATAAAATCTTTAAAAAAAAAACAAAACTCTTCTGTTCAAAATAATGTTTAAAGAGCTTAGAAAGAAGACTGTTGTTCTGGAACTTTGCCAAGCAGAGAATCATCAGGGATCTTGCTTAAAATGCAGCTGTGAGGACCCCACCCCCTAGAGATCTTAATTCCGTCGTCCCGAGGCAGGCCCTGGATGCCGCACTGTCCACACGGGGCCCCGCGCACTAACAGAGCCCGCTGAGGAGTGCTGCCCTACGAGGAAAAGCAGCCAAGAACTTGTGGAGGCTGCACCCACAGAGGCCTGGGAGTGCTTTCTAACACCCGGAGGCTGTGTGGGCCCCAGTCAGCTCACGCAAGATTTTGATTTGGTGACACCACACATCGTAAAAGCTGATATTCAGTCAAAATGGTAATGAGGAGTTACATGTATTTTCCATATTGCTACAAGTCCAAATGTTCAATAATTTTGCAATAATGTTGGTCTCTTCGGGCAGTAGCTCCCAAATTTCAGTGTATAGAAAACTCACCTAAGAAGAGAGGTTCAAAAAAATTTCTTGGGATGCCTGGGTGGCTCAGTGGGTTAAGTGTCCGCCTTCGGCTCAGGTCATTATCTCAGGGTCCTGGGCTCCCTGCTCAGTGGGGTGTCTGCTTCTCCCTCTGCCCCTCCCCCCTGCTTCCCCTACTCGTGCGCTCTCTCGTTCTCTCTCTCTCTCAAATAAAAACAAAACCTTAAAAAAAAAGTTTCTTGAAGTCCACCCCAAGAGAATCCGACTCAGTTGGCTGAGGAGGGCAAGACTCTGTATTAATGGAGCTCTCTAGACCACGACGGTACAGTTGTCCGAAAGCTGCACTGCAAGGAACAGAAGCACAGCCACATGAGAGGGTCATCTCTTCATGCCCTGCATTAAAGGAGGGGGCTGAGAGATCCAGCCAGACAAGGGGAGTCACCCCAACCCTTTGAGGCCTGGTTCCCAAATGCCCCTGAGGTGACATGCAGGAGGAGGAGGAAGAAGAAGGCCGCTGCTAACCAAGCTGAGATTAGGATGGGCATACTCTTTATGAGAATCTGCCCTCAGTCCCTTCTGAAAATGAGGTAGAATCACCTTCTCCACCACTGACTCACCTTTATTCATTCAAATCCCATGTACTCAGTTCCAATCGTGTGTCATGCCCTGTGCTAGGCCCCAGGGACAGAGTGTCACTCCCATCCTAAAGAGTTCCCTGTGCCTTCGCTGGTGTTCTCCAGGGATTCTCGACCCCATGATATCAGTGGCCCCTCTTGAACCCCTAGTTCCAGGGGCCATGGAAAGAGCTGCACGAGAAATTTTAGGTCTTCAGCAAGGCTGCCAGGGGCCAGAGAAGCATGTGGCCTTGAGCAAGAGCGCTGCTGGGAGGCCCATTTCTTGGGATGATGAACAGATACAAGTTCTAGAGAAAGACAATGAAATGAGTTCTGAGCCCACCCAGAGCTGAGCTAGCAGAGGCGGGGCAGGTGTGGGCTGGCCACACACACCAACTGGATCCCTGGGCTTCAGCAGCAGTGGCCCAAGCTCACACCCACAGAGCTTTTGGTCGTGTGGGTGATCCTCCGACCTGAGCACCCGAGTTCTGCATCCCAGTGTGCGCATGGAAAGGGCACAGCTGGGGGCAGTGGGTCGGTGCCTCCACTTGGCAAAAGCACCTTCAGAATCAAGGACAAGCTGCTTCCCCAGCTCTCCTAGCTCTTGTGTGATCATGTGGCTTATCTGTCCCTTCCCATCCCATTCTCTCACTGTCCTGCAAACTCGTACTCCATCTAGTCACTGTCCTCAAGAAGTGGGCCTCTCTGCAGCTTCCATGTCCATCTTCTTCCTCCCAGACCACACACCCAACAAAGTCAGCCTCTCCCACCAGGCGGGGCACCGGTCTAAGAGGCCCCCTGCGGTCATCATTCTCTCTCCAGGAACTTCAGTCCAGACACCTACTTGTCCACTCAGACCAATATGGACCTTTACATAACTCTTATATTGTTCTCTGGTTCATTTATGAGTCTGGATCTTCCCTCCCCGACGAAATTAGAAGCCAGTAAGAGACAAGGCTATGGATATGCTTTCCTGACCTCCCCATGGAATCTAGTAGGGTTGGGTCCACAGTAGGTACTTCAGCAAATCCGTATTGATTTGACTTGCTCATCTTCCCCTCTTTCCAACCAATCATGGGTACAAGCAGTCACTGCTGAGGTAGCACACGATGGGAAGGGGAAAGAGTGGGAACTTTATGTGGACTGACTGGGGTCCTAACTCCAGCTATACCACTAGTTGGGCAGTGCAATCTCTGACCAATTTCCTGACTTCTCAGAGCCTTGATTTTCTTGTCATTAAATAAGGATGGAAATTCAAAAACAAAATACAAAGAGCCCAATTCAAAAATAAGCAAAGGACGTGAATAGACATTTCTCCAAAGAAGATACAGGAATATGGCCAATAAGCACATGAAAAGATGCTCAACATCACTAATTATTAGGGAAATGCAAATTGAAAGTACAATGAGAAACTACCTCACACCCATTCAGATGGCTTCTATCAAAAAAAGTAGAAAACAGCAAGTGTTGGCCAGGATGTGGAAAAACTGGAACCCTTGGGCACTGCTGGTGGGAATGGCACACCCACTGTGGAAAACAATATGGCGGTTCCTCAAAAATTTAAAAATAGAAATGCCATATGATCCAGCAATTCCTGGGTACATAAAGGAATTGAAAGCAAGGACTTGAACAGATGTTTGTATTCCATTACATAGCAGCATTATGCACAATAGCCAAAATGTGGAAGCAACCCATGCATCCTCAGCAGAAGAATGAATAAACAAGATGTGGTGTAGGCATACAATGGATTATACTCAGCCTTGAAAAGGAAGGAAAGTGTGACACATGCTACAACATGGATGCACCTTGAGGACATTCTACTGGGTAGAATAAGGCAGACACACAGAAGACAAATTTACTGTAGGATTCCACTTCTAAGAGGTAACTGGAGTAGTCAAGTCCATAGATACAGACAGTAAAATGGTGTTTGTTGGGGGCTGGAGGAAGGAGAATGGGGCATTATTGTTTAATGGGTGCAGAGTTCAGTTTTACAAGATGAAAAGAGTTCTGTGGATGATGGTGGTGATGCGTGCACAACGAGAATGTACTTAAACTGTACACTTAAAAATGGGTAAGACAGTAATTTTGATGTTATGCATTTTTTCCCACAACAAAAGTAAGGGGAAAAATGAGAATGGTCATATCCAGCATAGATGGTCCTATAAAAATTAAATGAGATGTGAAACTATCTGGCACACACTGGATGTTTCCTTCCCCCTTCCTTCCCTTCCCTTCCTCTGCTCCAGGAAATATATGGACTCACACCTAACTGTCCCCGGAGAGGCATGGAGGGGGATGGGAAAGCACACTGGCCTGGGCTTCAGGCAGCTGGTGTTCTGCCACAGGGGCTCCCCCTTTCAGAGAGGGTTTCCTCCTTGGTGAATGAGAAGAGGCCCCTAACAGCTAAGAGTCCTGAGATTCCAGAGCCCAGAGCCCCTCCCCAAGGACAGTCAGTCGAGGGTTTCCAGGTGGCACTGTCCCCAGCTTGCGACCCTCCAGGCACACAAGTTCGGCCCATGCCTACCCGTGGGTTATGGGCTGAATTGTTCCTCCCCACTAAAAAAGAGACGTTGAAGTCCTAACCTCCAGTACGGTAGAATGTGACCTTATTTAGAAACAGGATCTTTACAAAGATAATGAAGTTAAAATGAGGTCATTAGGGTGGGCTCGAATCTAATATGACTGGTGTCCTTATACAAAGGGGAATTATAGACACAGAGATGCACATGGGGAAACACCACGTGAACATGAAGGCAGAGATCGGGGTGAGGCATCTAGAAAGCAAGGAACACGAAAGATGGGTGAGCAAGCCACAAGAAGCCAGCAAAGAGGCCTGGAACACAGTGTCCCTCAGAGCCCTCCTGACGAACTAACCCTGCCGACACCTTGATCTCAGACTCTCAGCCTCCAGAACTGCAAGACAATCGGTCTCTGTAGTCTAAGCGCCCCCGTGAACAGCAGAACTGTGTTCAGTCTGCGCCAGCAAGCTCGTACACCATGCAGCAGAGAGCCCTGATAGGAATGTGTGTTCGAAATCTGTGAAGTTCCACGGAGCCACGTCAGTGGCCACGGAGCCGGGAGGTGGAGGTTGTACTGGCCCTGCATCCACGGATCTGGGAAAGCCCAGTGCACACGGCCCTTGGAAGCCCTTTCCGACGACCCTAGCTTGGGAGAAGAGGCCCCCGTGCTCCAGACGACAGGACCTCAGCAGCCCATGCTGGGTTTATTATTTATAAGCTGCTGTCATCACTTTGGTCTAACTCACTCGAAAGAGTTTTTAATATTTCAGAAACAGACAAGCCTAGCACTGCCCAAGCTGATTCGCAGTCTTAGTCATATAAACCCTGCCTCCAAAATGAGGCTGCAAGATGACTTCATGCTAAATGTCTCCATGGGCATGCAGAGGGAAGGAACTGACCCCCCCAGGGCTTTTGTGCCCCCCAGGTGGAGCCCCGACAGGTAGTCAAGAGTGGCGTGGCCTCCTTGAGCCCAAGCCCGGCCCCTCCCGGCCCGGCCCACCCTGCCCACCCCTGCTCCACGCCAGGCGCTGGACCAAGGCCTCCGGGCACGTTATCCCACCGGCCCCTCCAATGTTGCTCTTCCCCCACTTCAGGTAAAAAAAAACAGGGTCTGAAGAAGTCCAACAACGTGCCAGAAGCCACACGGGGACTGCTCCAAAGCCAGGATTCTAATCTAGCTTGAATTCTGCACAAACGAATTCCATTTCCCCACTAACTAAGCCCTATTTCTGGAAGTCATTCCAGGTAAAGGTGACAGTGAGAGCCGAGCTCCAGGGTCACAGACCTGAGGGCCATGGGGGGCACATCCAGCTGCGGATGCGTGATTGGTGCACCTGGGGTGTGTGCCAAGCAGGGTGGGGGGCACTCGCTTCATGATCCTCAACATGGATTACTAGGGAGTTTAAGGTTTAAAAAAAAAAAGGTGAAATACATGCAGAAAGTCTCTCAGAGATGGGAGTTCTGCCCAGGTCTTTCTCTGCAACATCTTTAAGAGACTAGCCAGGCTCTCCCTTCCCACATGGCTCCCACCACCCTGACCTGAGGAACACTGACACCCCAATTCTCAGGGCACGTCCTCCCCTGGATCCACCCCCAGCAGCAGGGACCCTCACGGCCCGCCCATGCGGCTGGTGGCAAAGGCAGAGATTTGGTGGCAGAACCACGGGTAACATGGTGTATGGAAACACAGTATTAAAGTCTCAAGCCTCTTCTCCTGAAGAGAGATCTCTCGAGGGAGCACGTTTCCACCGGGCAGAAGTCTGAAGCCATCAAGGTGAAAGAGCTTTGCTTTCTGCGACTGTTCCTTCTACCCGAGGACTTCCCTACTCTGTTGTAGTTCATTTCCTTGGGGGTGGGGGAAAATCACTATTCTATTTTAAAGAGTTGATTGATTTTGTCTATAAAGAAATAAATGACTAAATTTTCCTCCCCGCTGCCTCGAAGTTTTATTTAATCCCATCATCTCTGGCCATGTCTTGAGCGCCTCCTTGTAAGAAGGTTTCTGAAGTCCTATTTGATCTGCCACAGCCTGGTAATGCCACTCTCTCTCTGGGATAGCTTCTCTCTCCAGGGCTCATTTTCCCATTTCTAAAATGAGGATGAGAATATCAAGTCCAGAAGTTACACGCTGAGCACTTTCCATGAACCAGGCACGTTACATTCACGATTTCACTTCATTCCCATTGTGATTTGACAAGACAGGCATTATTAGTCTCATCCCCATTTTGCAGATAAGAAAATGAGGCTTAGAGAGGTTAACTGGCCCGTGGTTACAAGTGGTAGAGCCCAGGTTTGTATCCAAGCTAGCCTTATTCCAAAACCCAGGCTGGAACCACGATGCCCCCAGAGGGGATTAGATTAAATAAGATGGCTCAGAGCTTTGTTGCCTGGTTCACTGAGGGTTGGGGGGGGGGGGCTCCTACCAGCTCAGGCAGCTCTAGGAACCTCATGCCTTGCCCTGTGCGAGCTGAGCCATGCTGGACCTTGAGGCCCTGGACACTGAAGCCACCTCCTCTTGAAGCACCTCATGTCCCTCTGGGGGAAAGAGGCCACCAGCACAGAAGTGACCTGCCTCTGCCTCATATGCTGAGCCAACGGGTGGCGGGAAGAGCATGGCCAGAGACCTTGGCTGGACATGTTACTCCAGGAGCCAAGTGGATCCAGCCAAGTTTAACATCAACACCCTCCCCCTACGCACGCAAGTGTGTGGGTGTGCACACACACACACACATACACACAGAGGCGTGTACATACTAAGAGACCCTTTGACACAAAGTGAAACAGCCCAGGTTTGGGGGCATCTCCTGGGGAAGTGGTAGGGCAGCTGCACAGGGGGGAGGACGCATCCTGGGACCTGCACCCGGAATTGTCCGGGGGACCACCCCCCCGCCCGTGAAACCGCTGCTCTTGCAGAGACTGAGCGTCCGGCGCTGCTTTCAGAGAAAGGCCCGCGGGCACAATCCAGGGCCAGACACTTGGAAAGGCCGCTCTTTCAGGTCTTGTTTTTGCTCACAGCCATCATCATTTGTTTCTCCTAAGTGAAATTGCATTCCAAGGGTTGCACTGGGCCCAGGAGAAGGCCAATGAGCTAGGGTAAGCATTGTCTGGCAAAGGAAGCATTTCCCAAAGTTCAGCAGCCCCAGGTAGCAGCCTCCCGGGGGCCCGCGGCCAAGCAGGCTGAGTGCGTCTCTCCCAGACTGTCCCGGAGAGGGGCTGTGCGGTGCGGCCGGGCCCCCTTTGCCTCTCCCTCTTATCTCCAGGCGGGCTCCCAAGGCGGGGACAACAAATGCTGCTATCGGTCCCTCACTGGCCTGTAACTGAGAAGGCCCTGGAACACCTCTGTCTCAGCCGTCCCACTCTTCAAAAAAAACTGAGAATTTCGCTTTCTGGCTCTGGCCTCAGCTCACTCTGTTTTCCCTTCGAGGTCCCGACTTCCTGTCTTTAACTGTCCCATTTCTCCAGTGTGACAGAGCCTCCGGGGGGCACTTTAACCACGACGTCTAACTATGAGATGAGAGGCTTTGTCCCAGCTCCGAGATGCGCAGGACAGGCTGGTGGGAGTCCATGGCGGTCCGGAGAGGGGGCGTCTTTCATCCCTGCGGTGGGCCCTTGGGACAATCTACTTCAGTCTATTTATGGAGCCTAGGATCGCAGATGGGAGGACAAGGAACTGGGCTAGAAGGGACGAGGGGATGACCAGGTTCCTCTCTTCCTGCTCCCTCTCTCACCCGACCTTATGCCAAGCCCTCCCCTCCCGTTTCTCCAGACCATGGCTGCCCAGAAGCTGGGGTCTTGCAGCCCCCCGGCACACAGTGTCAGCCGTGCCAGGCTCCCAGTGTCAGGTCCCAGCTCAGAGGCCTCCACTTACCTGCGGGGGTGGGGGGAGAGGGGGATTGATGCCCAGCAAGGTCCCCATGGATGCAGACAGGGATCCTCTGCCCCAGGCGCCTGGAAGTCCTTGCAAGAGCCCGCTGGTCTCTCAACACCATGCCTTAGACGCACAGCCTCGATGCTGACACCGGAGAACCAACAGGGTGAGAAGAGAAAAGCTACGAGGGACTTGACCAGGTGGAGCCTCGACTGGACCCCAGACCCATCCAACTCCAAAACCCCAGCTCTTCCCAAGGGGCCGCTCCGCGTCCACAGTCAGACACACCGGCACTCGCGGCAGCAGACACTTCCTACGTCTTGCTCCCTCGGCCAGGCCAGGTCTCCAGTAACGGCCAAGCACATGTAGTCCACTGGCCTCGCTGCCGAAGCACGGGGTAGCATGGTCTCGGGCCGGAAAGCGCACACCTTCCAGGCCAGGACGGATTCCCACATATCACCAGCTCGGGGGCGCCCTTGCTCTCAGAGGGATAGCAACATCCTTCTTTGTTCTTCTTGCTGTGCTTTTAGATGATGTGGTGTACAAGCCTCAGCGGCTGGGAGGCAGCCCGGCCAGAGAAGCGAGGCCCAAGCACACCTCCCGGGCCTTCTTTTCTCAAAGCTCCCCGTTGGGGGAAGCGCGCTGGGATTGCACCCACACACACAAACGCACACTCGCTGGGCACTGAGCCTCATGCCCTTGGGGGTCCTTCCCACCCTGGCAGGAGCCTCCCTCACCTTTGGCCATAGCAGAAGCGATCTTCCTGGCCGGCCGCTGAGCGACCTGCCTGCCCCAGCCTGGCCCTTGGGCCTCGGAGCATCTGTCGCCCCCCCTGGGGAAGATTCTGGATTCTGATCTCACCTGCAAGCAGTAGGTTTGGTGCTGCCTGGCTGGCAAGCCTGCACCAGGGCCCCCTATGGGGCTGCCCAAAGCCCTCCAAAGCAGGGACGCGGCCCCCACCCGCCCACCTCCTTTCTCCCCTCCCCACAGCTGTCCTCATCACATGGCATTTCTGCCTGAAATGCCACCTGCCGTGCTTATGGCCCCGACCCCACCCAGGAAAGGGGCTGACCTTGAGCCTGCATGTGGGGAGGGGGTACATTCAACGTTTCCTTTCAACTTCGCTGCCTCACAGAGATGTCGAGGAGGGAATTGATGACCTATTTTACAGGTAAGAAAACCGAGGCTCAGATGTGCACCAAGGCCTAACACCAAAACCTCTGCACTTTCCTTTACACCATGAAAAGGCTTGACTTTCAACCTCAACGCTGAAGAATGCAAAAAGGACGCCTCTAAAATTCCCTTACCAGATCCTCGTTGGATTGATTGATTTTACGAAGAAACGAAGGCAGCATTTTTGGTGGGTAGTGGTAATCCCTCACATTTCTGTACCATTTTTAACCTTTCCCAGCAGTCATGCATAGGCTATCTCATGTTTACAGGGAATGATCCATGGGGGTTCAGACAGGTTTCATGGATTTTTTTTCCTTTTCAATAGAGGCCATTCGATCAACGTAAAACTAAATGTGATTTAATGGAAAGACTCATGTTTAAAATTTCGCAAATCAAAATCATTTCTGTGTCCAATTTTTTAGACAAACCAAGCTGTTGGATGGAACTTTCATGCTGTCACGGAAGGACCCCAGGAACGGAGTCAGCAGACCTGGGACTGCTGTAGATGCGCACACCCCTCCTGCTCAGTAAGCTCCAGGCTGGAGCCGGCAGCAGGGTCACGGAGAGGCAGGAGAGCTGGGTCCTGGTGGCTCGTCTTGGCTGCAGAGCCAGCAAAAGCCCTCCTTGCTAAACTGGGAGACTTTGGGCAAGTCACTGAATTGCTCTAGGGTCTCAATCTCGCCATCTATCAGATGAGGCTACTGGTGCCTAACTTATAAGAATGTGGTGATGATTCATCATGTTGTTCAGTATATACTCACTAAGCACCTACTGTGTGCCACGGATTCTTCTAGATGCTGGAAATAGAGTAGTGAATGAGACAGACAAGGTCCCTGCTCTCACAGAATTTATTTTTTAATGCGGACAGGGGGAGACAGATAGTAAACCAGAAATAGGATAATTCCGGCTGATGAAGACAAACAGAATGAGGTCACAGAGTGGGTGGGTGGGCAGCTGAGCGTGGGGTTGTGTGGGCAAAGGGTGAGCTGGGACAGATGAAAAGGAGCCAGCTAGCTCTGGCGAGAACAGTGAAGGCAGAGAAAACTTGAAACGCAAGGGCCCCGAGTGGGACAAGTTAGGTGTGTCTGAGGAAGGGAACACAGGCAAGCGCAGGGGCCACAGCCACAGGAGGGAGAGGGCAGAGCCCGCGAGACTCGGCATCCGGCCCTGCAGCCAGCCGGTAGTCAGCGTCCACGGATACTATCACTCCTGGTAGACACGGTCCACGGAAAGCACATAAACTGGCATTCTGGAAGGTGAGTGTCCAACAGGAGTACCAGACCCCCACGCCCCTCAAACCCATCATGAGGCCTATAAAATCATCCCGAATGCCACCTGCAGCCATGACAAAAACTAACAGAGAATTTAGTCTACACCAGGCCTGGGGAGTAGGAGTGGCTCTGATTTCTTAATCCTGCTGGGGAGACGGTACCCAAAGACTGGGTGGTGCTCCAGCCACAGACAGGAGATGGGCCCTTCTCACATCTTTAGCCTCACCTCTGATGTGAGAACCGTCCCCTGCACGCACCTGCACACAATCCTGCCCCACAGCCCGGAGGCAAAGGTGAAAGGAAGAGGAGTTGAAGGCTGACCTGCTGGCCTTCTCAACAGACGCCATGTGGAAGCTCATCTTCAGACAGGTTTGGGGGCAGTTATTTATAAAAAGAAGCACCTCCAGATATCCCAGCTGCCATGGCCAAGATCAACTCACACTCAAGGTTAATTAGATAGAAAAATCCAAGTGCTAGCCCACGAAAACAATCTTATGGCTAGGCCTGGCTACATAATTTGCATAGCCCAGTGCAAAATGAAAATGCAGTGTTAAAAAACGATGAACAATTTTTTAAAAGATTTTACTTACTCACTTATTTATTTGGAGAGCGTGAGCAGGGGGAGGGGCAGAGGGAGAGGGAGAGAGAGAGAGAGAATCTTAAGCAGACTCCCCGCTGAGCATGGAGCCCGACATGGGGCTCGATCCCACGACCCTGAAATCATGACCTGAGCCAAAACCGAGAGTCAGATACTCGACTGAGCCACCCAGGTGCCCCAATAAAATGACGAACAACTTCAAAAAGTCATAGCAGAGCACTAAAACAAGCATAAGTCCCTTCTAGGAGCTGGTCCGTGAGCCACTGCCCTGGTTGTCCACACAGGAAGAAGCCAGCCTCAGTGGGGGGGTGGGGGGGGTGGAGGGGGAGTTTTTAAGCTCTAGCACTAGTAGAAAGGAATCCGCCCAGAAATCAGACCTGTGTGACCTGCTGTGACCTGGGGAGTGGAACCTTACCCCTACCCCCCCAGCCTCGACTTCCTTGTCCAGAACAATGGGGATCACGGGATCACGTCCTCTGGGCTACTGTCCTGCTGGGTCTGTTGTGAGGCCAGCGAGCTCAGGAAGGTGGAGGTGCTGGGAATGGGGAGGCCCCGCACCACTCGAAGGATCCTGAGTGTTACCAAGACCCGCAGAGTACGTGGATTTCTGAAGAACAGTGACATTCCCCAGCCATTAAGTCAAATTAACATAATTCAAACAAAACACCTAATTTTAGCTCTGTGTAACAATTCCTCCTCACCAGAACAGACACCGCTGCCTCCCACTGCAGGAGCTCTGAGAGAGAGGCAGGAAGGAAACCAAACCACTCCGACACAGGCCTCTCACCGCGGCAGGCACCAGATTGTTCCTAGCTTCACAGCCAAGAGACGTGCTCCTGGCTGGCTTCTGCTGCATCCAGCAGCTGAGCATCCTGCTGGCCCAGCTCCCCGGCGCTTCGCTCGGCAACTGAGCAGGGCTCAGCACTCAGAGCAGCCCCTCTGGACCAGAGACACTGTGACAGCCCGGCCCAAGTGGGAAGCAGGCGCCCCGAGGCTCTCCCAGGGCACCGGGTCCCACAGCCTCAGCTGTCCTGCCTGTGAAATCAGAGCAGTGTCGCCTGATTGGCCTCCTTCCCTCAAAGAGTTGTTTAAGACATTAAGGATCGTTATTCCGTGGGTCTGTGTTGAATAAACATCACCAGATTCATTCAATCAACCCGCAGGCTCTGGGGAGGCAGAGATGACCAGCTACAGCCCTGTGCACCATCTAACGAGGAAAACAAGCATTTAACCCCGGGATTGGCAAGCGGTACAAGGTCAGATCCAGCCCCCACAAGTGAAGAATGATTTTCACATTTTTAAGTGGTGCTGGTGGGGCGGGTGGGGGGGGAGAAAAAGAATAACATTTTGTAACACATGAAAATAAATGCCATTCAATTTCAGTGTCCATAAATAAGGTTGTATTGGAATACAGCCATGCTCATTCATTTGCGGCCGCCTTCATGCCACAGGGGCTGAGGTGAATGCCTGCAGTAGAGACTAAAAAATACGGGCTCTCCGGCCTTTTACAGCAAAAGTTCGCCTTACCTCTGATGTTAACAAAACACTTAGTGCCCTGACACTGAGATTAGCAGTGTTCATGGAACACAGAAGAGGTTATTTCTGCTTAATAAAGTCAGGGAAGACTTCCTGGAAGGGGTGATTTTTTTTTCTGGATTTGAAAGATGAAGAGGAGTTCATTTTGCAGCCCAAGGGAGAGGAGTTTCAGACTTAGGTGGACAGCACTGCCGGTATGAACAAGGCCTGCGGGGCATGGCAGCCTGTAGGAAATGACCAGCACATCATTTACAGAAGATGAAGAGAAGCAGGAAAAGGAGGGAAGAATATAAAGCTGAAAGAAGACTTAGGCCAAGTGTGAAGAGTGCAGTGTACCTGCAAAGGTGCTTTTCTTGTGCCCCCTTGCCCCAAGAAAGAGGCACAGCGAAATAGTAGGTATCTAAGATAGATGGATGGATGGATGGATGGATAGATAGACAGACAGATAGGCAGGCAGACTCAGTAACTCAAGGGGCAACAAGACCTTGCATCCAAATAGTACTCAGAAGCGTCCGGCTCGGGCCCTGCTCAGCCAGGAGCCTTGGGGAGGTCACTGCCTGCATCCAGGCCTCAGGTCCCATCTGTAGAATGAGCAGGTTGTATTTGATGAATGTGCCTCGAAGGCCAGGGATGCACGGAACAAACTAAGTGCCCACCCCAGGCCACGGCTGCCAGCGCATCAGGCCCTGAACCTACCCGGGGCTGCACGTGGCACCAAAGAGCGTTAATTAGGGCAGTGGGACGAGGACCAGTTTGGAATAATCTATCCAGGGCACATCTCCTTCCACCAGGCCCGGAGAGGGCTCAGGCTTTTGTGCCCAAATTGGGCTCCCTGCAGCCTCCTTCTAGCAGAGGCACCCAGGGGCTCCCGAAGGCCAGAGCCCCTCTGCCCACAGTGCAGAAATGCACATCCGATTTCTGCATGTTCTTGTTGCGCTGCCTTTATGTGGTGGGGCTGTTTCTACATGGAACAGAAGAACCCTAATCCCCCTTTCCTTCTCTGAGTTCCCCCCACCATGTTGTGCTCAAAGAATCACAGCTTGTAATTTCTCACCAGAGCACAGAAGACGGAAGCCTGGAGAGCTGGTTCTGGTATTTGCTTGGCCAATAAAGACAGCTGCGTGATCTGGACACGTCATTTCCTTTCTCTGGACCACAGTTTCCCCAGGAAGGGATGGGGTATGAGATCTCCAGGGTCCCTTCCAATCTGCTACATCAGCTAGCCCACTCCGGACCCTCCGTTCTACAGGTGAGAAAACAGAGGCCCAGAGAGGTGACGTGATTTTCCTGAGGTCACCCAGCCACTTCCTGAGGGGCACAGTCAGGACCAGCAGCCTTGGTTCCTCCTGTTCCCATTCTCTGGCCCTGGTCATGCCCTGCCTTGTGTGTCTGTCTGTCGGGATCCCCGTGTCCAGCCATAGCCCTGGGTCTCTCTGCATCCATATCTGTGTCTGTATCCGCACCTGCCTCCCCATCCTCACCTCCACCTCACGTCTATGTCTCCATTGCTAGACCCGTATCTGCGGTGTTGGCTCTGTTTCAGGGAATGCACGCCTTCTCTTCCCACTTGCTCTGGAGGACCATGGAGGGCGGCGGGGGTGGTATTTTACCTCCGAGTCAAGGGTAGCATTCTCACCAAGCCCTGGGCTCTGTGTTAGTGCTTACGTGCCCCGCATCCTCCCCTGAGGCACTTACTTTCATTTCCCTTGATCCTCAGAACAGCCCCAGAGGCAGGAAGGTGAAGGTTTCCAAATCAGGTAGCTGGTGCGAACTTCAACCCTCGCTCTCATCAGATGTATGACCTTGGGCAAGTTACTTAACCTTCCTGAGCCCTCCAAGGTCCTCACTGGGCTGTTGTGCCAGCCCCTCAGGCTAAGTGGGCTCCAGTAAGGGGTGTGCAGCTCAGAGGTGCCTCTTGCCTTCCCTCCTCTCCTTCAGTGGAGGGAACATCAGCCACCTACAGCCGGGCCTCACTGTTCTCCTCCCGGAAGCTGGGTAGGCAACGGATAGACAAAAAAAAAAAAGAAAGAAAGAAAACAGAAGGCGACATGGCTTGGCCCACAACCCCCCACATCTGCTACTGCCTGCTTGTTATAAAAAACCAGGACTTTAGCGAGACATGTCCAACATTTCAGCCCCAGCTCCAGTGCTCACTAGCATGTGAAACGCACTTAATCTTCCTGAACCCCACTTTCCTCCCGTGCGAAATGGAAAAGCTGCTCCTTGCTTCTCCAAAGGGCCATCGGAGGACAAGTGAAACAATGCACTGGATGCTGCAACCACGGCTACTGTCCTCGAGGCGCCGGCTCCCCAGCTCCCGGGGCTCTCTGAGGCCTGAATATTCAGGGGCTCATCTCCCGAAAGATGCGACCACTGGAGAAGGTTCCAGTTCAACAGCAGCCTGGACAGGACGCCCCCTTCCTGGGACACTTCTGTCCTGCCTCTCCCCAGCCCTAGCCGAGCAGCCACTGGAGAAAATGTGACAGGTTCTCGGCGTCGGGGGCTTCCATTAAAACCAGTGAGCCCTGCATTCCGGACAGAAGGACAGGGCCACTGGGGCACAGCCTGAAATCGGAAAAGACCTTCAGTTGGGGCTGAACGGGAGTACTGACCTCTCCTTGATAATACTCGCTCCTTGGAAACTCAGTCAGTGATGAAGCTGGGATTTTCCAAAAATGCGCAATTCATCTCTAAAAGGGAGTCTCTAAAAAAGCCATGATTGTCTGGCAACCACATCGTGTATCCAACAGTAAACTGCCTGTGCTTTGGGCCATGGGTTTGCCTGAGTCCGCTTTCCAGGAAAACACAGGCAGCAAGGGCTGCTCCAGCCCCCTCCCCCACTGGAGTCAGGGCCTCCTGGGCTCCCCCAAGCTCCAGTGGAGGACGAGGCTCGCTTTGCTCATGACCTTGAAGGCAACTCAGCGTGTGACACATCCAGTCACCTTGCACTGAAAATAGAAGGCACTCTGCCTCCTGACTTCTCCGTTCACCTGCGGCAGGTACTCTCTGCCCTCCCAGAGGTTACACTTTGTGGTAAACATAGAAGCAGGCACTTACTGGCTTCAGCAGGAGGCTTATGGAGCCACAGGGGAGTCTGATTATTCAGGCTCTCCAAAAACATACACCCCCAAGGACGGCATCTGTTCACCTTGAGCATGGAGACCTTCCAATGGCCCAAGTAACTCCCACGCTTTATCAGCACACCTGCTCTCCTTGACCCGTCCACAGGAACAGCAGCGTCGTGGGAGTAATAGACTGGATGGCATGAGGATCAGCCAGCTGAACCAGAACCCTACGCTGAGCGCTCTTTCACACTTTTGCTAACATTCCTGTGCCCTGCAGCCTGGTATCCATTAGAGCTGGACCACAACACAAGACAGCCTCCCCTGCCCCCAGATTTCTCTGTCAGTACACCTGAGGCTGGCCTTGTAAATTCACAGAATCTCAGAATCACTGTACGCACCGCCCCCAGAAGTCCTCTAAATCAATCCCTTTATTTTAGAGGAAGGGAAACTGAGGCTCAAAGAAGCATCCAAAGCTACACAAGAGAGTGGAAAAGAAGCAGAACTCGGCTCTCTTAACTCCAAGTCTGTTCTTTTCATCCACAACCACAAGTAGTTAATGCTTGCAAATCAGAGGGGTGGTATGGAAGGAAGGAGAGGCTCCATTATTTTATTATTTATTTATTTGAGAGGGGGAGGGGCAGAATGAGAGAGTTTTAAGCAGACTCCACGCTGAGTGTGGAGCCTGACACGGGGCTCGATCTCATGACCCTGTGATCATGACCTGAGCCAAACTAAGCATCAAGAGGCTCAACCGACTACACCACCAGGTGCCCCAGGAGAGGCTCCATTAATTGAGAAATGCCAGGTAATGATTTAGTTTCATTTCCTGACTGGGTCCATAATCCTGAGTTGTCCTGGGACTTAGTTGAAAGTGCCATTAGCTTTAAAAGGCTTGGGAAACTCCCTGGACTCATATATAGTGGCTGAGTGGGAAGGGATCCTGGACACCACCTCCCCGGCCTCCCTTCAAGGCTGGCACCCCTTCTACCGCATCTCTGACCCAGATTCAGGAGAGCTGCTTGGAGGAAGGGAAGCTGGGCCCTAAGAGAGAGTAGGGAGTAGGCTGAGTTCCAGAGTGGGCGCGGCATGTGAAGTTGCTGGGCTGGAAGCACCACAGGCCCTGGGAGCACAGTGGGGGGGGGTGATGAGGGATAAGACCCCAGTGGCAGGCAGATCATGAGTGGCCTTGGGAGCTGTGAGGGTCCTTGTGAGGGAAGGGGATGCCTATCACACAGTGTTTGTAAAAGCATGACTCTTGCTCTAAGGTAAAGACTGGATTGGAAAGGCAAAGCCTAGAGGAGGTTATTGCAGGAATGATACGTGAGCAAGAGCATTGGAGACACAGGCTGGGGCAGAGAATGGCAGATTCATGGGCAACATCCTTAAACGTCCTACCTGCTGATGGTAGAGCTTCACCCTGGTACAGAATCATAACGTTTTTTCCAACCCCCTTTCTAGGTCCTGTCAGGCGTGGGGTGCTACCCACGTGGAGTGAAAGTGTCAAGATTCATCCACACGGCTTGCAGTCCAGATGTCCCCCCAATGCAGGTCTGCTCAAGAACGAGGTCAAAGGCTGAGGCGCACGGGACAGGCAAAGTTTTATTTAGAGTCAAAGAGGAAAAGGCCAGTGGTCACATTTTTAAAAATCTTCACTGATTTATCCATTTGGTGGTCTAAGTGCAGACGTGTTTCTCCCTGCCACCCCACCCCCACATCCACAGCCTGTTTATGCTCGTGTCTTGGATTTATCGGTTGCTCTGTGGGAGATGGGTGTGTGTGGTGACGGAGATCCTAGAGCAGACATTTATTGGGTGCTTTACATATATTAACTCACTCAATCCTTTTTTTTTTTTTTAAAGATTTTATTTATTTATTTGACAGAGAGAGACAGCGAGAGAGGGAACACAAGCAGGGGGAGGGTCAGAGGGAGAAGCAGGCTTCCCGCTGAGCAGGGAGCCCGATGCGGGGCTCGATCCCAGGACCCTGGGATCATGACCTGAGCCAAAGGCAGACGCTTAACGACTGAGCCATCCAGGCGCCCCTCACTCAATCCTTGCAACAACCCTGCATGGTTGAGTGGTACATATTACTTTCTCTACCTTATAAATACCACTGACACTCAGGGAGGGTAATTGAGCAACTTGCCCAAAGTCCCCAGCTAGTAAACATCTGAGCCAGGACACCAACGCACGGCCATCTGAATCCATCTCACTCCAAAGCTCACATCTCTTCATTGCTGCTTCGACATCACAATCAAAGATGACCCCCTGACACACACTGAAGTCCTCTGACTTTTCTGGTCACCTTGCAACATGAGCATAGTGGAATAATATGGGGCAGGGTAACCTAACCTCGCCTAGGACTTGGGAGGCAATGTTCACACTGAATTCTGACAGAAGAGTTGGCATTAGTGTGTGAGGCAAAAGATGCTGCAGACAGAGGCGCCTGGCTGGCTCAGTGGGTAGAGCATGCGATTCTTGATCTCGGGGTCATGAGTTCAAGCCCCACGGTGGGTGTAGCACTTACTTAAAAAAAAAAAAAAAAGACTCAACAAACAGCAAGATCTAAAGGCAGAGAAAGCACACATATCCGAAGTACTAGAAGAAGCTCAGAGTCCAGCTGAGTGCAGCATGCAGAAAAGAGATGAAATGGGAAAGGCAGTTATGGGCTAGCCTGGGGCGGGGCGGGGTCTAAGGAGCCCAGAGTAATGAGCCTGGACTATATTCTAAGGGCAATTAGGAAGCCACTGAAGGATTTAAAGGAGGGAGTGTCAAAATCTGATTTGCATTTTTGGAAGATCACTCTGGCTGCAGAATGGAGGATTAGACCCAACACACACACATTTTTAAGTTGGTTTACAATGGATGGCCTCACATGCCAAGACCCAACTGCCCAGACTTTTGGGGCCACACTCCAGCTCCACTTTGAGCCAGTACATTCTGTTACCTACTTGGCTCTAGTCCACATCACCTTGGAATTCTTTGTTGGGGGTGTGACGTCATCTATAAATCCCAGCTTTCAATCCAGACACAGAGGCAGAGAAAGCTGGCTATCCTTTCTGACAAGCAGGGCATCCTCTGCCTTTTCTTTTAATTACATTACATTGCAGTTTTAATTACATTACATCTTAAGCATATTCCTACTTTTTTATTAGAAACATATTCTTAAAAACAAATTCTTTTAAGCAGCATTTGTAGTGAACGCATAGCATTTTGCCATATGGGCGATGGTGCTGAAGTCCTTCATTGAAAAGTGAGTTAGTCCTGCCTCCCCACAGCCCACCCCAAGCCTGGGGACTTGCCTTCCCTGCAGACAGGAGTGTCCACCAGTCAGATTTTTTAGTTTCACACGGCCGGTAGGCTTTGTCACGTGCATGTGCCCTAGTTAAAGCAATCACCCGGAAGATCGGCACTCCAGGGCCTTGCTGGAGAGCACGGACTGGAACCGACACCTCTCCTTTCCACCACCAGCCCAACAGACTCCCTGATATTTAAGAACATTTTCCATTAGCTCTCTCCCTCTCTCAACCGAGAGCTCCAGGAAGCTACCTGACAATCCAAAGGACTCATCATTTTCTTCCTAAGCTGTTCCCCTCCTCTTTCCTGGTTCAATGAAAGGCATCGCCAACTAACTAGTCCAACACCAAATCAGAAATGAGGTCGCATGGACATCTAATTGTATACACATATACACACACAGGCAAATAGGTTAATATAAGTCAAAGTGAAACCTACTACAGATCAGCCTTGACTACTTATTGGTACCCACTCTACTACAACAAACACCAATTTTCTCTACCACCCAAATAGCTCATTGGCCACATGTTCTCCGTCCCCAGGAGCCGCCCCAGCTCAAACCAGCCTGCCCCTCAGCTGCATTATCCCTCAGCATGTCACAGAGTTTCTGTGCCAAGGCACGGGAACCTTTCAGACTTCTGCCTGGAGCCCCTCAGGTTGCCTCTGCCCTGTGGACACAGCTGGGCCCCTGCCTTAGCTCTCTCTGCCGCCCCTTCCAGGGCTCCCTCACCCTGCTCTCTTTGTTCCCACATTTGGGCCCACGGTCCCCAGCCCACCGCCCCCTCCAGACCCTCTCGCCCACCCTCCACACACGCTATTGCCTCAGCTGAATGGCCCGGCCCACTGAAGAGCCAGCCTCAACCTCCAGAAGCCTCCCAGGCCCCCTCCCCAGGCCACCCCTCTCTTGGCCCTGACCAGGCTTACTTCCCCCATGAGACTGGCCACAGTGCTTAAGCCAACCCTTTACTTGCCCCCTTCCTATGGGGAATTGGAGTCTGACGCTGGGTGGAGGGAGAGGCCAGGTGCCTGCGTGTCCAGCAAGCTCCCCTCGGGTGAGGCTTGCACAGAGCTAACCAGAGAGCCTTTGTTCTAGCAGAGCTATGGGAATAAGTTGATGGATTGTGACAAGACTAAGGGAAGATCAAACCAGGAGATGAAAGAAAGAAGTGAGGAGTAGAGGATTTGTATTTACTTATTCTTTTATTCTATATCCAACTCCCCAAAGGAAGTGGGCAAGTAAAGGGTTGACTTTAGCATTGTGGCCAGTCCTGTGGAGAAGGAAGCCTATCGCTCTACTAGAATAAAGGCTCTCTGGTTAGCTCTGTGCAAGCCTCACCGGAGGGGAGCTTGCTGGACACGCAGGTGCCTGGCCCCACCCGCACCCAGTGTCAGACTCTGCAGGTGGAGATGGGGCAGGTCTGCGGATGACAAGCCCTCTCCCCCAGCTGGTCTGATACTAGCAAAGTTGAGGGGCCTTTAGGCCCATTATCCCATCTCTTTTCTGGTGGGTCTCACCCTGGGTGTTTGGGGGCTGCCCTTTCAATCTCAGAACTGAGTGGAGGAGTCACGGACCTCCTTCCTTTTCCCTATAGGGCTTCCTCTTGCTCCGTCCCTACCTGTCCCAATTCTACTTTAATAACATTCACTGCCTTCTGACCTCCTGTTCCTGTCTTCTTCCTGACTGTACCCCGCTCCCTTGGCTGTACTTAGACCACTTGACTTCTTCGGGGCAGCAGATGAAACCATGGGCATCCAAGCGATGGATGGGCATGGGCAAGAGCCGGGCCACACTCCCCTCCTGTTCCTGCCAGGCCTCACGGCCCTAACACCAAGTCCAGCTGTTGACAAGCACTTCATATGAAGGCACAGGACCCCAGAGGGCCAGGGATTCCTCCACGTAACAAGCAAAAGTGCCAGGTAGGAGGAAAGAATAGAGGACAATGGCAGAAATGCTGGCACTCCAGAGCTACACATTATTAAACAATTCATGGACAAGATGCTGACTTGGTAGGCAGAGAAATCTCCACAACAGAAAGTAAAGGGGAAATAACCATTTTGTGAGGCAGAAGAGCCAGAAATAGAGCAGGTAATCCCCAGGATTCAGTTTTTAGCCACTCCTTCATTTGGCCTGTTGTCTTAACCTGGGTGACTGCGCAGACCCCTCACGGTCACACGGGCTGCTCCTGAGACCTACAGAGGAGCCTCTGAACACGCATGTCCCAACGGGAATCAGATGCCAGCACTTCGGTCCTAAGCCCAAATCACCGGCCTCCATTCTGCCCTGGGTTACTTCCTCCTCCGGCAGCCTTCCCACGAATTTGCAAGTCCTTCTGGTGAAGGCAGGGGAAGTACGTCCGTGCTGTCTCCCCTCTGGGTGCCTCACACAGCCTTGACTGCCCTGGGGGTGCGTCATATACCTGAGCAGGCAGCCTCGGGCCAGGGCTGCGAATAAGCTTGGAAGCCAGGCTGGGCTTGAGCCAGGCTCTGCGAGGCTGCAGGGACCCAATGCCTGTAGGACACGCAGGCTCTCCATACATACAGACCCCTCCTTTGATAAACAAAGCAGCTTGCTTTGCAGTAGCATTGTCAACGATGCTCTGAAATGGACAAAAATGTACTAACGGAAACGGAATATGTATTATCACCTTAGCAAAGACACGGAGAAATTCTCTTTGAAAGGAACCATCCAGTCACATTGGAAGCAAAGGAAAAAAGTTTTTTTTTTTTTTTTAATTGGCTGACCATTAAATCTTCTTTCCTTTAGCTTTGAGCGTCCATAATGCACATTCTCCTCTCTTGGTGCATGTGTTACGCTTGCACTCTTAAGATGCACAGAGTCTCCCTGGAGGGGTCTGGTCTGCCCATAACACCATGTGTTCCATTATCTATGATATCACACACCCCGGATTTATCAGCCATGGCTCTGCCGGTGATGGTATTCTAAGAAAATTTAGGAACCACTTTCATGTTCCCCTTTTGATTGACAGCTACAATTGCCATGCAGGACTTTAATAAAGCCCATCTCAAAGTTTTAGACTGGACCCATGGAGATAACTAAGTCTGCAATAATAAATCTTGTCAAAATGGGAAATTCATTCCTTTCCTGAAAATGAAATGAAGATATGATTTAAAGTACCCTTTTCTCATTTACCAGCACTGAAGTAATAATGTGCTGGCCTTCCCAGGCACACATCAAAATTTCACACCACCAACTGGAAGGCCAGGCAAGAGCTCTGGTATTGGATTCATTAGAAAGAATAATTTAATTAATAATCATTACGTTATTTAAAAAATAATCATTACTTTATTAACTATAACCTTTTGAATATCATGGGAGTTTTAAAGTTTACAAAGCACATTCATTTGATTCTCATCCCTATTTTGCAGATGAGCAAACTGAGGCTCAGAGAAATTCAGAGGCTTATTCACGCACATGTAGCTGGAACTGCAATCCAGGACCGGCTCCTAGCCCAGCACACTGTAAAAGAGAGGTTTTTGAGCTGTTTTTCCAGAACCGGAAATGGAGATACGGAGCCAAGGAAAGCTTATTTGCTTTTTTCAAAAACCAAACATTGATGACTTTGCTTTAGTCAGAATAATTCAGGAAAAAATAGATTTAGTTGGTTCCAATTCTGTAGGGCCAACTCTTCCGAAATCAGTTTAGTAGAAAGGATAAAACAAGAACACGCATCGCACACACACACCCTAGGACAAAGGTCGACAAGGTGGAGAAGGAACAATGGGGTGGAGGTGAGGAGGGCATTCAGGAAGGGTTCCTTGAAGAACGGAGTGATGGGCTCGGACACCAAAGGGGAAGAAGTGATGAGAGATCTACCTCTACAAAGGCCTTACGGAGGCAAAGCATGGGGACGAAAAGTGCCTACACGTGGTCCCCATTCACTAGTGTCCGTTCATTTTTGTTGAAAGGAGGAGGAAGGAGCCTCAGACTGGGGTTAAGAAAAAGCCATAGTGAGAGGAGATAAGCAGAACCAGCGAGCCAGCACTTCGCTAGGCTGAACAAGAGAAGAGACAGGTCACGGGGGCTGCCGCACGGTCCCCTTCACAGGGAGGCCGTTTGTTCCGGGCCCTGAGTTTGGGCTGCCGACCCACTTACTTTGAGCAGCGGCTGTGAGGAGCAAAAGATGTGCAAACTGAAGAGTGCTGGACATCACTGAGGGTGTAGTGTCTGTGCTCACAAGACCCTGCTCTCCTGGTCTGGCGAAGGGGTCGGGAGCAGCCAGGGAACAGCCCCAATGCCACTGTCCCCGCAGCGGGGCTGCTTCGAAGCACTGGGTTGGGAGAGGAACCTAGAGCAGGCTGGGAAAGTTCGCACAACTTCAGCCACTGCTGGTAGCTCCCAGAGCTCCAGAAAGGCAGGGCTACGGCCGTTTTTGGAGGGTCCCAAGGCACTAAAATAAGAAGAGATGCCAAAGCAGGGCTGTGGTATATTTTAAAGGCTCACAACTAATAAAATAACGCATTTAATAATGAACGTGCAATGTACCATGATTATGCTATTCAAAAGCCAGAGACTTCATATACAAATATTAATTCATACAGCAACATATACTCGTGATGTGATGTGGCAACAGGACCCAGATTTAAAGACGTCTGCGGAACATCATTCTCTTTGGATCCTGTCTGCTATATCTCAGATTGAAAGGATAAACTCATTTGCAGACAACAGCAGAAGTTTACATCTGAGACCCTTACAATCAGAAGACGTGGGCCCACATGACGCTCGGGCTTAACTTCCTTCCCTTCATCCCACTCTTGCTCACCCCTCCCCCACCCCACCCCCATCACCCTCCTGGCCTCGACCCACTCCAGACTCGTGCAGGTCACCCCAAGCCTCCCCTGCAAGTCCAGTCACGGGATCACACAAAGACTGGTCCGCAGTCTGGGAGTGGGGCCTTGTTCTGCTGTGCGAGGGGGGCTGAGCACTCCCCGGGGAGCCCTGCGTGGTCTGGAAAGACCGACGGGCACCGCTGCACAGCAGAGTGGTGAAGACCACGTTCCACTCCTCTGCTCGCTTGGTTTGTTCTCTGCTCTCTTCTTCTTGGCTCCTTGAGGGCCTGTGCAAACACTGTTGTTCCAAATGGCTAAAACCACTTGACATTTAGTGCAGCAGAGACCCTGCAAGGAACTGACTACACACTCTGTGGTGGAATTCACTGCACCAAAAAATTAGATCGTTCCACTGCCTGCCTGTGAATCTCTATTGCTTTGCCAATGATTAGAAAAGAAAGAAATACCAGACTTTCTTCGGATGCCCCCAAAGGACAGTCAAAGAGTATATTGTTCACCTGAACCCGTGTCTATAACCAAGACAACATCGGAGCAAACAGAAACAAATATATTAATCTGCTCATTCAACCAATCATCCCATACATTTACTGTACACCCATTATGTGTCAGGCGCTGGGGCTACAGCCAGGAATAGGGTATGATCTCTTCCTTCACCAAAAGCAGAGGGGACAGAGGATGAAGCAGGGAGACAGAAGCAGGGACAAGGAGAGAGCTCAGTAATCACCATCCCAGGGTCTGACAGGTATGACAGGCAGCAGGATTAGCGGAACCCCTTAAAGCAGGGCTGAGCTGCCAGCCCCTCTTTTCCCTAGCTATCTCCCTCACGCCTTCATCTTCTCCTCCTTTATTTAATTCTGACCCTCCTCCCATGCTGGGCCTTACTTTCTCTCCAACCTCTCTGTCCTCCTCTCCTAACCTCAAGCCCTGGGTAAACATAAAAAGCACACATATTCCTGTGCCCAAGGCATCCTCAGCCTTAGAAAGCTTTCATTCTTCATGCAAATGCCTGCTTTACACATGCTTTGCGATTTATTTATTTCCATCCCAACCTTCAGAAGCAGGGGGACTTATCAGTAAATGTCATAAATTCCGGACTTTTTTTTCTTTAAAGCTGCAGCTCCAACAGCCAGCATCTGACAAGGATGCGTGCTACACAAACAGAAACCTGAATGAAGCCCCAGAAGAATGCAGGCATTTTTAGAGCTCCAGAGTTTTAGCTCAATTCCCTGTGTCGAGGTGGTTTCTATCTGTGTCAGTCAGTGCGTCACAACACCAGCCTCCATCCCCCGTTGCACAGCACCCCTTAGCAAGCGCCTTCCCACACAATATCATCAACCATAAAAACTGCAACCAGTGTTGAAGTTACAACCACGATTCTTTCTACAAACGGGGAGGGATTCGGTCTGCTCAGTCAGTCCCTGCTAAGCAGGTTACCCATGGGACAAACACCTTTCCTTTCCGTAAATTCAGCATGCCCTTGGCTCAGCTATATATTCCTATGAATTACCAATTCACTGGAATAAAACGTTCACTTGCATCTCTGAAGTTCTTTCTTCGTGCTGATGACAAGGATGGTTCCGTGGCAGCCCCAGTCTGTGGTGACCAACGGTAAAGTCCTCACCTGCTTGATTTTAATCATCTTTCCCTTCAAACATTCCTTCATTGGCCCAGGTTAGACTTGACCTCATATGAACCTTCAACCCTGGCCATCTGCTTCCCCAGCCCCTACAGGAGCGTCCTCTGCCTCCTCTAAATATCTCTTTCTGCATGGTTCTGTCTCCCTCACCTTTCCCTCCAGGGCCCTCCACCTTCTTGTGATTTTGCATTTTGCTATAAATTTTAACTCTAGTCTCTGAGATGGCCCTCAAGACTATGCCCATAGCTAAGAGACCTCAAAATTATTATGGAATACAAAGAAAGCACCCCACACCTCACCCCATACCATACCCTCCTCACCCCAAGAATCGGCTCTGTGAGTTTATGTTACCACTATCACTTTGACTTAAGATTTCCCTGTTATTGTTGTATCAGTCCTAGCACCCAGGGTACTGCATAAAATAATGAATATCTGTATGGGAGATTTCTGAATGCTTATTGACGCAGTATGCTATGACCAGCTATAAAACAAAATAACACAACTCAGGGGGAGGAAAATCTATTTTCATCTAGCACTCAAAATGGACATAAAGTTCATAAGAAGGTAAAGATTAAGACCAAAGAGGTAAAAAGAATATTGAGATTGCCACTCTTATGTGTGTGTATTAAATGCAGTCGGGATGCAGAGTTATATTGAAGGGAGCTTCATAGGATGGAAAGAAACCAAAGAAGAGAAGAAGGGAGAGTTCTGTTTTGACTATTGCTCAAAAAAATTATTTAAGGTATCAGGAGCATCAAGGAGGAAGCTCCAGAGCAAGAAGTGGGATAAAAACACTGAGTGAGCAGTTTGGGAGAGGATGGGCTTGGCTCCTAAAGCAATCGGCAGGAATGGAAATAGAGAGCACGCTTTTCTAACAAGAAATTTACATTCATGCCAAGAAAGTGGGTGAACACTGTCAGATATAACCAGACTTCCCCCTGCCTGACTCACAGGATGGGCTCTGGTATTTCAGACCCTAGCAGAAGGACTTGAGATTCTCTAAGTGGCACCAACCCAAACTCTGATTCACCATAGGTTTGGGGAAGGCCTCTTTTTCCGTCCTGCTAAAGGGGTGGTGCCTTTGGGAAACTACTATTTACACACACCATGGAAATCCCTTGAGGGAGGAGGGGCTGGCTCTTGAAGGGGTGCAGGAAAGCCTAGAGTGGGCTGGTTAATTCGGTTACAGTCAGAGAACATCTCTGCGCCTGTGTCTCATCTCTAGGAAAAGGCCTGATGTTGGTCCTGCTGACCCACTGCTAAGTGGAGTATGACCCACAAGCTGTCTTTTCTCCACACTCTGCTGTCAACCAAGGCTCCAAACTTCTTTCTCAGAGTGAGACAATTTCGGGGGGGGGGACCCAAAACCAAAAACATTTCCTTCTCAATCAAGACCAGTGCCTCTGCCTGGAACCCTGAGGGGTCCCATTCCCTGGTGAGTAAGCTTGCAGGCTGTGCCACACACGGACTTCTTTGGGTTAAAATGGCTCTCCTGACGTTGGAGTTCAGCCCTACCTCCACTTCCCAGAACTGCATCCATGTACTGCTGGCCTCCTCCATGGGGGGAGGGGGCCTCTAAAACACCTCTTAGCTGGAGCCCTCTGCCCAATTAACCACACCCTCCCTTTGCAATGAAAGATATTTCAGACTAAGAGGTGTTTCTCACCAAAGGTGTTTCTAGAGGTGCTTTGAGTCAGGGGTAGGGAGACCTCAGACCCAGAAGGAAGTGCTCAACACACCAACAGCTGCTTTAAGGGGTCTGGGTCATGGGGTGGGGGCAGGGAGATATCTTGTCTCGGCACTCCTCCACAAAAAGGCAGACCTGTTCTCTGACCAGGCCCTTGGGCCAAGCTGGACAGCACCCGTGTCTGGCTTCCAAAGGAACTTCCCCTCCTGGCCATCAGTCGCTCATCTTGAGTGACCCAAACATAGGATGCTGCCAAATGCCCCGGGGGCATGCCTTTCTGCCTCTGGACTCGGAGGGTTAGGAAAGGCGCTTCCTGGGCTCGAGAAGGGTCGAGGAAGGACAGGAGAACCCCTGGTTCAGAGACATGGGAACGAAGCTCTCCTTGTGGGAGCGTGGGTCACCGGGGGAGGCGCCCGGCAGAGCAGCCTCGGGAGCCCGGAGCCGCATTTCCCCAAACCAGCTTCCTTGCAAAGCCAGGAGAGGCGGCGAGCCGGAGAGGAGCAGCCCATCACCCTCGCGGGCCGCCGGGAGGCCGGAAAAGTTCCTCCCAGAGCGGCGCGGGCCTCCCGGCATCTGTCCAAGGTGCTGAAAGGTCTCCGCGGCCGGCGGGCCGGCGGGCTTCTGCGCGCCTTCAGCCTCCTGGCCGCCCGCTCTGCCCTTCCAGCCTCTTGCCCTGTCCTCTGCCCCGCCGCACCGAAGCCTCTTCCCTCCTCCTCTTCCACCCCGCGCCCTCCACTCTCGAGCGGCATCAACTCCGGCGCCCGGGTCCTCGCGCCCCCACCTCGTTCTTAGGTCCGCCGAGCCCCTTCCCCCAGCGGCCACCTCCAGGGCGCCTCTGCCGCCGGGCTGTCGCCGCCGCCCCCCTCTTACCTTCTTCTTTCGGTCACGGGAGCGGTTCCTCCGCTTCCTGTTGGATTCCTCCTTCTCCTTCTGCTCCTGGAGGGCCTGCGCCTCGATGTCTTTGATTTTCTTCAGCTGTTTGGCCGCTTGAGCCATGGCGGGTCACGGTGCTCCGGTCCCCGCCTCCCGGACCCCTAACACTTGGCAATCCAGGTGGCGACACCCTCCCGAGGAGGAAAAAAAAAATGAGTCTCTGCTCCGCGGAGGGGGGAGCTTCTTTCCCCACCGCGGGAAGGATGCGGCCGGGTCGGCCGGGGAGGCGGCTGCGAGACGCTCGGAGGGCGAGGCGCGCCGCGGCTGCCCGGCGGCCCCCGGATGGCGCCTCCCGCCGTGGCCGGAGCTCGCTCGCCAGCGCCCGGGACGGGCTCTGGGCTCGGCCCCGCCGCCTCCCTCCCTCCGTCCCTCCCTCCCTCTCCTGCGGCGGCGGCGGCGGCGGCGGCGGCGGCGCGGGGGGCGGGGGCGGGGAGGCGGCTCGTACTGCGGCGAGCGGCGAGCGGGCCGGGGAGGAGGCGGACTCCAGCAGTTAACGCAGGAGGGCGCGGGGGCCGCTCGCGGCCGGGGGGCCCGGCCGGCCCGACGAGGCTGTGCGCGCTCGGCGCCGGCGCTGGTGCATTGCGAGCGGCCGGCTACAGGCGGGCGGGCCGGCCGGGCTTCCACCACTGCAGTGCCGCCGCCGCGGCCGCCAGATGCACGGGCCCCCGTGCCGTCGGGTCTCAGGGAACAAAGCCGGCCGCTCTACCCCGAGCTGTTGGGGCGCCGCGGGGGACCCTACTGCGGGCGGCCTCGCCGCGCCGAGGGGCGAGGGGAGGCTGCGGCGGGCGGCGGGCCCCGCGCCGAGGCGACCCGCAGACCAGCGCGCCTGGAAGCGGCGGCGGAAGCGACAGCACCCTTGGGGCGCGGAGGCCCGGACCGCGCGGCAGGGGTGGGGGCGGGGGCGGGGCAGGGGCCGGGCCTAGGGGCGCCCCCCGGCGGCCGCCGCGGCCAGGCCGGGCCACGCCAGCGCCGAGCCTTCGCGGTAGTCCCGTTGAGGGTGTCCGCCGAGGGGCGCCCGCCGAGGGGCGCGCGCGGTGCCAAGGCTCCCCGGGGAAGAGGCCGTTTCCCCCCGTCGCTCGCTTAGAGCTTGATTTGCCCCTTTCAGACCATGTGGGCCTTTCATTTGCATATTTGCCAATTATAGCTAGAAAACGTGTCCAAGATGAAGTGAGCAGTTTTCCCTTGAGTTCCCTTTTGACGGGAGCGGAACTAGGTTTTTGCACCAGAGACCGCCCACCCCCCATTCTCAACTCTCACACACACCCCCTCTCTCGGCAACGCCGCCTTTCCCGCTGTTCAGCTGTAAAGAAACACACACCTGGCTGTTTAGGTCACGCAGCCGCAAAGGCAGGCTGCGGAAGGAGGAGGGGCCTTAAGCTCACCCGCCCCCTCCTTCGGGCGACCGGCGGGAAACCCGAGGCCCCAACTTGGCAACCACTGCCCCTTCAGTCTGGTGCCGCTCCCGACCCACTCCTTCCATCAGGTGGCACGGATCTCCTGGCCCACATAAGGTAAAAGTGCATTTGTAGAAAATAATATTTAGGAATTGGTGAAGTTAGATGAGAGTCTGCTTCCTTCGCTCCTAAACTGAGGGCTGATGCAGACATTTAACCAAGCACAGAGCAGAGCCCGGCGAGTGGGAATCTCTTCTGTATTGTGGCCAAATGCCTCTCAAAGGGCTCTGAGCTGCGCCACCCCTGTACGGTACAAACTCGGGGAGTGGTGAAATCACCCCAGTTGCTCTCCAGACTCCATGCTTTTTCCCTTACTGGAACCTTACCTCCCTATGCCTCCCCATTCCCCTCCATGTCACCCCCCCACCCCCAACACTCCCCCCCCCCCCCCCCCCCCCCCCCCCCGCCACCCTCCCCACGCCCCTGATCCCCTCCTAGTCCTCCACCATCCTCTCTACCTGGATGCGAGTCAGTAATTAAGGGGCTGGCTGAACCTTTGCTTTGACCATTGTCCTTCCCCAGGGCTGGGTTCTGGACCCTCTTCTCCTCTCTCTAGATCAGCATTGTCCAACTGAAGCTTAATGGAAGCCACAAATCCCAATCCCCTATGTAATTTAAATTTTCAAGTAGCCACATTTTAAAAAGTTAAAAGAAACTGGTAAAATTAATTTTAATGATTTATTTTATTCAATGTATCCAAAGTGTTACCATTTCAACATGCAAACGATGTAAAATTATTAATGAGATACCTCACATTCTTTTATACTTCAAAATTCAGTGTGTATTTATATTTAGAGCGCATCTCAATTAAGACCAGGCACATTTTCGTTGTTTAAGAGGTACATGTGACTCCTGCTTACTGTATTGGACAGCCCAGCTCTAGGTGGTCTCCCCAAGCCCGCTCCCCCATGTCCTTGGCTATACTCAGCCTGCCAAGGAGGCACACATTTCATCTGCGGCGCAGACCTCTCCTCTGAGTGCCAGGCCCACGCACCTGTGACCGGAGGCCTCCTCCCTGTCAGCGCCTGCATCCCTGCTTGCCACCCGCCCATCCATCCCTCACAATGCAGTCACACTCATCTTTTCAAAATACACATCTGATCATTGTCACTTCTCAGCTTACCATCCTTCTTTTTGGCTTCTAGGACAAAGATCAAAATCTTCTGTCTGGCCCAGGAGAACCCGAATGATCAGGCTCTTCCTACCCCGGCTGGTCTTACCCCAGCTGTGCCCTGGTACAGTGCCCCAGCCTCACCTTGTCAGTGCTGTCTCTCCACGGGGTGTCTGTCCCTGCTGCCCCAGCCCAGACTGCTCTGTCCCAGTCTAACTGTCCTCTCAACTAGGCCCAGTCTGGCTAATTCCAACTCACTCATCTACATCCAGGGAGTCTTCACTTTGTGCAGGAGGCCCTTCTGGAGCCCCCGACTAGCCCTACCATCTCATCATAACACCATCTGTGCCTCCTTCAGAACACCTGCCCTAAGTATACTTTTACACTGGTGTGATGGTTTTGATTGATGCACGTCTCCCCAACTAGACTTTAAACTCCAGAAGGGAAGGCATGGTGTCTGGTTTGGCTCACCCTTGTATCCTCAGTACCTTTCATTGTGCCTGGCACATAGTAGGGGCTCAATAAACGTGTGTGGAAGAATCAACAAGTCTACCGTGTACGGGCTTCAGGAATAACAATAAGACTAGCTGACACTTATTCAGCACTTCCATTGCACTGGGCATTGTCACCACCTTCCAGATGGGGGAAATGGGGCACAAGGGAGTGAAGTCACTTACTCAAGGTCTCAGCTCATCAGTCGTGGAGCCAGGATTTGGCCCTAGCTGGCTGGCCCCAGAGCACATACTCTTAACCATGAAGCTGCACTCAATTACTCAATCTCCTTATCTATAAACAAGGACACTGGTAATACCTCCCTTGAAGCATTGTCAGGAGGACGCGGGGAGAGAGCAAATGCGAAATCATGCAGTAAAACAAAGTGCCGTATCAAGCTTCAGTTTCCTTCTTTTTTTGTTTTAAGTTAAATTATAGTTGACACACAATGTTACATTGGTTTCAGGTGTGCAACGTAGGGATTCATAACTCTGTACATACGTTATGCTGTGCTCACCGGAAGTGTAGCCACCGTCTGTTACCATACAACGCTCTCCAGTACCGTTGGCTTATACTCCCTACGCTGTGCCTTTCCTCCCCTGTGACTTATTCACTCCACACCTGGGAGCCTGTACCTCCCCCTCCCCTGCACCCATTTTGCCCATCCCCCCACTCTGCAACCACCACTTTGTTCTCTGCATTTATGAGTCTGTTTCTGTTTGTTTATTCCTTTGTTTTGATTTTTAGATTCCACACATCCGTGAAATCATATGGTATTTATCTTTCTCTGTCTGACTTATTTCTCTTACCGTAACACCTCTCGATCCATCCATGTTGTTACAAATGGAAAGATCTCATTCTTCTTTATGGCTAATATTCCCTTGTATGTACACACCACATCTTCTTTATCCATTCATCTGTGGATGGACACTTGGGTTGCTTCCATATCTTGGCTATTGTAAATAATGCTGCAATAAACATGGGGGTGCAGATATCTTTTCGAATTAGTGTTTTCATTTTCTTTGGGTAAATACCCAGTAGTGAGATTACTAGATCATATAGTATTTTTATTTTTAATTTTTTTGTGAGCTTTAGCTTCTTAAGGCAAGGAGTGCAGAGATTGGACGACTTGGTGTCCAAGGTACCTTTCAGATCCAGAATCCTGATTTCTCCTATATATCAAAATCCTCATAGGAAACTTTTGAAGATTAAAAAAAAAAAATTCTGAGACACAGAGGGAAAACATTATCATTAATGAACCGCGGGCAGTGAGTACAGAGGCCCTGCCCCAAATCACCCTTCATGGTGGCAGCTCTGGCCTTGTATTTCAAAAACCCCATGGGGGAAAGATGAAAGTCCTGTCCATGTCAGGGTTCCTTTGTAGGGTTGTCCCCCTGGATCCTATTATATGTTAGGAAGATTGCAAGCTGAGAAGGAGAAAATGGGATTGTGCTGTCTGAAGGCATGTGCTCCCTCAGGCTGATCTGGAGGAGGGCAGAGGGGTGAGGGGCCGCTGCACCCCTGCAGCAGAGGAGGACACAGGAGAGAACATCAGAGCAGTTGGAGGGGCTTCCTTCCTCCTGGTCAGAGGACAGACCGTGTTGGGCATCTGTGGAGTTCTAGACACTCCTCATGTCACAGTCAATAATGATAATGATCATTTATTTACCGACAGTTCACGATGCCCTGGGCACTGCTACTCATTTACATAACATTTATTTCTCATCACAAAGGCCTTGTTACCCCTACTTCCCAGAGGAGGCAGCTGAGGCTCAGTGTGTTTACCTGACTTCCCTGAGGTCACACATCTAATGGGGCAGAGTCAGTATTCAGACCCAAGCTGCCAAACTCCAAGCCTGACCTTAGGGAAACCATCGGGTGACTGGTTTTGCCAGTGACCCAGCGGGTTCTCCCGCAGTGCAGAAGTAATAGTAATTACGTGAGTTAGCCGCATTCAGTGATATCCCCAGGCCGCCAACCAAAGGGCCAGCCTATTCCTCGGATGGTGTAGAAACAAAACCCATAGCGCTCTGGGCAGCATCCAGAGACTGCCTCTCTGTGGTCACCGAGGGCCACCTCCTCCGCTGCCACAGACACATCTGTTGACCAAGTGGATGTGTCGGAGCTGTGACCCCTCCTCGGGCTCTTCTTGCCTTTTCTTCTCACACCCCAGAGTCCTGCATGCGCTTACACTGAGGGCCGGCTGCTCGCTCAGACATATGGGAAAGCGGCCGTGGGAAGCAGTGAGAGACCCCAGCACAGGGGACAGCCCCCAGCCCCTCTTCCTTCTTTCTCCCCAGTGACGATTATTACTCACTTTAGCTGTTAAGTAAAAGGGAAAGAGATCCATTTTTATAGTTTTGCTTTCTTCCCTAAGATTTCCAACTAGTTCCCTCAACCCCATTCTGTTATGATGCATTTATGCAACCAGACTGATTTGTGTTCTTAAAAGAAACATTATTAATAATTAATAAAGCTTCCCAAGATAAAAGCTGCCTCCTGCGCTAAATAATATAAATAGCTAAAATACATGGAATGTACCAGACATTCTTCTGAGCATGTTTGACCCTGGCAGCAACCTCAGAGTTCGGCCCCATCAGCATGAGCAACATTCTACAGATGAGGATACTGAGGCGCTGACAGAAAAAAATAACTTCTCCAGGACCCATGGCCAATAAGCGACAGGGTGTAGGACTGAACCAAAAAGTCAATCTTTAGGGTCTGTGCTTTTACTACAGTGCTAGAGCTAATATCCCAGATGGAGTTTGGGCCCTGGAGGCGTCTCTGCGCCCTTAATCCCTTTTAGGAAAGATGGAGCCCACAAGTGTCTACCAGCGTCGGCGCCCTCTGAGGCGTCCCATTCCCCCTGTGGCTCCCAGCTGTCCTGCAAGTGTCACACCTTGCAGGTGTTCAAGTTTGAGCCAGGAAGGGTCATCGACTAGGCATGGGTGTTGAAGGTGGAACAGGAAGACAAATGGAAGCTAAGAAAATCTCAGGGTCTGAAGGAATTGCCTTTCCATGGCCCAACCAATGAGAGAATTGGATTCCTCTGCCTGCTCTCACATTCCCAGGCCAGATCACTCCCCACACAGCCTGCCCCAAAGGGCCGCTTCTCTGCGCCACCTGGAGTCCAAACCATGTCCCCAGAGTGTGTACACATTGGCCTCTGCTCTGCCCTCTGTCAAGACACAGAAATTATTTAAACACTTCTTCTGTGTGAATCCCTTCAAATATTTGAGGAGAACTTTCACTTCTCCCCTTTAATACTTGTCCAAAATAATGTCAGGAGTTCACAGCAAAGGTGAATATTGAGCTCAAGAATTCCTATTTTCTGTCCAAGGTTTACAAAAAAAAAAGCAACATACCGTTTTAATCATTGAATTTTCAAGGGTGGAATTTGAAGAGATAAAAGAGCCTATAAGCCAGGACACCTGGGAGGCTCAGTCCATTATACCCCAGTTCTGGATTTCGGCTCAGGGTTGTGAGATGGAGCCACTCCACAGCTCTGCTCTAGGCGTGGAGCCTGACCCTCCCCCACCTCCCTCTCCAAAAAATAAATAAATAAATAAATAAAGAGCCTATACACCAAGGTGTTCAGAGAAAATAGAAAAATAGGAACATGTTTTACATTTGGATTCTTGGAAAATGCTGGAATAAAATTCATGTATCCCCTCAACCTGAACTGGGCGTTCAGAGTCCTTCAGTAACCCCGTGTGCCCTTCTATACCTCAAACGCTGCCCCTCCTCTCTCCTTTGTCACTCTCCACGGAAACCATTGTCTTCCACTTCACAGAAGAAGTGGAGGCCACCAGGCTCAGCGACCAGGCTCAGCTTCCTCCCCATCCTCACCATTCATACTCGTCTACACCAACCCTCTTGAGAATGCTTTTTCTTTGGCTAATCCTCCAAAACTCATCCCCTCTTACCTCCTCAGAAAATATGGCCATGAATTATACCTTCCTTCCCAAATCTCCATTGTGTATCTCTCCACCAGCTCCTTCCACTCGGCCTGTGCACTCCCCACAAGCCAAGACTACAGGATGATGCTCTCTCTTCCTTCCACAGCCAAGACACCAGGAGCGGTCAGGACACTCCTCACCCTGAATTCTGTGCCCACACTGCAGAACCCATGGCCACCTTCGTGTCTTGAATTTCTCTCCCTAGAGCTTTTGACCCGGTTGCATACTTCCCTAGTTTCTGAGACCCTGCTCTCTTGTTCTCCTGTCTCCCAAATGTTCTTTTTGGGGGTCATTAACACTTTCGGCCTGGCCCTTTTTCTGTTTATCACTTCTCCCTCCATGGTCTCAGCCTTGACTTCAGCTAGCACCCACCTGACAATGACACTGAACCTCTAACCCCACTCTGGCCTCTCCCCTATGACCGAGACAAGCAGTGAACACCAGGCCTACTAGACAGCGCCAGATGTCACAGTCACCACCCCTCTTGGCATCTCTATTCCCAGTTAGTGGCATTACCATTCACCCATTCTCCAGAGCCAGAATCCCATGAAGCTGCCCCCTTCTTCTCCCTTACACACCCAATCCACTGCTCGCAGGAGTCCACAGTTTTTCTTCAAAACTAGTTCTAACTTTGAATGTGCACTCACGCCACCTAGAGAGCTTGTTAAAATGCTGATTCTGGATCAGTAGGTACAGGTAGCTTGCAACAGCGTCCCCCTCCGGGCCCCACCCCGCCCGCAACAACTGAAATGCACCCTGGGTGACACCACTCGCGTCGAGACGGGGAACGTTTTCAGCCGCAGCATGCTCCGTCCTCCCTCTCAGTGGCCCCCACCCCAGAGTTAGGCACTCTCCTGACCGCTGTCACCTTAGACTAACTTTGCCCAGATTAACTTCAATGGGATGGAATCATACGACATGTAGCCCTTTCTATAGGGCTTCCTTCCACAGGGCTTCTTTCACTCTGTGTTATGTCTATGAGATTTATCAGTGGTGTTGCACATTTCAGCAGTTTGCTCTTTTCCATTACTGTGCGGCATTCCATGGTATGAATATACGGCGCTCTATTCATCTATTCTCATGTCAATGGACATGGGTCGTTTCCACTTTGAGGCTACCATGAATAAAGCTGCTGTGCACACAGCACTCATCACATTTCTCTGGGGAGACAGAAGCCCACATTTGCGTTGGGTGTGTGCCCAGAAGTGAAGCTGCTGGATCATCTGGCATACGTATGTTTTGCTTTTCCAGAGTGGATACCCCAATGTGCATTCCCACCCATGACATAAGAGAATTGCTGTTGTCCTGCATCCTCGTCAGCACTTGCTATTGTCATCGGTTTGGGCTTAGCCTTTCCAGTGAGTGAGCAGAGCACCTCCTCACACACCGTGGTGTTCCGACCGCTGCTGTACCAAGGGGCTCGGACAGGGCAGCTTAAACAACAGAAATGTATCATCTAGTAGATCAGGAGCTGGAAGTCCTGGATCGAGGTGTCTGCAGGGTTGGTTCCTTCTGCTGGCCGTGCAAGAGAACTGTTCCAGGCGTCTCTCCTGGCTTCTTGTAGCTCGGGCACTCCTGGGCTTGGAGATGGTGATCTCCCTGTGTCTTCACCTTGTCTTCCCCCTGTGCTGTCTGTCCCTGTGCCCCAATTTCCCCTTTTCATAAACACACTAATCACATCAGATTAGGGCCCAACCTAATGACCTCATCTCTTATGATAAATGTGCATATTGTTTGAGGGCTTTCATGTGGAAGGGAGAACAAATTTATTTAGAACAGTTTAGAAGACAGAACAACAATCATGCTCCCCTCTTCTCCCATTAACCCCCCTCTTCTCCCTTTAACCCATGCTTGTCTTTCAGATATTAGATCAAATGTCATTTCTTGCCAGTAAGGCTTGCTTGCTTGCTTCTTTTTAAAAATTGAAATAGAGCTGACCTAAAATGTATTAGTAGTTTCAGGTGTACAACATACTGATTGACAGTCTATACCCTACGCATGTTCTCCACGATAAGTGTTGTCACCAGCTGTCACCAAGCAATGCTATGACAATATTATTGACTCTATTTCCTATGCTGTACTTAGTAACTCGATCATTGGCAAAGACCCTTTTTCCAAATAAGATAGTCCCATATTATACACACAGATGAGTGACTAGTCCGAAGGTCACATTCATGAGTAGTGAGGCTTAGGACGGCAACATCTTTTAGGGGACCCAATTCAACCCATAACACTCACTTCCCTCCTTTATTAACAACCTTTTGAAGTTTCCTTCCTATCACCTGCTGAATGAAGAAAAGGTTCCCCCAGGGTGAATTTCAGGGCCCCCCTTGGCTGGGTCCCTCCCGGCATTTGGTCCTCTCCCCCACATCCCTTCATTCCGTCCCCCGCAGAGGACAGTATCCCACACCTTCACAGCACTAACTGGGTTCTCCCTGCCTGGACCGTCTTGCCCTTCTCTTCCTTTCTGATGCTTCCTGCCCCCATATCCATGCAATTCCAACCATCCACCCAGGTGTAGGCACGGAAGAGCCTTCCCAGACCCGCCAGTCATCAGAAGCCATCAGGTTCTACGCACATTGCTGTTAGGACCTATCACAAAACTTAGTTGCTCCCCGTTCACGTCCCTCCGTCCTACTGGCCACTCTCGGTTCAGCTCAAGTACACCTTCACCCCACCCCATTCACCCACAAAGCAAAGATTAACCACCTGCTGGGCACCAGGCACCATGCAGAGCTGTGTTCACTGCCTCTTTGGAGCCCCCCCACCACCCCGGGTTACAGGACATTGTGGTACAGAGCGCAGGTAAGTGACTGGTCCCAGCATCACCCTGAGTGATGGACGCCTCCCTGGTAGTTTGTGTGTGTCACTATACAAATCCTCTTGCATACAATTGCAGGGGGTTCTGAGAGACTAATGTGAGAAAAGGGGGAAGACCTTGGGGACACAGCAGTCCCTGGTGGGTCAAGGGAGATGAGTCAGCAAAAGAGTTGAGAAAGAATGGCCCCGAGGACCAGAGGAGACCCGATTACCCAGTGGCTCGATGGAAGGTGACTGACTTTGGGCTGGGAGTTAGGAGGGGCTCATGGCACATCTTATTCATGCACACATCCCGAGCACCTTACGCAGTATTAGGCCAAGAATATGTGTCAGTTAAGTGTCTGCTGAATAAAGACAGATGAGGGAGGGAGCAAAGAAGGAAGAGAAGCTGCAGGCCGTTTATGGTCAAATCTCCTGATTCAAAATAGGGCCCCAACCCTATTTTAAAATCTTTGCAGTTTTCCCACATACCTTGCACCAATTTTCAGCCTTTGCCGTTAGCAGCTCCTCTCCCTTTTACCCTCCAGATCTTTACCCCAGCCCACCCCCCACTCCTGTTCCAGAGCACTCTCGCTCCCACCTGATATGGCCCAGCAGCGGTATTCCACACAGCGGATCGCTCCTGCCTCCGCAAGTTCGGAATGCCCTCTGCTCTCGGGGCACCTACCGGCTCCCGGGGCACCTGCCACCCAGCTTCCCCCTGACCTTTCTGGCTGCTCTCTCTCTCACCTCTCTGCCTTTGTCTATTGGCAGCCCCGGGCTCTCTCCATGGACCACCCTTCTCTCTCTGCCCACATTCTGGTGCCCACTTGGTCTCGTGGGTTTGGCTCCATGGGTCTGCCGATGGCTCCCACACATACTTCTTCAGGCTGCACTGTCTCCTGAATGCAGGTCCGGCGTCCAGCTATGGAAGCATGGTCTCCTTTTGGATTTCTAACAGGCTGCCCTACACCCAGCAGCTTCCAACATGCCCAGCGCCAAGTCCCTGCCGTCTCCCCACTCCCCGCTCCTCCCATAGGCTTGCCTGTCCCACATAATGGCAACTCCATTCCCCTAGATGCTCAGAACAAAAACACTGGAGTGCTCTTGATTCCTCTTCCTATACCATTCCACGTGTGACTTGTCAGCCGTTCTTACCGGCTCTGCCTTCAAAATACATCTGGAATGGAACCACGTTTTATGAGCCCCTCTGTCTCATCCTTGTTCAAGTCATCGCTGGTACTCATCTGAGGCGCCGAACAGTCTCTCTGCTGGTTTCCCTGCTTCCTTGTCTGACATCTCAAGTCAGCAGCCAGGATGCTTCTGTCAAAACATAGGTCAGACCATGTCAGACTTCTCTGTTCAAAACCCTCCAACAGTTTTCATCTCGAAGGAAAAGCCAACGCTGCCCCCCCGCCCCCGCCGCTTCCCCACACACCAGGTCCCCTCCCTGACCTCCCACTACTCTGTTCCAGACATGCAGGGCACGTCGCTGCCTCGGGGCTTCTGCACCTGCTGTCCACCTCATCCCCTAACACCCACCTGCTTAGCTCATCCCCTCGCTCGCTTCCGATCTCTACTCACAAGTTTCTTTTCCGGTGAGGTCTTTGTGTTAGCTTGCTCCAGCTGCTGTATCAAAGCACCAAGACTGGGGGACTCCAACAACAGAAATTTATTTTCTCACAGTTCTGGAGGCTGGAAATCCGAGAATAAGATGTCTGCAGGGCTGGCTTCTTCAGACGCCTGTCTCCTGGGCTTGGGGATGCCCATCTTCTCCCCAAGTCCTCCTGTGGTCTTCCCTCGGCCTGTGCCCTAATCTCTTCTTCTTCAAGGTCACCAATCCTATGGGATCAGGACCTACCCTAATTATCTCACTGTAACTCACTTAGCTCTTAAAGACCCAATCTCCACATACAGTCACACTCTGAGGTGCTGAGGGTTAAAACCTCAACATATGAATGGAGGGGTAGGGTGAAATTCAGCCTGGAACAGTCTTCCCTAACCATTTTACCTAAAATCCCCCCCCCCCCCCCCGGCCCCACACGCTTCGTTTCTCCCTATTCCTGTTCGTATTTTTCTCACCAGCCCTCATCACTGTCTGTCACACGATGTGTCGTCATGATGTACTGTATTCTCCTCTGTCGCCCCCACTAGAGTGTAAGCCCCGCGAAGGCAGAGGCTTTTGTCTGTTTTGTTCACTGCATTGTCCACAGCACCTCTCCCAGAGCCGGGCATACAGCAGGCGCTCCGCTAAGACGATACAGTTAACGTACATCATTAATCTACATTTAATGCATTAAAGCCACAGCTGTGTTTGCAAGGCCTCCAGAGCATCCTGGTGCTCGTATTTCTTTCTTTGATTATTTTTATTAAAAATTTTTAAATGAGCTTTGAAAATGGACTCATCATCTAAAACATTTGTCATCATCATTCATGACAAGCGTTTGCTCATTTATTAGCAGATTGTTTTCTTCCTTGTACCTTTTCCCTCAATCCAACTGTAAGAAGCCTTTTCGTTTCTTAACCTCTTTTTGGAACCAGAAAGCATGTAATTTTTTTTCCCTCTTGCCCTTCTGTTTGGTATTTAAAAACACACTCTGAGAAGCATAAATGCAGCTCTTTTTTTTCCCTTCAGTGAATTTTCTGTAATTGTGGGCCCTGCTTTATGAAGACTCAAAGTACAAGAAGTCGAAGATGCCAAAACATCAAATAAAAGGAGTGGGCACAAAGGGAAGGATGATTTCTTTGCTAAAAGATCTTTTTTTTTTTTTTAAGATTTTATTTATTTATTTGAGAGAGCGAGAGAACAAGTGATGGGGAGGGGGAGAGAGAGAGAGAGAGAGAAAGAGAGAATGAGAAGCAGACTCCTCGCTGAGCAGGGAGCCTCATGTGGGACTTGATCCCAGGACCCTGGGATCATGACCTGAGCCGAAGGCAGATGCTCAACCGACTGAGCCACCCAGGTGCCCCTCAAAGATCCTTTTTTAAAAAAAATTATTTTCTTTTTAAGGATTCAGTGTGCATGTCCTTAATAATGGCTTTCCTCTGGTGCTTTCCACATGGCTAGACTTAGACATTTTCATTCGTACAGTACTAGTTCGAGCGCTGTGTTCGAGCATTGAGTTGAATATAGCTGTCCCAGCGTTTTTTGGGTAAAGGCCTTCTCTTAACCTTTTCATTTATTCCCCCTAGAATTTCTAAATGGCTACTCTGGGCCCCCAGTGTTGGGATCAAGGGCTTGTGTAAGGACAGGGCGGCAGGGCAGTGATGCAGAGTCGTGTGGAGGAGTCCAGGGAGGGAAACCGGTGACGCGCACCTCTGCTCCCAACTTGGTGCCCATCACAGCTTCCTCCGATTTCACCTGTGACCCAGGGGAAAGGCAATCACAGAATGGGATTTCAAGAGTTCAGAGACAGTCCCCCTCATCCATCAGGACCTCAAAGTCATGAAGGACGGCGGCCTCCAGAACCCCTGATGGAATCACAGGATGTCAGAGCCAAAGGGCACCTCTACGATCCTCCCTTCCTCATCCTGCCAGGGAGGAAACTGAGGCAAGGGGGGATTACGACTTGCCCAAGGCCACCCAGGGGTGCCAGGAGAGAAGGCCAGGTTTTCCTGAAACAGCCTGGGATGGAGGTTCTGGAGACAGTGATGCTCAAGGGAAGAGACAGACCTCTGGATGCAGCCGAGGGGCTGTCTTGGTTTGAGGGCCGCCAGGCACTTCGGGCTCAGCTGAAGTGCATCTCGCCAGGTGTCCCAGTGCAAGGTGCTGCCCGAAACAGAGAGCCACACAGGTTGCGGGAGGCCTGGACAAAGGCGCTGAAATGAAAGGGCACAGGGGAGGGTCAGGGAGGGAAAGGACCTGCCATGAGCCCTTGCCAGTGAATGAGCAGACAGGAGCATCCTGCCCTGGCTGTCAGGGCACCGTCCCAAGGGAGAGCCAGTGACCCCTGTGATGGGGACCTAGAGCTGGTGTATTAAATTAAGAACATGCAGATTGTGAACCATTGACTGAGGGGGCATGAGCTACCCCACAGTATCTGAGCTCCCACTTTGGGGAAGGGAGAACCCCGGGCTTGTTTGGATTGAAGGCACAGTTCCAATTCACTCACAAAGGAAGTCAAGTCACAGATTAATGACCTACGCATCCCAGAAACCGGGCGGGGTGCGTGGGCCACTCACAGCGGGAAGGCCAGTCCTCCGCCCCAGGTCAGCAGCAAGCAGGGGATGGAGAGCAGGGAAGCAAACACCTACTACTTAATGAGGGCGTTGGGGTGAAAGTCACTAACTTTTCATGGACTCACTCTGAGTGGTCATTGTAAAGGTGCCCCCAGAAAAGCAAAGGGGGAACCTGGGGTGAGAATCCTAAGTCCAGGTTCCTATCTAAATGCCCAGACTCTCGGGGCGCCTGGGTGGCTCAGTCAGTTAACTGTTGGACTCTTGGTTTCCGCTCAGGTCATGGTCTCCCAGGTTGGGGAGTCCCCTGCGTGGGATTCTCTCCCCTCCCTCCCCCTTCCCCTCTGCTCCTCACCCTGCTCGTGCTCTCTCTGTCCCTCTCCAAAATAAGTAAGTAAAATCTTAAAAAAAAATGTCCAGACTCTGCATGCTTGCAAAGTTGTCATACTGTCAAATGCCAAGGCGGCTCTCAAAATGGCTGTTTTCTCATCACACTGCCCAGGGATCAGCTCTGTGACTCCCTGAGCCTCAGCAAGTGGGAGCGCAGCTCATTGGGTCTCTCTCGTCCCGTCACTGCTAGGCCTTCAGCCTAATCCAGTGCCGGCATAAAACTCAGTCCATATTTGTTGAGTGAATGAACGAGACATGTCTCCGTACACACAATCACACATGGCCTCACAATGACAATCAGGTTCTGCGACCACAGGAGAACCCCCACCCTCTCCGGGCTTCAGCAGCCTCATCTCTAAAACAAGAGGCTCTGCAAACTCCCTTCCACCTCAAATATTCTCAGATTCCGTGAAGTTGTGCACATTTAAAATCATTTCCCATCTAGTAAGACCAAATGCAGACATCCACAGAGATCCATATTTCAGCATGAAGAGCTTCAAATGTGTCTGAACTTAAGCTGTGGAGCGTTCTGTTTAACCTTTCAACATAGGTTTGATTTGGCGTCGAATCCAGCGCAAGGTGAAAGGCGCCCTGGAGTGACCAGGCAGCCCTGAGCGAGGACAGGAGTCCAGGCCAGGCCAGGCGGAGGGTGTGGGAAGCCAGCCACCTCCTCAAAGGCATTTCGGAGGAAAGGGAGCAGGCAGCAGAGTAGGGTGAAAAAAAGAGCAAAGCAACAAGAGGAAAAACACAAGTGAGAAGGAGCAGAAGGAAAGCAAAGTGAAGGGTAGGGCAGTTTTCGGGGCCAGAGAATGTGAGCGATTTCACCTGTAGAGGTCACTCCGGTCATACTCAGGGGCCTCCCGAGCCTACCTCAGGCACGGCCCCGGGCGGAGGGCATCTCGGTGGCACTGGGCACCCGCGCTCCAGGTGGCCTACTGAGCAGGAAAAACCTAGAGGCCACAGGAAAAAGTGAAAAGCGGTATGAGTTAGTCCAGACGCGTAACGAAATGTGGCCACACAGTGGAAAACTATGCAGCCCTTAAAAAGAAGGAGGCCACCCCAGGTAGTGCAATATGCATACAAGCTCCCCAAGATACAGTAAGTGAGATACAAGGATGATGAAGAACAGCACTGATGGGAGGCTTTCGCCTGGGTAATAAAACAAGGGAGTAGAGCTATTCGAGAGAGCCACGCAGAGAAAATGTCTGGAAAGACACAAGGGAATTCTTAACTAGGCTGCCCTCAGGGAAGGGAACAAGGAACTGGAGAGGAGGAAGGGGTTTAGCTTCTCATTGTCTGCACATCCTTTTATGCAGTTTTAATTCTTTAATGTGAGGATGTCTTACTATTAATTACTAGTTAATTGCTACGAAGCCCAGCATTCTTAGGCTCTTCTTTGGTTGCCTGGGTTTTCCCTGCACCTGTCTCCTGGAGTCTCAGTCATCTCCTGGCAGGACCTTGATGAAGGACTCATGTCGGTGCCAGTGTGAAGCTGGTCAAGACGGCTCTCTTTCTTTCTGGTTGTTCCGTATTTACCCTTCCTGTGAGCCTGTCGACGGCTTCCCAGCTCTTCTCCCGTCGGTCATTCAGCACTGCTCTGCCGGCTGGCAGACCCACCTTCCTGCTGGCACGTGGGTCCCCGAGACAGCCCCAGACCTGCCATCAGGGCAATCTCTCAGAAGACCTAGGAAGAAAAAATTGGTCCCAGCTCTCCTTTGTTGGTTCTTTCCTTTCTCACTCTCTCTTTTTTTTAAGTTGTAATAACATATAGAACATAATTTTACCACGTTAAGCATTTTAATTTTACGGTGGCATCAAGTACACTCACGCCGTTGTGAAGCCATCCCCACCATCCATCTCCAGAACCTTGTCATCTTACCAAACTGAAATTCGGCACTCACTAAACACTAACTCTCCATTCCCCCCTCCTCCCAGCCCTTGCTGGTCTCCATTCTACTCTGTTTCTATGAATTGGACGACTCTAGGTTCCTCATAGGGGTGGAATCATACCATATTCATCCTTTTGCATCTGGCTGATTTCACCTTGCATAATGTCATCAAGTTTTATCCTTATTGTACCATGTCAAAATTCTCTTCCTTTTTAAGGCTGAACAATATCACGTTGTATGTACGTAACACACTTGTTTATCCATTCACCCATCAGTGGACACTTGGGTGGCTTCCACTTTTTGCCTATTGTGAATAATGCTGCTGTGAACAGAGGTGTACAGATACCTCTTGTTTTGTTTTTAAATCAGATTTAATCAGATATAATCTATATACAACAAAATTTACCCATTTTACATATGCAGTTTGATCAGTATTGTCTAGATATGGAACATTTCCATCACCTAAAGTAGTCCCTTGTGACTCTGGGTGGTCAATTCCTCCCCCGCCCCACCCTGAGGCAACCACTGGTCTGCTTTCTGTCACTAGAGGTTAGTTTTTTACTTTTATGTGTACATAGAATGATACAAAAAGTACTCTTTTGAATCTGGCTTCTTTTGCTCGGCATCACGTTCTTGAGATTCATTTTGTTGTCAATAATATGTCAGGAGATTTTCTCTTTATTGCGAAACAAGTATCCCATTGTATGGTTATACCACATTTGTTTATCCACCCAACAGTTGATGAACACTGGGTTCATTTGTGATTCAAGCTGCTATGAATAGTTATGTACAAATCTTTGGGTGGACAGATGTTTCCATTTCTCTTGGATACATAACTAGGAGTGGGCTCGCGGGGAAGTACGTGGTAAGTTTGTGTTTAACTTGATAAAAAACTGTCAAACTCTTTCTCAAAGTGGTTGTACCATTTTCCATTCCCACTAACAGTGTATGAGAGTTCAAATTGCTCCACGTCTTTATCAACATGCAGTAAGGTCAGTCTTTTCCATTCTAGTTGTGTGAGGTGGTATCTCAGTGTGGTTTCAATTTACATTTCCTCAATGACTAATAATGTTGAACATCTATTCACACTTTATATTGGTCATTTGTATATCTTCTTTGTTGAAGTGTCTGCTCAAGTCTCTTGCCTAGTTTTTAAAAATTGGGTTGTTTGTCTTATTGTGTTGTAAGCATTATTTATATATTCTGGGTACAAGTCCTTTGTCAGATTATGTATTGCAAATATGTATATCTCCTGGCCTGTGACCAAACTTTTCATGTTTTAATGGTGAAGAGAAGATTTTTATTTTGATAAAATCCAATTTATCAATTATTTTATGGTTCATGTCTTTGTGTCCTATGTATTTTTTTGTTTGCCTTCTTTGGCTCATCATTATTCCTAAAATTCATTCATTGCATGCAACTCTAGTCCTTTCATTTTCACTAGTGTATAGAATTCCTTTGTATGTACATACTGCAAATTATTTGTCCATTTTATTATTGAGGATATGTGGATTGTTTTCGGCCATTACAATGGGATACATATACAAGTATATGTATCCCAGGGCATATGTGCATGTACTTCTCTAGGTTTACAACACAGTGGAATTGCTGGGTGACAGGATAAATAAATAAATAAATAAATATATATATATAGAGAGAGAGAGAGAGAGAGAAAGAGAATAAATAGAGAATATATATATATATATATACATATAAATATAGAAATTCAACTGTACTAGAAAATACTGAGATGTTTCCAAAAGTAGTTGAACTAATTTACACTCCCATCAGTAGTTTATGAATTCCAGGTACTTCACATTCTTGCCAATAGTTTATATTTTTTTCATGTTTATTTATCTGGTGGGTGCATAGTGGCCATTCATTTTTCAGTCCTTTTAAAATATATGTATTTATTTATTATTATTATTTTAAAGATTTATTTATTTTAGAGAGAGAGCACAGGAGGGGGGAGGGGAGAAGAGGAGGAGAGAGAGAGAGAGAGAGAATCTCAAGCAGACTCCCTGTCAAGCATGGAGCCTGACACAGGGCTCAATCCAATGACCCTGAGATCATGACCTGAGCTGAAATCAGGAGTTGGACGCCCAAATGACTGAGCCACTCAAGTGCCCTAAAATATATGTATTTTAATTAAGACCATACATTTTTTGCAAAATACTTCTTTGCATGTAGTGATTTTTAAAAACACTTTTATCATGAAAAAATTTTAAATGTATTCAAATGTGTAGAGAATAGTATCATGAACTCCCGGGTACTCATTAGCCAGTTTCAACAATTGTCAACTCACTGCTAATATTATTTTATTTATATCAATGCTGGATTATTTTGAAGCAAACCCCAGACAGCATACCCTTTCATTTATACATATTTTAGCATTTAACTCTAAAAGAAAATGATCTTCTAAAAAAGAGGCACAATATATTATATCATAAAGCATAATATAACACACTTAAATAATACCAAATTCCTAGTATCATCAAATATGCAGTGTTCAAATTTCCAATTACCATAAGTAGATTTCTAAATTAATTGCTTAGAATCAGGATTCAAACAAGGTCCATACATTCCATTTCATTCACATGTCTCTTAAATCTCTTAATCTGTAAATTCCCAACACATTCTTGCTTCCCTTACCTCCTATCTTTTATTATTCCTTGCAATTTATCTGTAGAAAAAACTTGGGGCATTCATCTGGTAACATTTCTCATATCCTAGATTGTGTTGATTGCATCACTGTGGTGGTATTTAACATGTTCTATCTCTTGCATTTCCTGTTAACTGACAGATTGAGGTTTATTCAAAATCAGGTTGATCTTCTGGTAAGAATATTTTCATAGGTGATGTAAAAACACATGATGTCCTGGATGTCTCTTTTTGTGACGCTAGCAGCACTTGTTGATCTTTTTTTTTAATTAATTTGTTTACTTGAGAGAGAGAGAGAAGGCGCACAAGGTTGGGGGGGAGGGGCAGAGGGAGAGAAACAGACACCCTGCTGAGCACTGAGCCCGACACGGGACTTGATCCCACGACCCGGAGATCATGAACTCCGTCCAAATCAAGAGTCAGATGCTTAACCCACTGAGCCACCCAGGTGCCCTGATCTTTGTTTAGATTCACTATTTCATATGAATTGCAAATAATCCCGCTCAAAATACTTTCCAATTTTTATTTTTCCCTGGCCCATGAATTACATAAAAGCATATTTTTAAATTTCTAAAAATATGTAGATTTTCTAGTTTGTTGTTGTTACAGATTTCTAGCATAATCACATAGTAGTCAGACTTACTTGGTGTGATTTCAGTCCTTTGGTATTTGTTGAAGCATGCTTTATTGCTTAGTATGTGCAATTTTTAAAGATAGTGTATATTCTGCTATTTTTGCATGCTGTGTTTTATATGTGTTTATTAGGACAATTTTGTTAATCTTGTTCAATTATTTTATATCATGACTGGTAGATCTGTCTTTATAGTATGACTGGTAGAACTGCTTGCTCGTTCTGTCATTTACTTTATTTTTTTTTTAAGATTTTATTTATTTATTTGACAGAGAGAGAGAGACAGCGAGAGAGGGAACATAAGCAGGGGGGGAGTGGGAGAGGGAGAAGCAGGCTTCCCTCTGAGCAGGGAACCCGATGTGGGGTTCGATCCCAGGACCCTGGGATCATGACTGGAGCTGAAGGCAGACGATTAATGACTGAGCCACCCAGGCGCCCCTCTGTCATTTACTTTAAAAAGTCTTTTAAAATCTACCACTCTGAGCTTTCCTATATACCAGCAAAGAACAAGTGGAATTTAAAATTAAAAACACACTACCATTTACATTAGCAACCCCCAAAATTAAATACTTGGGTATAAATTCAACAAAACATGTATAAGATCTGTATGAGGAAAACTACAAAACTCTGAGGAAAGATATGAAAGACAACTAAATAAATGAAGAGATAGCCCATGTTCATGGATAGAAGTCTCAATATAGTCAACATGTCCATTCTTCCCAACTTGATCTATAGAGTCAGTGCAATAAAAATAAAAATCTCAGCAAGCTATTTTGGGAATATCAACAAAATGATTTGAAAGTTTATATTGAGAGGCAAAAACCCAAACCAAAAATAACAAAAAAACCCAGAGAAGCCAACTTAATATTAAAGAACAGGGGTGCCTGGGTGGCTCAGTTGGTTAAGCGACTGCCTTCGGCTCAGGTCATGATCCTGGAGTACCGGGATCGAGTCCCACATCGGGCTCCCTGCTCGGTGGGGAGTCTGCTTCTCCCTCTGACCCTCCTCCCTCTCATGCTCTCTGTCTGTCATTCTTTCTCTCGCAAAAAAAAACAAAAAAAAAGAACAAAGTCAGAGGACTGACACTGCCTAGCTTCAAGACTTACTATAAAACTACAAAATAATCAAGACAGTGTGTTATTGGCAAAAACAAAACCAAAAACAAACAAGCAAAAGAAATAGATTAGTGCAACAGAAATAGTACCACATAAATATAAACCACTGATCTTTGACAAAGAAGCAAAGGCAGTTATAATAAAGAAAAAAATCATCTTTTCAACAAATGATGTTGGAACAATTGGACATTCACATTCCAAAAAGATGAATCAGGACACAGATCTTATACCTTTCACAAAAGTTAACTCAAAATGGATCTTAAGCCTAAATGTAAGATGCAAAACTTTAAAACTCCCAGAAGATAACATAAAAGAAAACCAAGAAGATCTTGGGTATGGCTATGAGTTTTTAGATACAAAATCAAAGACACAATCCATGAAAGAAATAATCTATAAGCTTGGCTTCATTAAAAATTGAAAATTCTGTTTGTGAAAGACAATGTTAAGAGAATAATAAGCCAAGCAAGAATGGGAGATAATATTTGCAAAAGATGTATCTGAGAAAGGACTATTATCCAAAATATATAAAGAACTCTTAAAACTCAACAATAAGAAAATGAACAATAATTAAGAAATGAGTAAAAGAGTTGAACAGACATCTCACCAAAGAAAACATACAGATGGCAAATAAGCATATGAAAAGATGTTTAACATGTCATTAGGGAATTGCATATTAATACAAGATAGTATTGGAATATCCAGAATTCAAAATAGTGATCACACTAAATGCTGGTGAGGATGTGGAACAACAGGAATTCTCATTTTTTGTTGGTAGGAATGCAAAATGTACATTCACTTTGGAAGATAATTTGGCAGTTTCTTACAAAAACTAAACATTCTCTTAATGCAATCCCTATCAAAATACTACCAGCATTTTTCACAGAGATAGAACATGGAACCACAAAAGACCCTGAAAAGCCAAAGCAATCCTGAAAAAGAAAAGAAAAGCTGGAGATATCACAATTCTGGACTTCAATAAACACATCATTTCTCATAGTTCCCAGAGTCAGGAACAAGTTCTGTTACAAAGCTGTAGTCATCAAGACAGTATGGTACTGGCACAAAAACAGACACATAGATCAATGGAACAGAATAGAGAGCCCAGATATGGACCCTCAACTCTATGGTCAACTAATCTTTGACAAAGCAGGAAAGAATATACAATGGAATAAAGACAGTTTTTTAAACAAATGGTGTTGGGAAAACTGGACAGCAGCATCCAGAAGAATGAAACTGGACCACTGTCTTACACCATACACAAAAATAAATTCAAAATAGATGAAAGATCTCAATGTGAGACAGGAATCCATCAAAATCCTAGAGGAGAATAACCTCTTTGACCTTGGCCACAGCAACTTCTTGCTAGACACATCTCCAAAGGCAAGGGGAACAAAAGCAAAAATGAACTATTGGGACTTCATCAAGATAAAAAGCTTCTGCACAGCGAAGGAAACAATCAACAAAACTAAAAGTCAGCCTACAGAAGGGAAGAAGATATTTGCAAATGATATATCAGATAAAGGATTAGTATCCAAATCTATAAAATTATCAAACTCAATGCCCAAAAAACAAATAATTAAGAAATGGGCAGAAGACATGAATAGACATTTTTCCAAAGAAGACATACAAATGGCTAACAGACACATGAAAAGATGCTCAACATCACTCATTATCAGGGAAATACAAATCAAAACAATGATGAGATACCACCTCACACCTGACAGGCCAAAATTAACAACTCAGGAAGCAGACGTTGGCAAGAATGTGGAGAAAGGGAAATTCTCTTTTACTGTTGGTGGGAATGCAGGCTGGTGCCGCCACTCTGGAGAACAGTATGGAGGTTCCTCAAAAAGTTAAAAATAGAACCACCCTGCAATCCAGCAACTACACTACTAGGTATTTACCCAAAGAACAATTGGGTACATGCACCCCAATGTTTATAGCAGCAATGTCCACAATAGCTAAACTATGGAAAGAGCCCAGATGTCCATCAACAGATGAATGGATAAAGAAGAGGTGATACACACACACACACACACACACACACACACACATACACACACACTGGAATATTACTCGGCCATCAAAAAAATGAAATCTTGACACTTGCCACGAGGTGGATGGAGCTAGAGAGTACGATGCTAAACAAAATAAGTCAGTCAGAGAAAGACAGATACCATATGATCTCACTTGTATGTGGAATTTAGGAAACAAAACAGATGAACATATGTGAAGGGGAAAACAAAGCGAGAGGGAAACAAAGCATAGAGACTCTTAATGATAGAGAATAAACTGAGGGTTGATGGAGGGGGGTGGGTGGGGGATGGGCTAGATGAATGATGGGTATTAAGCAGGGCACTTGTGATGAGCACTGGGTGTTATACGTAAGTGATGAATCTCTAAATTCTACTCCTAAAACCGGTATTACACTATATGTTAACTAGAATTTAAATAAAAATTTGGAAAAAAAACCCCAAAACTAAACTAAACTTTCTCTTATTATATGAGCCAGCAATCACACTCCTTGGATTTACTCAAATGAATTAAAAACTTACGTCAAATCACTGTACTGTACACCTAAACTAATATTATACCGTATGTTAACTAACAGGAATTCAAGTAAAAACTCAAAAGAAAACCCAACTTACGTTGACACAAAAACCTACACATGGATGTTTATAATAGCTTTATTCATAATTGCCAAAACTTGGAAGCAACAGAGACGTCCTTCAGTAGAAGAATGGATAAACTGTGGTACATCCAGACAATGAAATATTATTCAACATTAAAAATAATTTTCAAGCCATGAAAAGACATGGAGGAAACTTAAATGTACATTATAAGTGAAAGGACCCCATATGAAATGGCTACAGATTGTATGATTCTAACTATATGGCATTCTGGAAAAGCAAAACTATGAAGACAGTAAAAATATCAGTGGTTGGCAGGAGTTAAGGGAGAGAGAAAATGAACAGGGAGAGCACAGAGGATTTTTAGGGCAGTGAATTATGTATACTACTACAAAGGTGGAACATGTCAAAACCCATAGGATGTATAACACTGAAAGGGAACCTTAATGTAAACTATGAAATGTGGGTGATTATGATGTGTCAGTGTAGGTTCATCAGTTGTAAAAAAATGTACCACTGTGGTAGAGAATGTCAGTAGTGGGGGGAGGTATGCATGTGTGGGGACAGGGATTGTATGGGAAATTTCTGTACCTTCTGCTCAATTTTACTGTGACCCTAAAACTGCTCTAATAAATAAAGTTGATTAATTTTCAAAAATCTGCCACTATGAAGAGTTTTTCAATTTATTATAGTTCTGCCCTTTTTTGCTTTACATATTTTGGAATTGTTAATAAGTGTATGTGAATTTAGAATTTTTATATCTTACTAGTCAATTAAAACTTTACCATTAAGTAACCCTCTTTATCTTACTAATCCCTCTTCTTAAATTCTATTTTGCCTCATATTAATATAGCTATAGTAGCTTTCTTTTGGTTAGTAATTTCCTGACATGTCTTTTTCTATTTTTTTATTTAAAAAATTTTTGGTACTCTTACATTTTTTTCTGTTTCTCTTATAAGAAATATTCATATTATGAAATTTTAGGGTTTTTTTCCAACAATCTTTGTCTTCCTAATGGAATATTTAGTCCATTTAGAAATCATTTGATTGTGGACACATTTGGGTTTTAAGTCTATTTGTTGTGAGTTTTCCACTTAATCTACTTGTCTGTATTTTTTCTCTCCTTTGTTCCCTTCTTGGGGCTTTATTATTATTTTCTATCATCTCATTTTCCCCACATACTATTTTGGAAGTTACACACTCTGTTTCTATTCCTTTAGTGATTCCCCTGGAAATTAAAATACACATTCTAAATTTTCTGATAGCTAATATTAGGACAATATAAGGACATTTGTTTAACCCAATTTATCCTCTTCTAACTCATATGAAATTGTCATCTTGTATTTTAATTATATACATATGTGTGTGTATAATTGCTTAGATTTACCCATATATTTTCCCAAATATTGGTTTAACATTAGAAAATCAATCAACATTTGGGCACATTGACAGATTATAGGAGAAAAAAATTGTAAGAATTCTCAAGAGATGTAGAAAAAGCATTTCATAAAATTCAGCATCCACTCATGATAAAACTATTTAAAAACTAGGAATTAAATGACTCTTGCTTCGTCTATGAAGAGTATGCCTGCTTTTACCACTTCTCTTCAACATTGTGCTGAAGATATAACCCAGTGCTGAAAAAGGAAAAAAAGTATAAAAATTGGAAAAGAAATAAAACATTTTTAAAGATGATGTGACAGTATAGATAAATAAGCCAAGAAACTGCAGGTAAATTATTAGAATTATTAAATGAGTTAATAAGGTTATAGGATACAAAGTCAAAATACAAAAATTACTGCTATTTCTGTACACCAATAAACAGAAAATAAATTTTTTAAAAGTTAATTTTTTAGGGGCACCTGGATGGCTCAGTCGGTTGAGCATCCTGCTCCTGGTTTTGGCTCAGGTCATGATCTCAAGGGTCGTGGGATTGAACCCCGAGTGGGACTCCGCACTCAGTGGGGAGTCTGCTTGAAGATTCTCTCCCTCTGCCCCTCCCCCTGCTCTCTCTCTCTCTTTCTCTCTCTAAAATAAATAAGTCTTTTAAAAAAGTTAATATTTTTAATAGTTTCAAAATATTCAAAAATATTAAATACCCAAGAATAAAGTAACAAAGCACAGAACCTCTGCACAGAAATTACTAAAAAATTTTGATAGAAATTGAAGAATTCTTATACAAATATATCATGTTCAATGAATGGGACTGTCAATACTTTTAAGATACGAATTTTTGCCAAATTGATTTTGAGGATCAATGCAATCACAATAAAATGTCAAAGGATCAGGCACCTGGGTGGCTCAGTTGGTTAAGCTTCTGCCTTCGGGCCTGAGCTTCTGCTCAGGTCATGATCCTGGAGTCCCGGGATTGAGCCCCATGTCAGAGTCTGCTTCTCCCTCTCATCCTCCCCAGCTTGTGCTCGCTCTTTCTCTCACTCTCTCTCAAATAGATGAATAAAATCTATTTAAAAAATGATCAATGATGATTTAAAGTGATTTAAATGATTTTAAAAATGTCAGTAGGATCTTTTTAGGAATCTGGCAAGGTGATTCTAACAAGATATGGACATACAAAAGGCCTGGAAGGGTTAATCACTCTTGAGGAAGAAAAGCAACTTGGGAGGATTTGTTGCATTTAATAGCAAGACATCTCATAAAGCTACAGTAATTAAGACAGGATAGATATACAGCCAGTGCATAAATATTTCAGGAGAGATACACAGACCAGAATAGTCCCAAGACAGATCTACGCATCTAGATGCATGATGTCGAGCAGGGGTGGAGGAATAAATGGTGTTGGAATTGTATATTTATATGAGAAGAAAATGACACTGTTCCCCTGACTCATGCTATAAATGCAAATCATTCCAGGTATAGTAAAGAATTAACTATGTAAGCAAAACAATGAAGCTGTTAAAAATTGCTCTACAGAGAATACTATGATAATCTCAGGGTAGGAAAAGACTTCTTAACCCAGGCAGAAAAAGCACTCCCCATAAAGGGAGATATTATTGAACTGGATCACATTAAGAACTCTGTTCATCAAAAGACACCATTAAGAAAGCAAAAGGGCAAGTTACAGAATGGGCGGAGATATGTGTAGTACATGTAACTGACAGAAGACGCATCCAAAATGCATAAAGTACTCCTACAAGTCGGTAAGAAAAAGACAACTCTGTAGTAATACAGGGAAAAGGCTTGAACAGACACTTTGCAAAAAGAGGAATTTCAGATAGCCAATAAACACATGAAAAGGTGCTCAACATAATTAATAATTCAGTAAAATGCAAAATAGAACCACAAAGAGATTCCACTACACATCCACTGGATTGACAAAAGTTTAAAATAATTGAAAATATCAAATACTGAGGAGAATGTGTATAACAGGAGCTCCCATATACTGCTGATGGGAGAAAAAAATGGTATTTTTCTTTAAGATTTTATTTATTTATTTGACAGAGAGAGAGAGAGAGAGAGAGCTCACAAGTAGGCAGACAGGCAGGCAGAGGGAGAGGGAGAAGAAGGCTTCCTGCTGAGCAGAGAGCCTGATGCAGGGCTTGATCCCAGGATGCTGGGATCATGATCTGAGCCGAAGGCTTAACCGACTGAGCCACCCAGGCACCCCTAGTATGGTTATTTTTGAAAACTTTTTGGCAGTATTTAGTCAGTTGAATTTACATTCTATCATCTAGCACTTCCCCTTCTAGGAGTATACTAAGAGAAATGTCTGCAAATGTGTGCAGGAGACCTACGCAGGGTTAAATATAGCCACATTTCTAATAACCCCAACTAGAAACAACCTAAATCTATGTCAACTTTAGAAGGTATAAATACACTTTGTACAGTCCCATAATAGAATATTACACAGCCATGAAAATAAATGAATCATAGTGACATGCAACATCGGGAACAAACCTCACAAACATGTTGAGGGAAACCAGATGCAAAATGCAGAATTCCATTTTTTTTTAAGATTTAGTACATGTATTTTTAGGTTTGTAAAATTGTCAAATATTTTTAGACCATCTCAACTTCTAGAAAATTATTCCATTTGTGTTACAGGCTTTTTTAAAATTCATGATCCAATTTTATTCCTGAAATAGATTTTTAAACTTCAGGAGATAGCTATGAGGTCTTAAGTAAAATTTTAGGTACTGTAAACTTAGTGAAAATGCGTTCTTTAAAAAAAATTTATTATTGAAATATAGTTGACATACAATGTTATATTAGTTTCAGGGGTACTACATAGGGATTGGACAATTCTATACATTACACAGTGCTCACCATGGTAAGTGTGGTCACATCCGTCACCATACAGACATTATTACAATATTATTGACTATATTCCAGATGCTGTACATGATTCCATTTGTATAAAGTTCAAAACCAGGCAAAACGAAACTATGGTGTTTAAGAGTGCATACCAAAGTAGTAAAATATTTTTTAAAAATTTAAGAAAGTACCTATCACGAGTCTGGTGATTATCTTTGGTTGGGAGAGAGGATTGCAATCAGATTTCTGGGCTGCTGTACCATTTTCTGAACTGATTTAGTTGTACCGAGGTATTCACTTTAAACAGATGCATGAAGCTGTACATGTTTTATGGACTCTGTATATACTCTATTTTCACAATAAAAACAGGCATAAAAAGATGCTGAGAACCAAGTCTCTCTTCTTCTCTGGGCATATTCACATTTTCATGGGATGCCTGGAACGGCAGAGGAGGCTGCTTGGGGAGGAGCCAACTGAAGACTAAGCTGACGTATCAAGGAGGATGGAACAGACTGATAGAGCCGTCCCATAGCTAGGGAGCCCTAACGAAGTAACTCAACAAAGATAAGCTATAATGGCTTGGTTTGGCTCTGTATTGTTTTGTTTTCCTTTGTAATTTTAGTAGAATTACTTCCTTGGCCCTGTGAAGTTGTTCTTGAAATATTCCATGTTACTCAGTTTTCAGATTTACAACTTTCAATCAAGAGTCCTTTGAGGCTGTCAAGTTAGGGGTTCTAGTCAATTTTAGTTACTTTCCTTAAATAGGAGCTAGACAAACTTTTTAAAAACGGAGTAATTATTCTATTTTGCAAGAGGTCCTTGTGTTTAGTAAAGCCTCCATCACTGCCTCCTACTCAATATATAAGTGTTTTCATTTTCTCTGGAAAACTATGATCAAATTCAATCATTTTGACATAACTGACTACAACTGCTGTTCTAACTTTCTTTTTTGTTGTTGTTCTTTCTTTTAAAAAGAACATTACACCAATCAACTCTATTAAAAGCAATACATCAATTAAACAATTAAACAATTAGAACTTGTACGTGGGGCAGAGCCTTAGTCCCAGCAAAGAAGTTTTACGTATGAATGTTTTTCTTTACTTTGTTCATAAGAAACTTCAAACTTAGGGTACCAATTTCAAGGTTTTATATGAAGTTTCCAAAAATAGGAGATTCTGGGACTCAAAAAGCTAAGGCCAACTCAAGTAACTTGAGAAGTGATCTGAATGGCACGTGTCTCCCAACATTGTCCAGATGTCAGCTTTTCAATGCGAGTCGCAGAAACGCCGCCGTCCCAGCACTGCAGTGCCAGGCGCTAAGTACAGGCGACGAGTCGATGTCAGTCAGCCCCTTGTCTTAGTTTGCTCATCTTTGTACATGTACAAACTAAAAATGGTTGGTTAAAAATAAACATCTCAGAGAATGTTTAAATTTTTTTGAATGTTGCTTAAATGTGGCTTTCAGAGATGTCTGTGTAGTAGAGTTAAATGCTAGAACATTTTTTTCCTATGACAAGAATATATTCTCACACTTGAAGTTTATTCACAGAAATCACCGGAAAACAATTCGCCGAGACTTCTCTCTGCCTAGTGTTTTCAAAGATCTCAAAAAACCAAAGCCCATCATACCCCAAGGGTTTTCCTTATTTCAGGCAGAAATTACACCTGCCACCTTTTTGAGGCTTTATATAATTGGCATACCGATATTTAGACTCCTCATTAATATAGCAAGGAATCTCATTAAGCCCAATTTGTAGCTGTCACTTTGGAAAGAAAATCCACGGGTCTGTGCTGCATTAGGTAACCACACCAACTTATATAACAAACCCATCTTGCCCCTTAACAGAAATGTATTAACAAATGAGTTGAGTTTTGTTGTGGGGATTGCCAGCTTTCAATTGGATGACCATGCTCAAGAATTCCAGACGTATGTCAACATAAGAAATGTTACTCTATGTGGTCTTCTGAGTTCATTGACAGAAATGTGTCACTTGAATTTTTAGTTTTCTTGAAAGCCACGTGTCATAATAACCTTGCTTCCTCTGTTCTGCCAAGCAGTTTTTGTTTTTCACTATGTATTTCCATTTTCATCGTTGACCTATGTCTTGCACATTAAGACAAGAGGAAGGACAAAAACCATCATACACTGCCCCAGCCCTAACAGCGAGAACCTGGAACAGCAGTGGTCACCCGCAGAGCTCCAGTCATCTAGCTGACAAGACTACGGCTCTCCCGGAGTACACATGGTCACCATGCTACAGGGGAAGCTGGGCACCACCTGAGATGCTCAGAGAGGCACAATAGGAATAGATGTCCTGGAACCCTAGTTACTGAGTGTGGGGCAATAGATTCTAACACCAAGGCTGAGGCCAAGGCTCTCAGCAACATACATGAATTAAGTGTATTATCATTTTCCTCCCACATCTACCTTCTGACATAGAGTGAAAATGTCAGAAGGTGGACCATAAAGAAAGGAGAGCACCTCCTCTACTGAGATCATTCATGAGTTGGCTATAAATGGAATTTCATTATTTATATTTTAAATGTAATTTAAATATAGTGGGGATGTTAACACTTTAAAAAGTCTATCATACATTCTTTGGGTCACATGTCCTTTGGAGAAAAATCAGAATTGGGGGCGCCGGGGTGGCTCAGTCAGTTAAGTGTCTGCCTTCAGCTCAGGTCATGATCTCGGAGTCCTGGGATTGAGCCCCGCATCGGGCTCCCCGCTCAGCAGGAAGCCTGCTTCTCCCTCTGCCTCTCCCCCTGGCTTGTGCTCTCTCTCTCAAATAAATAAAATCATAAAAAAAAAAATCAGAATTGCTTTATTTTGAATTCACTTAAAGCAGGTAGTGTGCAGTAGCAAAGACAAGAAGTTGTTTTGGAGTCAGCCCACTAATGATCGCATAGTACAAGCTGACAGTCTTCGGGTCCAAATCATGGTTACTTAAGCAAGCAAAAGACATCAAGGGAAACAAATCATTTCTTTTCTGGAGATGACCTGACCTGACTATATGGCCTAAAACCTGAATGGCATGAGACTGAGAACAAATATCTGCTATCGATACTATTCATGAACACTTCGTAAATTCCTAACTCAGGAAAGAGTGGCAGCTAAAACTTGTACCTACCTTACCTCCCCACCCCCAGCTGTCAGTTTCCCAAAGCTAAATCTAATTTTCTGGAGTCTGCCTCGTATCCAAAATTCTAAATGAAGAGAGGCCAAGTACAACTCAGAAAACATCAAAAAAGATCATTTATGTTCAGGACCTTGATTTCTGGCAAATCTTCCTCGATAACATAATCGGGTAAGCTGAGATGAGAAAACTGCTTTGTTCCAATTCTAGGAACTCCTTGTATTGCAACTGCATTTCCGTTTTTTGGTTGAGTGAGTCCCTTTAGGTTTTCAAATGGATTTCCCTCAGAAATCCAAAGTGAGGTTATGATACCAAAATTTTCATTGAAGAGGAAAAACTGTCTACATTGTCAGCATTTAAACACACGTATGAGTGAAGACTGGCACTTCAAAGTAAAGGCCACAAACTGATACTTGCTGTATAAAGAGGAATGTGAAAAAGGCTAATATTTATAAACAACTGGAGAGTGTGAAATATTTGGGAGAAAAATTCCACATGCAAGACAGACATCCAAAATGGCTCAACATAATTTATTTTTTTTATGTTAAAATGTACAGAGTTCTTTTGAAAGTACTTGCTAGAAAGGGGAAAAAAAAGTGATATTACATACAAGGAGAGGAAGGGAGACCAACTGGCCCAGGAGCGCATGACATGGAGAAATACAAAGGCATCTAGGCACCCCTTCCCCGTAGCTTACAAGTCACCATGAACAAAGTACAAAGAGGTTACAAAACAGGAAAAGCAAATATAAACAGACAGGAATAGACTTAGCTTCATTTGTACATGCGGCTTTTAGAGGCATCTGGAGCTCTATTCACACACTCTAGAGATCTCTTTAAAGAGAATTTTTATCTTTCTTAAAATAGTTTTTAATATTCTACAACAAAGATAAAAAATTTTAAAGATGGAATGAAATGAAAAAGCTCTTATTTTAAAAGGCATCAAAGTCACTAACAGTGAGTTTTTAAATTTCTTTTTTAGAAGATTACCCAAGTTATCTTGCTAAAAATACATTTTTTTTTAAACAGAAGTGAAAAAATGACAGGTACCAATATTACTGTGTTGGATAATTTCTTTTATAATATAGAAAAGAACATTTTCTCTACAATAGTTCTACAGTCACAAAAAGGCTTGTGGAAAAAGGGAGCTGCCCGATTGAATTTTTTTTTTTTTAAAGAAACAAATGAAACCAAACACAACCGCAAACCAACAAAAACTGAATTCACGGCCCTCATTTCAACAGCTTCTCCTTCTGCCTTGACCCACCCTCCACCCAAGATACCTCCCTCCCGACCCACCCCATCCCCACCCCAACCAGGAAGCAATGACATAGCTGAAGATGTAGGGAGAGGGCAGCACAGTGCACTTTCTACATAGATGATTGGGAACTGGAAGAGTATATACAGAGAAACTGGGTCCTACACAGCCTTGCACATGCTCAGAATTGATAGCGGTTAAGATGTGGAATTCTGCCGTTTTCTACCTAACACATTTAATTGAGAAAGTCAATTAAAGTGTATAAAAAAAACAACAAACCTGTGCATTTGAAAAAATTTAATGCCTAATTAGTACTTCAAAAATTTATCTATATAAAATGTACAAATAAAGGAGAGAATTTAATGCTTACAGGTATTTCTTTAAGCAGTTCTTCCCCCTTTTGGATATTTGACTGCACATACCAAGTGGTATAATAGTTTCCATCTTCTAATGATGGAACATATATATAGATATATATATAGATATATATATATTTTTTACCTATCCCTGGAGCAAGTAATAGGAAGAGAATGGGCGAACTGGCTGCACGAGAGAAAAGACAATGGGAGTTGGGAGCAACATAGGAACCTGCTAAAACCCTGCTGTCCAGATTTGCCCTACTATGCTGGTGGTTGGTTTATCCCTCTTCTCTTTTAACCACTCACAGGAGAGGGGCTGGTGCACTCTGATTCACAGGGAATGAACTCAGGATCTCAAGACAAATGAAAACTAGAGGTATGTATCATTTAAGTAGCTATAAAACTCAGACCATGATCTCCCTTACGTCATCTCTTCCAACATAAAATAAACAGTGTCAAATGTTTGTCAGGTATTTTTCAAATCACTGAAATGTACAGTCATCCATCAACACTTTATGTAAGAATGTAAGAGGCTAATCATTGGGGACTGCTGTTTGAGTTTAGTCAGAGTCAAAGGCTCGAGAATCAAGACCCTTAGCATCTCAAAGTACATACTAAAAACAAGAGGCTGTGTGGAGTATGTGCGTTATGGCTGATTCACCAGGTGGTAAAAAACAAGAGGTAAAACTCCTCTTTTCTGATTGTTAATTGACCATCTCTATTCCTCCAAGGCTGGATTAGGATTGCAAACAGCTTTCCTCTGAGATTCTGCTGTTAATTGAGACTTACAGTATTTTTGTGTCTCTGAGTGCTGAGTGGGAATAGTAAACAAAAAACAAAACAAAAAAAACAAACAGAAAAAAAGAAAAAAATTATATTACACTTGATTTAAAGAAAAACAAACATTTCAATGAAGTCCATCTTAAAGAAACATTCTTGGGGAAAGGTTTCAAGAGGTGTGTGTGTGTGTGTGTGTGTGTGTGTGTGTGTGTGTAGGGAGTGGAGGGGATTTTAAAAGGAGAAGCATTTTCCTGCCTCGCTTTATTAATAATAATAATAATAATATTAACAATAATAATAAGTTTAAGGAGCTTGGGTTGTTCTCCATGTCCCCGTCCGAGTCTCCCGTAAGTGCCTCCTGCTGGAATGAAGTAGGAAATGAAAGGTTGGGTTTGGAGGAAAGGGTCTGGTTAACCCCAGAGATGTATATATAACATTTAAAAATGACAACACTGGGAGCTGCAAACAGTGAGGGGAAACATACATCTTAAAATAAAATAAAGATAGTTCACTTTTACACAAATTCTGTCCATGTGGTGTGTAAAGAAAGTAAGGCTCTTTTTAATTATGAAAAGGTTTTTGTGCATGTTTCCCCTATCCCCAAATCCATTTTTAGATGAGTTCTATTGTAAAATGTTCAAGATCGTGAAGAAAACCAAAACCCAGAACAAAATGAACCCAAAAAAAGAGACCAGGTTTTCTAAAAAATAAAATAAAACCAAAGAAAAATTCCTCTAAATCTACAGCAATATTTTAACTGGAAAAAGGTCCATTTTTCTCTGGTTTGTCAGTATAAAAGGTTCCTTTATTTATATATATTTAAGTTTTAATTGCAAGTTCATCTTGCTCATCTTCTCATGTAAGGTCCATTGAGTGACTGCTTGGGCACGCCAGCAGCATTCATGTAGCTGTGATGGGTGGGGCCAGTGTACATCATGTTTCCATGAGGGTTTGGCTGCATAGGCTGCTGGGTATAGGCCTGGCTCCCCATCATCCCCATCTGCATCTGCATAGGATACTGTGCTGTCTGGTTCATGTAGGCAGGGTTACTATGGTAACTGCTGTTCATCATGGGCTGGGTCATTCGATAGCTGTTCATGGCGTTCAAGGTGTTCATATTCATGGAATTGACATTATAGGCGGGGGTCGGCATCAAGTTGACCCCCATGTTCATGCCACGCTGCACAGCCAATGCGCGAGGGCCGGCCTGCATGGCAACCGCTGGTGGGCTGCGGCCGTACAGCTGCTGCTGGTGGGCAGCCGCGGAGGGCAGCGGCGCCGACTTGGAGCGGATGGAAATGTGCCCCTTGACCGGCATCTGCCCTTGCAACCTCTGCGTGTGAGGGATGCCAATGTTGGCGGCAGACATGTTGCACTGCAGCAGAGGGGACGTGAGGTTCATGGTGGTGGATGCCAGGTTCGGCGGCGGCGTCATGGTGGCTTGTGCTTGAGGGGTCCCAGCTAATGGATGAGACGGAGCTAGCTGAGCCAGTCCTGTGTTAGACAAAGAAACACTGGTTGCATAGGAAGTCACAGCAGGAGAATGGCTATAAGGCATGGCATGAGGGTCCATAATGGTGTTAGTCAGCTGCTGCAACTTGGCTAAGCTGAAGGTGGCCGACGGCTGCGAGTAGCTGCCGGCACCGAAGTCCCCTGGAATCCTCTCATAAATACTTATGTTCCCGGTGCCGCCCGATTCCGGGATCTCCATGATCATGGGCGCTGGAGTGAAACTGTTGTTCATGCTGCACTGCGACAGCGGGGGCTGCTGCTGCGGCGGCGGCGGCGGGGGCGGGGGCGGGGGCTGCTGGGGCTGCGGCGGCGGCGGCGCGGGCGGCGGCGGCTGCGGCGGCGGCGGCTGCGGCTGCTGGGGCG
>NW_022589718.1:2522088-2632407 GCF_004348235.1 Phoca vitulina | reverse complement strand
GGGGCCGCTTGCGGCGGCGGCGGCGGCTGCGGCTGCGGGGGCGGCGGCTGCGGGGGTGGCGGCGGCGGCTGCTGCGGGGGCGGCGGCGGCGGCTGCTGCTGGTTACTCGGAGGCCTCTCCACCACACAACTCTGAGGTGACTTGATGCTGCAGTTGGCTGCGGCGGGCTGCACGCCGTTCTGCGGCAGCATGCTGCAGCTGTTGCCCATGCCGGCCATTTGCTGAGTGACAACACAGCTGTTCTGGGTGAGGCTGCTGGAGGATGACAGGCCGCCGTAGGAGCAGCTGCTCTGCGAAGAGCTGTTCCCACAGATGCTGCCGCCCATGGTAGAATCGTAACTGCTGGGGTTCTCGTAGTTCTCTGTGGTGCTCTCGATGCTGCCCAGGTCACTGAAGCCACTGTCCACCACCTGCTGAGAGTGGTCTGATACGGAAGGCACATCCATCATGGGGCTGGTCTCCATGTTCTGCATAGAGGGTGCGGACAGGGATCCTTGCTCCGGGCTGATCTGGGTGTAACCACTTTCGAGGGCAGGCACGGTGGGACTACTGACTGAACGGACCGACTGGCTGGGATGAGACTGAACAGAAGATATTGGACTATTATGTTCCGAAGCATGGCAGTCTTCAACCATTGACATCTGAGGGTCTTCATCAGCCTGGGTGTAACTCTGCAGGGTCTGACACGCTGCCAGAGTTTCTTCACAGTCCTGGTAGGCTCCCTCGTGCTCGTTACTTTCCTCTTGAGTCAAAGACTGCACTGCTTGCACGGTTTCCAGATCCAGTTCACTATGAGGAATCTCTTCTTCCTCTTTCAGCTCAATTAATTCTTCCTTAGAGTTTGAATCTTCTTCATGATCATCCTCAGACCCCGGCATATGCTCTGATACCATGGATGTTTCATGCGAAGTCTGTTCCTCTTCAGAATCTGGTTCCATTTCCTCTTTATCCTTTATATTCTCCCTACTGCTCTGCATATTAGTATCTAAAAAAGACTCCTGACCACCGGGCTCCTCCTTGACATCTTCTCCAACGAGCTGCTCCTCTAGCTCTTTTTTCTTGGTAGATTCCAGATGACCATCATCTTCATCATCTGCATCATGGTCTTCATTCTGGTTTGTCTCTATAGCCACTTCATCCTCTTCCTCTTGCTCCTGTTCTTCTAGTTCTTGTTGCTCCTCTTCTGATTGCCTCTGCTCTTCTAAGACACGGGGCTTCTCCTCCTCCTCTTCTATCTCGGGTTCTTTCGTTTCTGTCTCGGGACTGTTGCTATCCACTGGAGATGCTGCTCTAACTTCACTGCTGGTTGTGTCTTCTTCTTCTCCCTCTTCAACCTCTTCTGCTTCCACGTGCATCTCCTCCTCTTCCTTCCTTTCTTCAGTTAAAGGCAAGTCTTCTTTTGGTTCAACAGTTTCTTCGTTCTCCTGAAGTTTGGCTTTACGTCCCGCTTTAGGAATGGGGACAATGGGCTCAACAATGCATTCTTGAGTAGAAACGGGTATGATTTCCCGATTCAACTTAAATCCTGGTTTGCGACCAGGTCTTTTCTTCCAGTGGATTGGTTTGCGGCTTTTGCCTTTGGGCCATCCCTTCTTCTTTTTCATAGGTGTGGATGTATCTGGCTCAAGTTGAGAATCCTTCACATCACATTTTCTCAAGAGAGATACTGGCTTGAGGACAGGAGTGTCTATACAGGAGGGATAAAAACAAAACAAAACAACACATTAAAAAAAAGTTACAAGATTTTCTACTTGTACCAGTGCCTTTTTCTGAGACCACATGTGCAACAGAAATAGTTTTATTAATCATCACAAACTCCAGATTACCTTCACTTTCAAGTTAAGAATCTAAAGGAGAGACCTAATAATGACCTCTTCTAAAGTCACGCAGTGAGCTGGCAGAACAAGGAAAGAATCCTGGTCAATACTCTGCTGCCCCCCACTACTTAAAACCAGTTCAGGTTTATCATCACCAACTGCACGGCTTTAGGAAGTTAGTCTACAGGTCCGTTTTCTCCTCTAGAAAATGGAGCTAAGCCGCGTAAAGATGCAAATGCTCAGCAGTGATTACAACTACTTCAGACAAGCGGTCTTTACTGTGTAGTCACAAATCAGCTCATTTCTTCTTTTTTCTTTTTCCTGTTTGCAATTTATATTCTCTCTCTGGTTTTCTTGGTTTCCATAAAATCATTACTTCAGGTAATATCATGAGTTAATTACCCCAGGCCATGACTGAGCAATCTTACATGAATAACTGCTCAATCGATGTTGTATTTGTATGGGAACAGCCGCAAGGCCTTTAGTCCTAGACAAATACTGACCTGAAGAAAAAGTGAAAGCACCAATGACAATGATTTATTAGAAATAAATTTGACATTAGCATTATTTTCCCCCCATTACTTTTTTCTATTTTTAAAGATTGTAGTAAACTATGCATAGCAGAAAATGTACCATTTCAACCATGTTTAGGTGTCCAGTGTGGTGCAGCATTAAGTACATTCATATCTCCCATTAATTTTTCTTTCATTAATCCCATTAGTTTTTAAAGGGAAGAACACCAAGGCAAGAACAGGATTTTGAGGGGGAAGCTACAAAGGCACAACTGGCAATAATACCGTGAAAATAAAGAAAGGAAATGGCCACATCACAGAAAATCTGTCCTAGTCAACAAGAATTTAAACAAGGGATATTATTTTAGTCTACAATGATCCAAGAGAGAATTTTACTGAAGGGCCAAATTTACACAATAAATCTCTGGTTTCCTAGTTATATACCTCAAAGCATAACACAACAAAACTGCAGAAAATCATTCACAGCAAAGCACTCAGTCATCTTGTCACTATATTAAAAGTATTTCTTATATAAAAATATGAGAATGGAGAAAATGCAAGTTTCTACTAGATATGAAATTGAGCAAATTTATTTTTTAAAGAATAAAAAGCTCAATTAATAAATAAATGCTATAATTCCACCAAGAGTGGACAACTGGATTCCCCCAAATTCACCCAGCAAAGTAAAAAAAAAGCTGACTTTGACCACCACCACCCTCCCCCCCTTTTAGGCAAACACTGCAAACGCAGGCAGCATAATGCCCTGGCAGAAACTTTAGGGTAGGATGTAAATGACCTGGTCTGTGACCCAGCTCATATATGAGCCCCAGTTTCTTTACTTCTAAACAGCAAGGCTATTTTAAAAGTAAATCACTGGATTTTACACTATGCCATAAAATTTAACCTACCCTGAGGCATTGTTACCATTTTTATTAGAAATTCACTACTCACAGAGAAAGGCACATTAGAGATATGATTCAGAAGGATTCCTGAACAGATGTGAAGCAAGTCCAATTTACATGAATCTGATCTTATTTAAGAACCATCTTCCTAGCATGTATTCATTTAGCAATATTTACCGAGTGCCTATTTTAAGCACTCAGCATACAACAATTAGCAAAACAGGTAGGTCCACAGAGTGTACTTTCTAGTAAAGGGTTATTACTTCAATGTCTTCCTGATGCTAAGTCCAATCCACCCATTAACTAAAGATTCAGATAATGGCTGAGAAAGGATTAGGCAAAAAAGAACAATATCCTAATAGCAAGATATTTTCTGCAGAGGCAAAAATAGGTCCCCTGAAGGGGAAACTAGGAAAAAAAAAACTTTTTAAAAGGACAGAGAGCTCAATGAGAAAATAGGGATGAATATACTCGACGCAAATTTTGAGAGGTTACCAAGTTGGCCGTCCTTTACTGGCTTAGTGGGGAGTGTCGCTTTTTCAGCCTTTTGATGGAAGGGTTTGCAGCTATCAATTGCAGCCTGTTTCTTTAAAAACAAGAAAACTACCATAAGCAACAGTTCTCTAAAACATACCATCGGCATCATCTGACTCTTCATCGTCCTCTTCATCTTTAGATTTCCTCTTAGAAGAGGATCGACACCTGAGCACATCCTGTGAGGAGAGGCGATGGAAGTACCCTCTAGAGAAGAGTTCACTTTCATCCTCTTCTTCTTCCTCTTCATCAATCTCAAACGTGGGTTCTAATCTTGGCATTGGCCTCTCGGAGTCAGAGTCTTCAAAAGGTTCATCTAACACCTCTGTAGTCTCAGAAATAGTTTCTGTGACCACACTGCTATTGTAGTGTTTGCGCTTTCGAACTCTCCTCCTTCGGTGAAGAATTGGTTTCTATTTAAAAGAGGAAGGAAGTATTTTATTTACAGTAATGAATGCTATCACTTCTATTAATAACATAATGAACAGTGTCTGAACCTAATAGAATTAGCACATATAAAATGGGTACACTGTTTGCCAAGAGACATTTTGAGTATTATTTCAAAATACTACAGTAAGATACTACACATAAAGTTATCACAGAAAGATGTTGGATGATTGAATACAACTTTATAAAAGGCATGCCCAAAGAGCAGATATTATAATTCCCTTATTAATACTTCAGTTACATTTAACACTCTAGGGAAATGCCTATTTCAATACTGAAATGACAGAGAAGCTACTCCTTTAACATCTCTTTACCTGAAGAGAAAAAAAAAATAAAACACTTTGTTTGTCTCATAGCTCATAATAGAGACAACAAAATGATAAAGCGATGCACCAGAAATGATCTAATCCAATGCCCTCTATGGCGAGAAAGGTTACAGGGCTTGCTTAAGGTCACATACCCAGTCAGCACAGAAACGGTTGTAAAATATAGTCTCTTGACTACCAGTCAAGAGAATTTAAGAACTTCAAGTATTTTGTGCATGATCTCACTGCCTGTTATAATATTCTCTTGTTTACACAGGGAAATAGCATAATTTTATCTTATAAATAGGCAATATAAGCCTGGAATGGCAAAGATACATTCTTCATGATCGCATAATGAATGGCAGAGTTAGCTAGTGTTGAGTTTTTCTCCACTTCAAATTTAAATTTACTAGTCCTTTTAGTTGAGAGTACAATTTTCAAACCAGGTTCAACACATTTGGCTCTGCTCTTTGGAAAAATGGCGGACTCTAGGATTGGGACATGAAATATACAAGATGAACCTAGAATATCCTGTAGTACTAGAAAGTAAGGAAGTGCTCAAAACAAAACAAAAAACCTTACACTGATGATGGTACGTATTACGTTAAAGGGACGTGGGAGCAAAACTTAAAAACTCCTAATGGCCAAAGCTGGAACATTTGAGCAACAAATTAAATCAAGTGGTACTGCTGGGTTGTAACTCAAAGTGTAAAGTAAATATCCGAGTCTACGCCAGTATTAATAAATGCTTGAATAAGTAAACTACGCCGGTATTAGTAAATGCTTGAATACGAAAACAGATGGGTGGGAATGAATAAAACTCCAAGCAGAATTCCAAATAATTAACACAGATATTCTGCTCCTAAGGAACAGAGTATAACTCTCCATATCACTGCTGGCAGTAACTACCTTCCAAAGAGTACAGCATGGGGAAGGGGAAAAAAGGAGTGACTAATTTACAGTGGAGAAATCTGACAAACACAACCTCAAACCGGGTGATCTAGGGTGATATCAATAGTGAAAAGTCATACTGACAGTAATACTCTTGTGTTTGGTGTGTATGTGTGTGTACATACATATTTATCAGGTACCTTTTATATGATAAGAATGACACTTTACCTCTGTGGTCTTCTTCCCAAAAACATATTACCCCATTCTAATATCATGAGGGACGTTCTAAAATACCTAGCCAGTACTCGTCAAACTGTCAAGGTCATCAAAAACAAGGAGTCTGAGAAACTGTCACAATCAAGAGGGGCCAAAGAGGCATGACTACTAAGTGTAATGTGGTGTGCTGGATGAGGTCCTGGAACAGAAAAAGGACATACAGGAAAACTGAGGAGATCTAAATAAAGTATGGAGTCTAGTTAATAAAATACTAGTTCACTATTTGTGACAAATGTACTATACCAACGTAAGAGGTTAACAATAGGGGAAACTGCCTATAAGGAATACAGGAACTCTCTGTACTTTCTCTGCAATAATTGCATAAATCTAAAACTGTTCTAAAATTAAAAACTTATGTTTTTATATATTGCCCTGCCCCCCCCCCCCCATAAGGTTCTGCTAAGGAAAGGAACAATTTCACTGCTTTGGATGAAAGCTGTCACCCCACTACTACAGGGTGGCTCATCCAGGGGGCTGAGCTCAGTCTGGCTGGCTTGCGGCAATGCTTAAAGTTCACTGCACAGCCTGGGACAGTTCTGGTATACGGTTTGCCAGAATTCATTATCAGCATCACAACACATTTATAAACTGGCTGTCATTCAAACTTTGCAAGATGACGAGACAAAGTTGAGAAAATACTTTTAAAACCAGGTTAAGTCAAACCACTGAAAGAAAGAAGGGAGAGATGGAGATGGGAGAAGAGAGCACAGGGAAAAAGGCCCACCCCCACCTAAGACGAACGGCCTCTCTGAGCACCCCAACATAGGGCACCGCTGTCCATCAAGCCGTCCGATACTTTTCTCCTTTTCTAACATAAACATTTCTAATCTATACATACTTTTAAAATACTTGACAAATCCCTAAAAGTCATGATTACACCATCAAACCAGCAAGCTGAAAAACAGTGTGTCAGTCCTTAAATAAGCTTATGACATCTATGTTCATTCCCACGAACCACAGAAGCCATATCCACATTTCAAATGTTCACTGGGAAGATCATAAGCTACAATACACTGAGGCATAAAGTCTAAAAAAATAACACACTAACAATTTCTATATTTACTTTTTCAGAACTCTAGGACAGATGTATATAATAAGCTGCAATTCGGAAAAGAACAGACAAGTCAAAAGAAACAAGTCAAAAGAAAAGCCTTACTTTTCTCTTCAATGTGGGCTTTGTAAGAACTGGTGGGGAGCTGGACCGAGGACTTTCTGGCTCTTCTTCCTCCTCACTACTCTCACTGAAGCCTCTGAGGAGAGCCCTGTCACCATCACTATAGCGACGGGGCAGTCTATCAGTGCCTTCTGGTAATCTACACTTCAGTGCCTCGGGGCTCTTCTTTAGCTGTCCTCGCCAGAGCTCAACCCCCTCACTTAGTCTTCTTTTGGGGATGTCTGGCTTCCCATCCTGGCTTGGCTGCTCCTGAGAAGCTGCCAACTGCTCCTCACTTTCAGTATATTGTTCTTGGGAGGTTTCTGATTTTTCCTCACATTCTCCATATTGTTCCTGAGGAGCTGAAGTCTCTTCCAAGAGCAGTTTAGAATCTTTATCACCAAAACGTTCCTGGGTTTTTCTGTTCTTCCTCCCCCAGCGGCCTCTCCGGGATGGCTGGTTATTTGCAGGAAGACTATCACGGGAAAGGACTTGTTTGTGCAGACGCGTAGAACTGGCTGGTGCCGTAACTTCTGGTTTCTTTTCACTTTCTACTGAGGAGTAAGAATCTTGTTCTTTGTTCTCCCGAGATGCAGACTTTCCCACCTGATTTTGGAAAATAAAACCATGCTGATTAATTTTTCAGTCTTATTTTTATACCTCCTATCTGACCTCTTAAATAGAGATAAGAAAACAGAGCTTTAAAAAGAAAAGTATTATTTAATAGCTATGAGGAATATTTCTCATGTGTTAGGCACTGCTTTAAATGCTTAATAAGATTCATTTAATCCTTACAACAATTGTATGAAGTGTTATTATTATATCCTCATTTTACAAACGAGGTAACTGAGGCACAAAAAATACAAGTAACTCGCCCTAGGACATGCAAGAGCAAATGTGGAAGCTGGGATCTAAACCCAGGCAGTCTGACCCAAGAGCTAGTGCTCTTAGCCACTATGCAATCCCACCTTCAATAAACAAAGTGAACAGCATTGTTCTTATAAATGTTAAATGATATAATTTACCAAATTTCTCAGCAATAAAATTTATAAACAGAGAGGAGATGGGCTCTGGAGCATGGGCAAGAAAAAGGGGGTGTTTGAAAAAAATGAAAGAAAATGTCTGTAATTATTTTGATTTATTTTTATTCTGAATATTTAATTTCATTTTGAAAATTAAATTACATTAAATGGGCGTGAAACTGCTTACGTTTATCAAAGGAGGACATAGATTTTTAAAGGATGAAAGCACAGCTTAAAAAAAAAGAACAGAGAAAGATACGCATCACATGAAGAAAAATACTGAACACTATACAATGTTGTACAGTCCCTCATTAATCCTTTAATGGCTTAAAGACATTCGTGTACCCACTGAATTATTTAGTGCTCTATTAGAAAACATACACATGTTCACATTATTTCCTTAATGTTTTATTTTAAGGAAAAGGGATCTTCATTTCATTTTTAACAATGGTCAGAATTAAATTAAATTCAGATTCCTCAATTACTACCACACAGCTTAAACTTTAGCTGTTTATCAGGACCCTGGTAAGGAATTCTTAGTTCTAAGTAACACACTGTAACAAATCTGAAGGTCTCCTAATGATCCAAGGCTTAAAAATATACAAATAAGTAAACAAAACCCAGTCTTCCTAAAATTTCTATCACTGAAATCAACTCTGAAATGCTAATGTGAACTGTGTGGGCTTAAGATATCGTAACACGTATCACAATACTCATGAACCAAAAACAGAGCCTTCCGTCATCAAAAATAGAGACTAGTCATGCCCTTACACTCGTCTCTAATTCTCTTTCCTGGCACTGCGGCTCTTCGTTTTCGCCTTCCTCAGCCTCCTCTTCTTCCTCCTCTGAGACAACAGAATTGGAGACTATGACAGGAGTCCAGCGCAAACATTCTGGATCTACATCTACAGGTCGCAAATTCAGTTGAAGCTTTGCCATGTGATCCTGGATAAGTTTTTCCCGGCGGATTATCACAAATCTGGAACCAGAGCAAAGTTTATAGCAATCAACGATGTACAAGGAGTACCTAACAATGAATATGGAGCTACAACCCCCAGAAAACCATGGAGGTGATGACAAATGCTTCAAAAACTGCCCACTCGGGAGCATGAAATACAGAAATAACAACAGCCACCATATGAGATAGCTAAGAAATACGAAGTTGGACAGCTACTTCACACTCAATGAGAACAATGGATGAAGTGATTTTAACCATTCACTGTCTCACAGTTCCCACCTCTGGAATTGCTGCTACTCTCCTGTACCCTATCTCCTATCCTCCATCTTTCTAGCCCAATGCCTCCTTCCTTTCTCTGTGATCTCTTCCCAACCCCTCTAGATAAGGGTGAGCTGACCTTCCTTTGACCTACATTTTACTTTGTACCACTTAATATGGAAATAAATCATGGGAATATTTTATTAGACATTATTTCTAGAGTTGTTACCTCTTGTATTAAAGGTGCTGCCAACATTAGAAAAGAAAAGCTTCAATAGCTTAGGTCTGAAAGTTAGAAGGAAGACCAGAAAATACAGTTTAAAAAAAAAAATGCAGTCAATGGTATCAAATATCACAGAAACGAAAATGGTGTCTCAGGATCACCAATGTACTACTTGTATTAGTTTATGCCCTTTCACTGATAATCTGGCTGCCTCATCCAAACACTTCCACCTAATTGTCTTTGGAAAGTATACGAAGGGATGTGATACTCACTGGTCACTACGGAAGTCCAGCATTCGTAGGTGGTGGAGTGTGGAAGTAATGTCTTGAGGGCAGATTCCAGTCAACTTGCTTAACTTCTTAATGCTGATTTGCTTGTCATTTTGGTGATAAAGGCACTCCAATATTACACTTTTCCAGTAAGCCATGTAGGAAAGACGACCTAGATCGGATAATGGTTTCTCTGGAGACCCTGCTTGGCCTTCACGCTTTGATAACAAATAACCTGAAGAAACCCCCGAATCACAAATATGTCAGAGAGCCTAAAATAGGCTAATTCACCAAAATAACAATTCCCTCTTCCACAACCAATCTAAGTAGTATAGGCAATAATAATGTCAAGGGTAAATTCCTTCAAGAAAAAGAACAAAACTGAAAAATTACTTCAACACAGATTTGCACAAGATTATGTAATTTGTATACATTGAACCTTAGGTTAGTATTACTTTGTCTATACTTACTATAAATCACACTGTTAAAATAAATCAGAGGACTTCATATTAATAGGATGCATTAATAAGATTAAGGCAATAATGCTTTTTATTTTATGGGGGAAAACCTCCCTTGCATTTTTATTTGGACCACCAGATAGCAACAGCTATATCTGAATTGTTAAACAATACAAAAGAATGCCTTCATTTTTACGTAATCCTATCTGTTAAGATCGTGGTTCTTCTGTGAGTGAATCAGATGACAATTTCTCACTTCAGCCAAAGCTCTCCTCACAATAACCTCTTACCCTTAAACTCTTAGTGAGCAAGGATGTCAGCGTGAGGGTGTCCCTGTGAGTGTATGGTGGTATCTGTTCTCCTGTCTAGAGCAGGACTCTCAAGAACAGAAAAAGAAAGGCATAAATTGGGGCGCCTGGGTGGCTCAGTCGTTAAGTGTCTGCCTTCGACTCAGGTCATGATCCCAGAGTCCTGGGATCGAGCCCCACATCAGGCTCCCTGCTCCGCGGGGAGGCCTGCTTCTCCCTCTCCCACTCCCCTCGCTTGTGTTCCCTCTCTCTCGCTGTCTCTCTGTCAAATAAATAAATAAAATATTTGAAAAAAAAAAAAAAAGAAAGGCATAAATTCTGAGAGCATCAACAATGGAGATGGCAGAAGAAATGCAGTTTTTTGTCATCAAAGGAAACTACTAAAAAGCAGTCTGTGAATGGTAATGTGGGAAAATAGATTACATTAGGAAAAGCAAATGAAAACAAATACTGTAATCATAGATTGCTGTTTGTGTATCTCAAAAGTATAACTAATTAGTATAATAAAATATTTTCCCCTAACTTTGCTACTTAATGGCATAACACATCCAAACATGAGTCCTACTTCAAAACAATATATTGATATTAAAGGAAATAATCTGAGTTGTACTCTCTACTACCAATCTAAGAAGGCCAAGAAAACGTACAAAATAATCAATGGCACATATTTCCAATAAAATATGGTCAGGAGTACAGTCTAAGGCCAACTAGAATAAGCTGAACTGGTCCATCTGAGAATTAACTTCTTAACACTGGTGATATAATCATCTGATATTTAGAAGAACTGCCTGTATCAAAATATTCCCTCCAAAATCACTTTGTTATAATCAATATAAAATTTACTATAAGCATATATTTACTTTCTAAGCAAGACTATCAACACGTAAAACAAAATTCAAATTCTACAATGACTTTTTAGAGCTGTTTGGCTTTCAATGTTTAAGTCAGATTAAATTATTTCCTATGCCATTTATTTTTAAGATTTTTTTTAAGGTGCACTGCATATTTTAACCACTAGGTAGAGCCCGTAGCTAAAAAATGATGTACGCATTTTCTCTGATAATTAGGTAACAAATAAGGTGAGTGCTGTACTTTACTGTACTAACTTACACAATGTATTGAGTATTGCTGTGAGTTAGAATTATCATGAAACTAAGTTCCACCTGTAAATTAAGAGTTGAAAATTCAAAGTATTTGCAACAGATCATAAACAGTTGGTGTTTGGTATAAGCTAAATTTAAAAATATTTTATGTCCAATCAAAAGAAAAAAATTCATGACTTTAGGTTTTAAAGTCCCATACTGTGACGAAAGATACTAGCAACCAATAAATCATCTGCAAATCTCTAAAAATATATATATACAGGAGGTCCACAAGAAGAGATAATGAAAAATTATTATAATCCTTACTGAAATCGATGAGAAACCTGCCATAGCCCTTACGCTGGTATTGGGGAAGAATCATTATACAGGAAACGTTGTACTTCTGTTGGCAGTGCTTTTCCTGGTAAAGAAAGTTTTAAAACAACATGCGAGTAAGACTGAATAGTAATGCTAATTATTAAGAAACAAAGACTAACAGTCAAAACCACAGCCCTGGTCCTTTGAGAATAGCATGCACATCAAGAAAAAAAATACCCCACTGGGAGGAGACAGGACAATGTTAAGTCATTGCCATTACCCACAAAGCAACCATCCCAGGAGAATAAAAATGTAAAATAAAATTATGCCATCTAATACCATCTGCAACTCAAAGACAGTAGGCCATTGCCTAAGATGAGCAGAGGAATCTGAGTCCCAATCAAACTGCAAAGCTATAAATGATGAGTCAGTGTGGCACTCCAGAAATGGGAAAACTCATCTACCACTTCAAAGACTCTCTTATTTCCTGGTCTGCTGCTACACAGGGCAGTCCCATCTCCCCATCGGTTGTATCTAACTTCACAAAAAACAATCTCAAAATGTTGGGTGCAGACCCTTTTAAAAATCAGGCAATATATACAAAATTATACTTAACTTCTGAAATAGACAACTAACAGAAAGCTGGTACTCCCACTTAACTATTTCATACACTCAGATTTTATCATAGGATAGCTTAAATAAAAGTACATCTTTTATGTTGTTTGACTACAAAAAACACCTTTTGTTCTCCCCAAGAGAATGGAAGATTATAGGAAGGAGAGAAAATACCCGTGAATAAAAATGGCTTCTTATTCTTATTTCTATTCTTCAAATTTAAACTAGGACAAGAAGATTTAAAATGAGAAAAAGCTCACAGAGGTATTGACTGTGTTTATTTCACAAGTTCTATGTATTATTACCATGGGACTAGAAGTCATTTAAAAACTTTTCCTCTTGAGTATAAACGGCAGCTCATGTTCCTAGGAGAGTACAGTCTGTTGAATGTTACTAAGCACCTTCGAGCACTTGGTACATTTCTGAATGTTCCTTCATTTTCCTTTCCAAAAAGCTAGATGGTACCCAGAAGGTGCTGCATTGTGTAGTGTCTCCTAGTGACAACTGACAAAGATTGTTTCAGATTCCCATGTGAATTCAAACAAATTTTTAGCTGATATACTTACTTTAGAAAAGTAGCCAACAAGGTGGCAGCCCTTGACATCATTCTGTGTTAGTACATAAAAAAGAAATGGCTCCACGTCGTAATAGAGTGTTTTGTGGTCAAGAAACAACTTTGCCAAGAGACACAGGTTCTGACAATAAATGGTACTCACATTCCCATCAACCTAGAGGAAAATAATAGAACAAAATGATGAGGAAAGTGGTTCTTTAGTTCTAGAATAATAATACACATCACTTACAGATACCTGTGAGTATCCATAGTCCAGCCTAAGAGAAGCTGTCAGTGATCAGAACCTGGAAGCTATCCTTTCAACAGCAGAATTAGGGTACCTGCTGTTTTAAGACAACTAAACATATAAAATACTCTACTTCAACAGAGTACGATTAGCTAGACAAGGAAATGATGACCCTTTTAAAAATTGCATTTTCTGCTTTTATAACAAGACTGGCTGCAGTAATACCTCAGATGGCAAGCTGACCTGATTCATTTTTTAAAGTAATTCAACAAAAGATCTAAAAGCAACCTCTTCTAAAATACATTTAAGTAAAACAAGGTGTAACTAAAGTCTCTATGCCAGCAGCCAGAAGCAATGTAGTCTGACCGCCATAATCAGATTTACCCCAAACAAAGCTATTTTCAGGAGTATGAACTATGCCAGAGGCACCAAGCAGGTTCCCTAGGTAGGAACCTGGCAAATGAGGTATTTCTTGGAACCGGGTTGGCCAAGATCAGGAGCACTGCAGTGTATTTCTCCTGACACACACCTGTGTTGTTGGAGTCGCCAGAGCTTGCTCTTTTATGCAAATGCCAATGGATGCCCACATTAAACCCTATGACATTGCTATTTCAGGACTGAAACCTCCTCAACAATTTCAGTAACTTAATAGTACTTCTTTTAAAATACAGAGCAACATATGCTTAAGGTGAGAAGCAGTCTGCTCTTGGGTATTCTGAAACATTGTAAACCACACCCTTCCTCCTCCCCCCAAAGTGAAGAGCTCCACTAGTGCTCCCCTAAAATGAAGGTGTAGGGAAAATCAAGAAAGTTAGAGACTGAGCAGATCCCGACAATCTGAAATTCTATCATCACAGTCAGTAACAGAGATGGATACATGGCAGGTACTCAAATTAACACCTGGCGATGACACCACAGAACTGAGGCTCAAGAAACCCATGACTGACAACAGAATCACAGACATAGCCTAAGTCATATCATCATGATGAAGTGAAAAAAAAATATTTTTGTATCTTTACAAAGTAAGATTTACTACAGCTATTAAATATACCTCTACAGAATATTCCTTTAAGTAGAGCAAGAGAAATTTTTTCATTTAAATACCATTTTATAGATTCTAAGATGCAATTTTATCACATCTAAACATAAACAATCAGTTGGCATTTTATAATCAAATGGAATCCTGAGTTATAGAATAATTTATTCTGAGATCAAGCTGGTGTGACCCTGGTACCATTTGGGTTGGCCTAATTCTGCTTCTCATAACAGCTGAATTATCGGACTCAATCGTTGAGTACAACAGTAAAATAACATTTCAAAAAAATCCAAGTACAATTAGACACAGTATAGGTAGCACTACATTCGAAATGATAGGAAGACAACTATAAAAACATCTACTTTACCTCAAAGACAGAAATATTATTTTTTCTGTAAATCTCATTGGCAGGAGGATGGAACCAACCACATTTCTTCATGTGCTGCTGGAGAATAGTTCTACTTTTCATATATTTTAGACAGAATTCACAAAGATACAATTTAGGCAGCCTGTAAATAATAATTAAACAAAAAAAGACAGGGCTTTTTATAAGACTGTAAACTTTCACAACTATCCTTTTTTGACTCTCATTACTACTCAAGTAAAAAGGTGGAGAATGTATTGTCATCCCCATTAATCAAATGAAAGAGAGAAAACAAACTAAAGATAAAACTAATTTGGTTAACAGCATCCAACTAATTAACAAGGAGGGCAAGGGTGAGAAGTAAAGATATCCAATTCAGTGATCTTCCTATTAGACTAACACTTCCCAGGCTTTTTTAAAATTTACCCACTTGGCAGACAATGAAAATCTCATATTCTCCCCTCCTTGATAATCTCTACTAAGTAGAAAATAAAACCTACCTTCAGAACACCCAATAAGTGAAGAAGATTTTTGTCAAGGTATATATGCTGTCTTCCTTTATTTGATCATTTATCCATTTTTTTCAGAACAACATGGGTTTGGACATCCACTCATATGTGGATTTTTCTTGGTAAATACAGCACAGTAATATAAATGTAACTTCTTTATGATTTTCTTACTTTATCTTCTCTCTAGCTTACTTTATTGTAAGAATATAATATATAGTACATGTAACACAAAATATGTTGACTGTTTATGCTATTGGTAAGGCTTTTGGTCAATAGTAGACTATTAGTTAAGTTTTGGGGGAGTCAAAAGTTATACATGGATTTCTGACTGTGTGGGGAGTTGGTGTCCCTAACTGCAGTGTAGTTCAAGGGTCAACGGTACTACTGTGTGTCAGACCTTGTGCTAGGTGCACTAGGTATAGAGTGCTGAATAAAATGGATATAAAGTGGGTATTATAAAAGCAGACTTTATACATCTTTTTAAGTATAAAACTATAATAATACATCTTTTCAAGTTAGGGCATCCACTATACTACCTCCTTCCTTCGACCCCTGAAATTCTGGCTTTCCCTCTGGTTAAATATCCCATTAAATTCTGCAACTTAAAAGTCTATTATTCAACAAGTGAAATAAAAGTTCAAATTATTCTTTCAGATGTTCTGTTATGAATTTATATTTATACAATAGTCAAGCTATTTTAGCAGTAATTTAATAGGACTTCTTTACAATGTCTCGTTTATGAGGAGCTAGGCAAGAGTGACTGGATCAGTTCATAAAGTAATGGAAATAATATAACCTAAATTAAAAGTCAGTGGCTTTTATACCTATTTTAGTGTAATCCACAAGACCATGTGGCTCTTCTATTATAAAATACACAACTCATTTATCCTCAGCACAGACTTCCCTGCATCCTGAACTGTGTCTAGAACTGGACATGCCTTGGTAATCTGAGATCTGATACTATCATTAAAAGCTACATATACAAAAATACTAGATATGATGACAAAAACCATAATCCAAACAAATTACTGCATTTTCTCTCAAATAAAGAAGTATTGAAGCTGAAGGAAATTTTAATAAACCTCATTAGTTTAGTTGCTATCAGTGTGGATAGCTATACTTTAAAAAGATTACACTGGAATTAAAGAAAAAAGTAGATTAACACACAAAAATGTCTAATTTGTTAAAGTGTGAAGACTACACTATTTTTTCAAGTACCACTTTGGAGGCCACTTTAAAAACATAATTATATTTTATCTGAAAACATTTAACATTCAACTGAGGCCTTTGCCAAGGTGTATTCATGGAGCTCTAGTCCTGTATGCAATAAGTGTTTCATGCTCAAATAAGGGTGGAAAAAGGCATGTATGTGACTTTTTTCCTTCTCCCTTGGAGATTTACAATGTATATTCATTCTTCCTACACAACCTCACAGCTTACTTTTAAAACTGTCATTCACAGCACACTAAAAGCTTCCAGGGAACTGCTGAGGTATAATATTTCTAAGTGTCTACAATATCTAATACTGGTTTCCAAAATCTCTCATATTAGACAAACCAATACAACCTGAAATTATGGCATTAGTACAAAAGTCATTTCAAAACAAAGTACTGAGTAAAACAAATAATAACTGGCATTACAAATCGAAGTCAAGAAACAGGAGCCAAGAGCACTGAAAAGAAAGATTTCCTAGGTGACCCTTACTTCCTTTGCATGCTGCCTCAAATTCTACTACTCAGAGAAGGAATGGCAGTAAGATAGATAGCTTTTTTTACCACCAGAATTAAAAAATCTCAAAACGAAATGGCCCCAATTATAAACTTCATTATCTAATGTGGGCACTAGATATACTTAAGAGTCTCAGAGCCGACCCACAACTGCCAGACTATTTTCCTGAATATGTGGATTTTGAATAATTTCTTCTTCTGAAAAGAAAGGTAGAAGGAAGTTCTCCCTGGGTAATTAATGGCATCCTCCTTCTTCCAACTACCTTACCTTTATTTACCGCTGCTAAATTCTCAATGAGCAATTTTACCTTGTTGCAACATAAAGATATAGAAGAATCTGTGAATACGGTTTCGTTTTGAGAGCTAAATATTACAACTAAATATTCCCTACAATGTGAATCTGAGCAACATAAACAAAATCCTGGGAAAAAAGGAAGGGAGGGAAGAGTGACAGACCACTGAACTTTCCAGATTATGCTAAAGATAAATGCCAACGTTAAAAGCATCCAATTCAACTTTTAGGTCCTGGTACAGAGACATGAAAATAAAGTACAACTTATTTTGTAAGGTCTAAGAAAGAAGGTCTAATTTTTAAAGCTCTCGCAGTAAGCAAGTTGTTCAAGGAAATCTAAGAAGGAATGAAATCTATAAAAAAATTACTGCCAAGTCTTATCTGGTAAATTGTAAGTTCATGCTATTTCCCTGAATAGCAGGATGTGTGATAGTTTCTTGATTAAAAAAAAAAACAAACTTCAGCAAATCTTAGTATCTGAAAAATAACAAAGTAAAAGCAAGCATCATAATCTACTTGATTCCAAACTCAGTTCTTGCTGAAAACATTTTAAAATAAAGCCTCTTACTTTATTATAACCAAGCCCACTGGGATGACACTGTTAGTCTAAAGGGAATCATCTGATAAAACTCCTAGAAAAACAAAATGTTTTAGTACAGTACATATGGCTGAAGTTCTTTCACTGAAAAAACACATCATATAGAAAGAACATCAGATTACATGCAATGAAGTATAGTTATAGAGAGTATGAATATTCTTAGCCCTAAAGAATACTGCTGGGTGCTGCTTTTTGTCATTGTCTTTCTGACAGAGCACCTAGGCCTTGACTATCAAATAGGTGTATGGTCGCTCTGATCAATTGCATCATGAGGTGTAGCTTCTATACCTGAAATTGATTCTAGAGTCAGCCACTCTGCTGATACCCTAGCATGTGAAGGCAGGACTGGGCCAAAACTGTACGCACTTTAGAAGCATTGCTTCCCTTACTTCTAGGATGATGCAAATATTCTTCCCAGGAACTCCTATGACGTATCTTCTTGGCTTCTGAACATTGCCCAAGATAGTAGCAATTTGTGTAGTCTTTATAATATGTCTACTTGTAGTAAAATTTTAATACAACAAAAGAAACTCTATCAAATATTACTTAAATCAAAGATCACGGTAAAAGCCATGTGAGATCAATGTAGATACAGATGCTATATGGAGTAGTGCAAGCTTGATGGTTAAAGGTTATGGCTATGTGGTAAGAGAAAAGTGAAACTAAATCCTGGTCCTGCCACTTATAAACTGTATGGTCTTGAATATGTTTGCAGGGCCCTGGTCTGGAAAATGAAAATAGTAATATCTACCTCTCACAGAATTATTCCATAGATGTTTAGTCCAGTACCAAGCTCAACGATGGTAACTAAAGCTACTATTAATTTATGATTAATACTATGAATAGTTTTATTCTTTCATTCATTTTATTTCATCATTTAATGGTCACCCAAAGACCTTAAGGATGCTGGGCTTTAGTAACTGGGCCTGTAAGTAATCTATGCATCAAATCAAGTCAGGAACAGGATCAAAAGGGAGAGGAAACTTCCCAAGCTACTTAATTACAATCCTTTAGGATTTCAATATGATCTCCTTGCAAAAAGGTTATTATGAAATAAGTTCTAAACAGCTCAGGAGTAGGATATCCCACGATCACAGTCACTCCTGCCTTCAGCCCATCTATGTCATGTTTTAGGGGATTCTCTATGAAACCTGTTTGCCATATATGAGCATCACATGGCCCTGTTGGAGAAACTTAGGGTTAGAACTCTGGTTTATACTATTCAATGTCTAAGACTTAACCATACTGCCCCAAACAAAGCAGCATTATTGGCTTCATTGTTGTTGTTTCATTTTGTTTTGTTTTTTAGGTCAGAGATGCAAGATTACTTAAAATACAATGCACACACAAATATCTGGATATTATGGGATATAATGCACAATCCCACTTCCCTTTTAAAAGATTTTCCTTTTGGGATCTTTTCTATTTGCTGCAACTGTTCTGTTCTTGCATTCCCAAAAGATTTTCCTTTTGAGATCTTTTTTATTTGCTGCAACTGTTCTGTTCTTGCATGCTTTGGGATTTTGAGTTTTTTAAGAAGTGTTCAAAACCTTGAATATTAAGAAAATAACTTAGAAGTACTTTAGCACAGAGTAATAAATAGTCATTAACAAAGTAAGGCCCTAGGTTTTTTATTTGGAAAACATAAGGTCTCTAAGCATGTTAGCCAACTCAAGTTTAACAGAACAAGCCCAAACTCATTTAAAATTAGACATTTTTTTTTTAAATGTAACTAAGAGAATTATGAATGAAGAAAAAGTCATAATTACTTAAGAATCTATTAAAGTATAGAATATTTTTTGATGGAAAATTCAGGGAACACTCCACAATGGATAAAGAAATGTACTAAATGTCTAAAATTTTATTTAAGAAAATGTCTAAAATTTTATTCAAGAAAGTTGATAAATTTTACAGTTCCTATCCCATTGCTGCTTTCTACTATGATTCTTATTTATTTTTCTGTAGGCAATGTTTATTAAGAATAAACTGATAACCAATTCCCTCAAACCTGATAAAGAGATCAGGTTCTAGTGACAATCTTATCAGAATAAAAAACATTTTTAATGAAGCCTTTTCATATCTTAAAAGACAACAGCCTCATGGTTCCACTCTCATTCTCTTGAAAAGCAAGTGCTGAGGCTGACTCTCTAGTATCATCTCTGAGTAAATTTCCTCTCCTCCCCTTGAGTACAAGAGTCAAGGTGCCTATGGTTTCAATCTCTCTGTACCACAATCCCTGCACCAGCTGATAAGCACGCACACTGAACAAACTTTGTTGTCTAAGTCGAGCATGCTTTTTTGATTTGGACAGCTTGCAAAGAGTTCACTAAATAAATGATAATAATTATTTCTTTAAACCTAATGAAGAAATTAATTCCTCAGCATATTTCTTCTTGATCCTGTAATTATCTGAATATCCAGAACTCTTGAGGAATTGCCTTGAGTACCTGAGTTCTGTAAGTAGTTGAGGAATTTCCTGCCCTCTTTTTTAAAATATATAAATATATAATCACATATCATGTAATCTTCTTTTAACAACGTGTTAATTTTCGTTTTCCCATGATATAAACAGAGTGCTGCCTTACAGATCTAACACAGCGTTTAGGGCTAACTAACCCTACAATAACTGGCTCTCAAATGCTGTTTCATGAGCTTGTGTGTTAGCTTCCTGAAATTTTGCTTTCTCTTTTTTTTTTTTCCCCCAGTCACTGAGGTCTGTGTCCATAATAACATTCTCACTCCTGTTTTTTCTACGTCTGCTTACATCTGGAAACCAGTTATCAAATTATGTGGAAAGAAAAAGTAAAAACAATACTGAGTTTTAGTTTGTTTTTTTTAACAAATATACTAGCTTATTCCCAGCTTCTGGAAATAAACCATGTTAAAGCACTCTGTATACTGTAAAGCACTAAATAAATGTTATAATTACCTGTGCTAATATTTTGGACTAGCAATGTCACTAGATAGGTAAAAAGCCACATAATGAGAGTACTCTGAACATGTGTTTAACTCACAGAGCACTTATTATTCCTTACAACACTCTGCTAAATGGGAAACCTGAGGCATAAGTAGTTTACAAATTAAAGAGAACATTAATGTGACTGCTACACTTCAAAGTTTAATTTTTTGACCAAAACTTATTTTTCAACTCTTTTAAAAATTTCAACCCTAAAGGAAAAAAATACTATCTGACATTATTGAGCACTTATCTCCTAAGTGATTTACATGTTTTAACTCAATTTAATGTTCACAATAAACCCTATGAGGTGAATACTATTTTTACCCCCATTTTGCAGATGAGGATACTGAGGTACAGGCTAGTTGGATAACTTCTAAGGTTATACAGCTTATAAATGTCAGAATTGAGTCATGAAACCAATTTGGCTTTACTAAAAATGCTGCCTCATCCCAAAAAGCTGGTGACTGATTACTTTTTATGTCTTGAAACCCAAGCCATTTACATGTAATATTATTGCATACCATTTGTCCAATTATTCCTGGGAAAACAAACCATTCACTAAGTTTGTTAAATTATAAAAATTTAGACAAAAGGCTACTCAGTGGAACTTTATTTATACTTCAGTAGTGTGAAGTATGAAGGCAAATTTCTCTTAAAGAAAAAATGTTTCCCTGTCGTTCTGACCATGTGTCAGGTTTCCAATTTTAAGTAACAGCTTTTGGACAGGTTACAGAAAAGAAAATCTAAAGCCAACTGGGATTAAGTGGCTGCCAAAACATGCTGCTGCTATGGACATTTAAAAGCCACCAGTTTCCTCAAATGTATAAAGATGAGCGGACTAAAATGTCCCCAAGATCTAGTGTTGGGAGTTCTATGAATCTAAAAATAGAAGGTAAAGCGTTTCTCAAAACATACCTTGAGTATTCTTGAGGATATGGGGAGGAGTACCAGGTGTGAATTTCATACTTCCCAAACTCAATGACAGAGGGACAGCGGACTTGTGGATCAGGGGGACCAGTCACTCCAACTTTCTGTGCAGTCAAAAAATACATCACAAAAGTTAGCTAAATTAAATCTACTTAGGGGATAGATATTTTAAAAAGCTGAAATTAAATGTTGTCCTCTCAGGATTCCAAAGAACAAAAAAAAGCCAGGAACAAACTAACAAGTTGTGAAATAAGCTGTATTATTTTTTGTAAACAGGGTACTCGAATGGAGAACAAAAATGATTATACATCTTTTAGAACCAAATGCAACTGGTGTCATTCCATTTTCCATATTTAATAAGACTGCGAATATTTTCCGCAATTAAACTCACTCCCTTAATGACTTAGTTGTTAAAGAGCTGCTGGCATTTGGGGATAGAAGACAAAGAATAATTTTTAACAAGGAGGGAGAAGGAGCTCTGAACACTTGCCAATGTCATACAGACAGTGCCTTACCAGACAACAGAAACGACCCACTGAACATGTGAGCACATAGAGAGAAAAGAGTGACTATTTGGTTTGGGAAGGTAGGTAATATTAAAAGAATATGACAAAACAAGTACCAAAAGTCTTTAATTCATTTTACACTGCCCCTAAAATCCCCTTCATTAGTAGCTCTTCACAGATTTAACAACAAAAATACTTTTATACACATACTGTTAATCCCTTTTATCTACCTTCTGTTCATAACGAAAACAATCTCTATGCCCCTATCTCTGCAAAAACCTGAGCCACATTATCTAAAAGAAGAATAATTTGTAAAGCCTTTATGACTTCCACACCAGCAATTTAAATATAAGCCACTGCTGATGACTACAAAGATCAGGTTTTAAAACCTTAAATTCAAGAGCAATTTGATTTGCTCTATAACCAATAGAGGAATAGATGCATACATATATACATGTATATGGGTGAGTATATTATGTATATATTACATATTTATCATGGATACCCCCAACATTCATTTAAGATTAAGCATTGGGGCGCCTGGGTGGCTCAGTTGGTTAAGTGTCCACTCTTGGTTTCGGCTCAGGTCATGATCTCGGGTTGTAGGATTGAGCCCCCCCTAGGGCTCCGTGCTCAGCTCACAGTCTGCTTGTCCCACTCCCTCCCCCTCTGCATCCTCCCCCACTCTCTCTGTCTCTCTCTAAAATAAGTAAATAAATAAAATCCTAAAAAAAAAAAAAAAAAAGACAACATTAACACTGACTTAAGAAAGAGTTAGAATTTAGCCCAAACACAGTATTAATAACCCTTCATCAAAAGAATAACAAACATTATCCTTCAACTTTATGCTTTAAAACCAGAGAAATTTATTAAAAGTCTCTTGTTGGAGCCCACAGACAGACACACCTCCACACACCCCTACACACTTTCTAACAAAACAGAAAAGATCAGATACTTTTATTCACTGTTCTATGTAAATACATTTAAGGAAGAAGGCTCTTCACTAATAGGAGAACTCTCCCTGGCCTTTCTAACCATTTTCTTTTATAAAAAGGCCAAGGGATTTATCTCAGGTTTCATACTGGAATACAGCCAAGTGAAACCTCAACCTCTTCCTTAGACATCTCAAAACAAAAGACAAACATCTATTAGTTCGATCAATTGTGTTATGACACCAAGGAGTACTGGGGCTCTTCCAAATGCAAAAATCATTAAAAACAAACACACAGGAGGGGAAGAATGAAGGGGGGGAATCGGAGGGGGAGACAAACCATGAGACTGTAGACTCTGAGAAACAAACTGAGGGTTCTAGAGGGGAGGGGGGTGGGGGGATGGGTTAGCCTGGTGATGGGTATTAAAGAGGGCACGTTCTGCATGGAGCACTGGGTGTTATGCACAAACAATGAATCATGAAACACTACATCTAAAACTAATGATGTAATGTATGGTGATTAACATAATAATTAAAAAAACAGACACACAAGACAGGATTAAAATAAGATTTTTTCATTTCTCAAAACCAAAATAAAACTTGTAAAAAGGCTTTAAAAACACTATTCTTTAAACTACATTCCAGAATCAAGTATTCTAATTCATAAAGTAGCATCTTTTTATTTATTTATTTATTTATTTATTTATTTATTTATTTATTTGACAGAGAGAGACACAGAGAGAGAGGGAACGCAAGCAGGGGGAGTAGGAGAGGGAGAAGCAGGCCTCCCGCTGAGCAGGGAGCCCGATGCGGGGCTCGATCCCAGGACCCTGAGATCATGACCTGAGCCGAAGGCAGACACTTAACGACTGAGCCACCCAGGCGCCCCCATAAAGTAGCATCTTTTAACCTATCTTCACAGCTCAAAATAACAAGAACAATAGTATAGAAAGTATCAGAATAACAAAATATCAGAAAACAACTTCCTGAGCCAAGGATCAAATACAAAGCACAGAGGTTGAAAAGATGCACCTGCTGAGGCACTGCCTGTCCTTTGAGAGCTTTCCCATCAGCTGCCCGTGGCTCTTCTAGGCGGATGCCCAATGTAAAAGTGGATAGCCAGTTCCAGTATAACTGTTTGCACATCACCGCAACTCAGAGAGTCTGTGTAAAACTAGATTCACGGCAGACTTCCCCACCGCCTTTACCTATCCTCACCTTTCTGCACTGTGAAATGGCTGGCACATGCGCTCATCCACCTCTGTCCTCCACCACCATCTCCAACTCCCTTATGAAAGCCTCAAGAGCCTGTGTACTTCCGTTTACTACGGTTTACAAGTTAACAAAGGCTCTCTGCAGTGAGGAAGCAACAGCTGCATCCAAACCACTCATTAACTCAGTCCTTGCCAAAATCAAACTGTCAAATCTGAAATGAAAAGCACCAGGGTGGCTCAGTCAGTTAAGCATCTGCGTTCGGCTCAGGTGGTGATCTCAAGGTCCTGGGATCCAGCCCCCCACCAATGGCAAGCTCCTTGCTTCACAGGGAGTCTGCTTCTCCCTCTCCCTCTGCAGTCCCCTCAGCCCCCCACTTGTGCACTCACAAGTGCGCTCTCGCTATCTGTCTCAAATAAATAAATGAAATTTTCTTTAAAAATCTGAATGACAAGGTTAGTTTTGCTAGGTTTTATTTTTAAATTTCAGCCAAAATACTCTCTCATTAAACATGCAGCTTTCTAAAGCAGCAGCTATCTAATATAATCAAGAACGTAGGGCCGCCTGGGTGGCTCAGTTGTTAAGCAGCTGCCTTCAGCTTAGGTCATGATCCCAGGGTCCCCCATGTCGGGCTCCCAGCTCAGTGGGAAGCCTGCTTCTCCCTCTCCCTCTGGCCCTCTCCTTCCCCCTCCCCCTGCTTGTTTTCTCTCTCTCTCAAATAAATAAAATCTTGAAAAAAAAGCACCAAAAAATTTTTTTAACTAGAATTCTGCCACTTTGTGCCTCCTTTTCATTTGAATATGCCAACATCTTGAAAAGATGACATATATTCCAAATCAGAATGGACCTTTCAATCTAAGAAAGGGTGGGGGGCACTAAACCAAAAGGTAACTTTAAATATGCCTATTCTAGATAATAAAACTTTTATTATTAGCAGTTTATGAGAAAAGATTATTACTCTTCTGCAAATACTCCACCTCCACCAAATGACTCTAATTCTAATTTCCAATACACAGAAGCAACTCTTGCAGTACCCTCCAAGTCCAGATCTGGTTCAAACATGAAAATTACAATTGATCTACAACTGATAACACAGTTCCGCTCCCTTCCTCTTGCCTTCCATCAGATAGCTCCCCCTCAACTTTCCCTTTCCATTCCCCATGGAAGAATGGCATTTTGAAGTGGGAGTGGAGGGCGGGAGTGTACCCTTATTATTAAGTATGAGAATGTGAAGTGTAGGGAAAGAGAGGTCTTTCTGCTATTTGAACATTTTCCTATAGAAACACTCCAATAAAAAATAATTCTGTTCATTAGGGATTAGAAGTTGCATGATGAAAGAGATACATAAGAATGAGTTCACATACTCCAAAATGGAGGGAGCATGAACTTAAAGAATAAAAAGAATCAGCATTTGTGGAGCCAATACTGTGCCAGACTGTTATCTCATTTAATCCCCACAGTTGGCTCCTCAAAGTAGAAAAGAATTTGCCCACTTCATAGATGGGAAAAAAGGCTCAGAGAAGTTAAGAGGCAAAAAACTTCAGGAAAGGAACATCAACAGTGAAGAATAAAGATAGAAAAGAACAAAATGGGAGGGCTGAGATACAAAGCACGCACTGCCCTTCATTAATTAGTTAATGTTTTGAATTCCAAAAGTTTTAAGTTTTTTTGAACTGGAGCTTAGTTTTCCAAAGAAGTGAAGCTACCAGTTCACAGACTCTTAGCTAAAACCCTTCACACAGAATGTGCTTTGGAATCTTGAATTTTTCTGATTTTAGCGAAGTATTACATATGTATCTGAAATCAACAGCCCCGGCAGGATTTGGGGCAACACTCCATAATCAGATACACTAATATTTCTTTAGCAGAGCATATGAATATTCATATTAAATGGGATCAGTAAAGAATATGTATGGTCTCATGTGAGTTCATACCATGTTTTGCCAACAATTCTGTTTAGTAAGTGAGATCTTACTGTAAAATGAGTTATATATATATTTTTTTCATTCTCCAAAGAAGATATACAGATGGTCAATAAGCACATGAAAAGAAATCACTAATCATTACGGAAATGCAAATGCAGACTACAATGAGCTATATTACTTCACACCTATTAAGATGGATACTATCAAAAAACAGAGAATAACAAGCGTTGGAGAGGATGTGCAAAAACTGGAATCCTTGAGCAGCGCTGGTGAAAATGTAAAATGGTGCAGGCACTGTGGAAAACAGTTTGGCAGTTCCTCAAAAAAACAGAATTTTCATATGAACCAGTAATATATAGAAGAATTGAAAGCAGAGACTCAAAACAGGTATTTGCCCACCCATTTTCATAGCAGCATTATTCACAATAGCCAGAAGGTAAAAGCAACTTAAGTGTCCATCAGATGAATGGATAAAACATTCATGGTATTATACCAAGTGATAAATATACATATAAATTCCGGTAAGGGAATTCTGAATAAACATGGATGAACCTTAAAGAAGTTATGCTAAGTAAAGTAAGCCAGACACAAAAGGGCAAATATTTTATGATTCCACTGAGGCCTACCTATAGGAGTTAAATTCAAAGACAAAAAGTAGAATAGTGATTGCCAGGGACTAGGGGAAGGAGAAAAGGGAAATTATGGTATAATGGGTACAGAGTTTCAGTTTGGGAAGACAAAAAAATTCTGGAGATGGATGGTGGTGATGGCTGCACAACAGTGTATACACATACTTCATGCCACTAGACTGTATTCTTAAAAATAGTTAAGATGGTAAACTTTATGTTATTTTTATTTTACCACAGTAATTTTTTGTTAAGTTTTCAGGAAGCTGGATCTCAGAATTGTAGATGTGATTACAGACTACTTCCTGTCTCTTTCTTCCCCAATGCCCTTTTTGTTCCTCTACACTCAGATATTTCCCTTGTTTTACCATTATATACTGATAAAGTCTAGGATTTTATCTTCAGCCCTATTATCCTTTCTCTCCATAAGACCTCTCTAATCCAATGACCCTACCAGTTTTTCACTCTCTGTATGCCCTCCTTATCCAGCTTAGATTCCAAGGTCTTTTACTGAACTTCATCTTTGCATATATCCTTATCTTCCCTGCTTTTCTCCCGATGCAACAATAAAATCCCAACTCTGGTTAAATTCACATCTCCACATAATCCAACATCTGAATATGGTTAGAGAAAAACACAGAATCACACTGACTGTTCTCAATTTATAATTCTTAACTAACCTCAAATGGGCCCTTTGATGCTTCTCTAACTCTATTCACTCTCCCATTTTCCTTAAAAATTACTTCATACTTTTTCCTATCTCCTCAAGCCTCCAACACCTCTTAGCGCATCTTCACTTTCAATCAATGCCTTTGCTTCCTACTACACTAGAAAACTAAGAAGCAGTCAAAAGAGAACTTCCACAGCTTTCCAAAGCCACATCTGCATGTCTACCCTCTGTGCCCACAAAGCCCATCGTTCCTTAATACTACAGCTCAACTGTCTGTGCTCCCATATAAAGTAAGTGCCTCTACTTGCATATTGGACAATTTTCCCTTCCCTCTTTTGCATCATCAGGTTTCTCTCCACTAGATCATTTCTATCAGCATATAAACAACAGTTATTTCTTCCATATTTAAAAAAATGGGTATATTCTTTTGCCTTCACATCTTCAACCAACTATTCTTTCTCTGTTCCCCTTCATTGCAAACTACATCAAAAGAGTAGCCCCATATTACTTCTATAACCAATTTCTCTTCTTCCATTCCTTTTTGAACGAGCTCCAATCACCTTCCCCTTCCCTCATGGAAACTGCTTCTCAAGTTCACTCCCATGTTACTAAATCTGATGTTCAATTTTCAGTCTTCAATTTACTTGATGTATCCACAGAATTTTCCATTCCTTCTTTCTTGAAGTAGTTTTTTCTCACTTCGTTTGTAAGGAACCAGTATCTCCAAGATTTTCCTCTTCCACTGGCCATTCCTTCTTTCTCCAATTTTTTTTTTAACTTTTTTTTTTTTTTTAAGATTTTATTCATTTATTCATGAGAGACAGAGACAGAAAAAGAGAGAGAGAAGCAGAGGGAGAAGCAGGCTCCCACGGAGCAGGGAGCCCGATGCAGGACTCGATCCCAGGACCCTGGGATCATGACCTGAGCCGAAGGCAGACGCTTAACCGTCTGAGCCACCCAGGCGCCCCTTTCTCCAATTTCTAAAAGTTGGAGTACCTCAGGACTCTGAGCTCAGAGCTCTGCCCTTTCCTTTGGTGACCTCATCTAGTCTCCTTCCTTTTAGTACCACCAACTTACTGACAAGTTCTACATTTAAATTTTTGGCCCAGACCTACGTTTTGAACTCCAGACACACATATCCCACTGTCTACTTGGTATCTTCTCTCCTGAATGCCTTATAGGAATCTTAAATTCAATGTGTTCAAAATCAAACTCCTGACCTTTTTTTCCTCAAACCTGCTCCTCCATAATTCCTTATGATCCCGTAGTCATCAGCATATCCTAATGGTCTTCAAAACATAATTCAAAACCTTCAAAACATAATCAGAACTCCAATTCTACCTCTAACACTATGTTCCAAACCCCTGTATCTCCTACTTGGATAATTCTAATAGCCTCCTAAGTTTCCTTGTTTTTGTATTTCTGCCTCAATCTACATAGAAACCAGAGTAATCCTGTTCAAACTTAAGTTACTCTTCTACTCAAAATCCTCCAAGGGTTGGTATCTCACTCAGAGTAAAAGCCATAGTCCTTATAATGACCTAGAAAACCCTATCATATCTGACCTCCCAATACCTTTCTGTCCTCTCATCACCTAATTTCTATTCTACCTCGTACTTACTCGGTTCCAACCACACTGGCCTTCTTTGTGTTTCCTTGACCATGCCAAATACAAATCTCAATTCAGGGCCTTTGCATTTCTGCTCCCCTGTCTGGAATGTTATTCCCCCTGATACTCACATGGTTCATTCTCTTACCTCCTTCAGGTCTCTGTTAAATGTCAGACAGTCCCTAACCCAACAATTTAAAACTGCACAAATCCACCCTTTGCCTCTGAATTCTCTCTCCCTCCCTTGTTTTTTCTCCATAACACTACCACATGGTATACTATTTACTTTAACCTAGCCCCAACCCAACTGTAAGCTCCTAATGAGGATTAAAAAAAAAATCTGTTTTGTTCCCTGCTGTATCTCCAGCACCTGGCAGATGGTAACCTGTACTCAGTAATACTTATTGTTAAATGTTATCTATGATAACAACCTCAGCTACTACCTACGTAGTTTCATCTATCACTTGTGTGCTGATAACCCGGCATATCTCCTACCTAAAACCCTCCTGATCTGCATATCTATATATACAACAGTCTACAGCAGTCCCCCATTTTAGATTTCATATAAGCCCCCAATTTATGTAAGCAAGGTCTCTTCTTCTATCAAAAAAGCTCCTCTTTCCACATTTAGTATCACCCACTCAAAACAGAAGAACACTGGGAGATTTATCTGGTTCTGCCCTCTCCTTCAACCCCAACTCCCAACATCCCATCTTTCCCATTCTATCCTAAATCTTTCTCAAAATCTCTGCCTACTAGATCTCCTCTACCTTCATTTGGGTCCTAGTCACTTTTCATTCTGATTACTGTAATCACTGGATTGGTAGATGTCCTTGTTCATGTCTTATTCAATCCACTGCTCACTGTATCACCAAAACTGAGTTTCTAAACACAAATACAATTATGTCACTCTTTTTAAAGTCTTCAATAGCTCCTCAAGAACTATTTAACTACTTGAAAGAACTCCTGTAACTAAAAAATAAAGTACAAACTCTTAACATGAACCATGGGACCTGTGTGATCTGGTCCATACTTACCATTTCAATCTCATCTCTCACTTGAACTCCAGCCAAACAAATTGCACACAACCCCAAGGGTTCAATAAGCTTTCTCAAACCCAAACTGTTCTTTTTGAAATGCCTTCCTCCTCTTGCCCAATAGTAAATTCTTACTCATTCCCTCAATAACCTGCTCAAATATCACCTCTTCTATGAAGACTCCCCTAACATCCCTAGACAGATACCTTCCTGTTCATTCTCATTTCATCTTATGTATATCTCTATGGCAGCATGATACCATGAACTAGATTAAGAGTTAAGGATCTGGAGTCGGACTGCATGGGTTCAAATATTGATTCTGATACTAACAACTATATGACTCTAGGTAAGACATCTTTCTAAGGCTTCATTTCTTCATCTGTAAAACAGGAACAAGTAACAAGGTTGTACTAAATGAAAAAAACTTATATATAATGCTGTATGTAGTACCTGGCACACAGTAAAAGGGTATCTATTACTAACCACATAGCTTTGTTTATAAATGTCTCTTCAACTGGAGAACAGGGACACATTTTCTATTTATCTAAGAATTTCTAGCACCTAGCACCAACTAGCAGAAACTCACATTTATCTAGTGCTCATTATATGAATGATACACTAAGCACTTTGCAAATATCAACTCATTCAATCCTTTCAACAAATCTATTAAGTAAGATCACTCAGCAGAGGTAGGATTTGGACCTGTGCAGGCTGTTTCTAATACGTAGGCTCTTAACCACTATCTTAATAAATAATAAAATTGTGCTAAACTGTCAAAGGAATGAACTCAAAATACATTTAACTAGCCTTTAATATATGACTTGTAATTAATGGGCAAACGCCTAAGACACTAAAGCAAGCTCCCACTCCCCATCTCTAATTTCACCAGTACCAAAGAGAAATCATTCCAACAACAAAAAAGCAGTCACGGGTATACCTTTAAATCCTGGCATGCCAAGACTAATGTCCTCTTGCTAGCTTTTTTTTTTTTTTTAAAGAGAGAGAGAAGGCCATCTGGTATGGAAAGGGAGAGAGCATCTTAAACAGGCTCCACACCCAGCTCAGAGCCTGATGTGGGGCTCAATCTCACAACCCTGAGATCATGACCTGAGCTGAAATCAAGAGGCAGATGCTTAACCAACTGAGCCACCCAGGTGACCCCCCCACTACTAGCCCTCCAAAATTCAGCCCTATACTAGTTATTCAATATATTTCTTACCATTGCCCAACAAAAATTCACTCTGTTTTATCTATCAAACTAAATACAAGCAGTTCTTGCTTTATATGGTGCCATGTTAACTCAAACTTATGAATATCTAAACTGAGATCAAATCTCAGTCACCACAGAAATGTATAAAGAATGGACACAATTCTACTCGGCACATGTTTCCATTAACACAGTACCATGCAAAGCAAGGACTATCTGTACCATGACACCTTTATGAGCAACTACTGTGTTTTCTACATCATCTCCACAATGTGACTTGCATATATTAGGCCCTCAAGTATTTGCTGATCTGATGGACCAATAATCACAATGTCTCTCATATTTATAGTTGTCATTTATTCCTGAAAGCTCAACTTAATATTGTTTCTCCTACCTGGTAAGCCCTCATTCTCTCCATTATACCTAAATCTGAATCATCCCTGAAGTCTGCTTCTTTTGTAATCATCTCCAATCATACCAACTCTTACTAATCTTAGTATACTCTGACCATATGGAACATTCTGTATCATTTAATATAGCAATGACTTACATTAATTCCTATTCTTATGTCACTATTTGCTGTTTATCTTCTATGTACCTTTCCCTACTTGGATTTAGTACATGCCTTATGATTTTGATGCCTCTATAACTTTTTTTTTTTATTTTAACAGCGTAATGCAGGATGTTATTGTGATTAAGGGCAGAAGATGTGAAGCCACACAGGCCTGAGTTCAAACTTCACTTCTGCCATTACTAGTTATATAACTTCAGGAAAGTCACTCAACTAAAAGTCTTGGTTTCCTCATATGTAAAATGGTAATAACAATCCTTACCTCACAGGATTAGGAGAGTTGCTGAATCTAATTTATTCCATTTCTAATAACTGTCTAATTCTTTATGCAAAGAAAACGATTATTTTAACAGCCCACACAGATTTCAAAAAATGCTGTTAACTTTCTACAGCCATACCAAAAAAAAAAAAAAAAAAAAGGCAATCAAATTCTTCAAAATTAGAAAGCATTAAAATTAGTACAGAAATATAATGTGCTATTTGGTGATATCTTATGTAAAAATCATTGTATATATTCCAAAAAGGCTATTATGTTCCAATGGGATGAGCTGAATACAAATGCTTCTTTCTGGTGATGGAACTTTAAAGAAAAATCATTTCCTCCAGGCCCATAAGATTACTGTTGAAAAAAAAATTCCAAAACAAAAGACTATACTACTAATTTCTCATACTTTTTTCTTTTCAGAGGTGGCTCTTTTTTAGTGAATGTATTCATTGTACAGCTAATGAAGAAACATAGTACCAGATAAATGATATTCTTACTTCTCCTGAAATTAAAAATCAAAACCAATTAATAGATGGTCCTTTTTTATAAACATTTCAATAATTCTTGATTCAATTAGATAATGCACCATACAAAACTTCATTACTCAATAAAATCACGATGAGCAAATGTTGGATTTGCTTTTCTGGGCGTATTTCTTAAGATGGTAAGCTCTATAAGAATAAAAACTGTACCTTACTCATAGCCGCTAGACCGAGCACAGTTCCTAGAACCAAGATGGCATGCAATAAATGATAGGTTGTCGGTTGGATGAATTCAAAAATTAATTCCAGTATCACTTATCTTTTACTGGTGCAGCTGTGAGATCACCTAAGACCCTGTAATCTTCCTGCAATGTTTTTGAAACAAACTTTGAACGAGCTTCTACTAAGCCAGATCTAGTCTCTCAAAAATTACTTCATGTATTATTTTTGTAAATGTTTTCAAAACATCATATAATCTAAGCAATGGTAACTTTTTCCCAATTGGCTTCAATCCACTTTCTCTATTTCATGAAGTCAGAGAACCTGGGAGTCAACCCCGGTGTCCTCTTGCTCCTTCAAACAACACATCAAATCTATCACCAAGTTCTGCTGATTCCATCTCTAGAATATATTCTAAATCCATCCACTTCTCTCCCATTTCCACTGCCACCTCTCTAGTCTAAGCTACTGTCTTATCACTGAAAAAGCCTCTAAATAGCGTTTCTGTATTCCACTCTTGCCTAATTCTAATCCATTCTTCATATAGTGGCCAGAAAAAAAAATTTTTAATGCAAATCTGATCCTGCTATTTCCTTGCTAAAAATCACTCAATGGTTTCCTACTACAATTACAATATAAACCCAAATCCTAACTAATGTCCTCAGCCTATCTCTCCAGCCTCATCTTGTGTGACTCTTTTATTCATTGTACTCAAGTTACACTGGTCTTCTTACAGTTCCTCAAATTTACGAAGTTCTTATATGCCTCAAAACATTTACACAGGCTGGAAAATTCTCCTCTCTAGCTCTTTGACTTGCTGACCTTCTACTCATCTTTTAGGTCTCTGTAAATTATTACTTCCTTAAAAGAGGAATCCCAACCTCCAGCAATCTAGATCAGGAAGCCCCTGTTATAATCTCTTGCTGCATTCTTATTTTCTTTCTATTACCTATCAGTTTGTAATTAAAGATTTATTTATATGACAGTTTATGTATACGACTGTTTATTGTTTTATTGTCTCGCTCATGAAACTGAAAGCTTCATGAAAGTTGAGTTTATGTCCAAAAAAAAAAAAGTAGAGTATGTCTTTTTGTTCACCCTACAGCTCTCATATCATGCCAGGCACATGAATACTAAATCAAAGAACCTCATGGAGAAATAACACCACCATAAGAATTTTAGTTCACTGCCAATGAAAATAAGCACAAATCAGAATTCAAAAATCTAGCTGTTTATTTCCTTGGTGCCAGATACACACATGGACAATCACAAGTTTAATAAAATGCTGGAAGAAACACACAGTTAGCTAGATTACTGTTGATACAAATTTATAGTGTCTCCACTGGGCCTCAGCAAGGCTCAGCATCCCTTTTAACTCTTTCTAGTCAATCTTTCTCCTCACACTGCTACTATTCCAACTCCTGCCAACCAGACATTTAGAAAAAAGGAAGAGCAATCCAGACAGAGGGAGGAGTAAGTACAAAGGCTCCAAGGCAGGAGGGTGCTTGGTTGTCTGAGAAAGAGGAGTCCTGTGGCTGGAGTCAAGTGAACAAGGGCCTGAACAAGGGGAGTAGCCAAAGAAAAAGGCAGCCATGAGATGCTACTGGGTCTTAAAGATAAGGATAAAAACTTTGTTAAAAATTCTAAGCAAGTGCTCGCTTCAGCAGCACATATACTAAAAATTCTAAACAAGACTGAAAGACATTAAAGGTTTTCTGTGCAGAGGAGTGGTATGATCTAACTTAAGTTTGAAAATATTTACTCTGGCCCCTGTATAAAGAATACAGACTGGATATTGGGGTGAGGGACAAAAGTAGAAGCAAGGGGATTAGTCTAGGGATATTACAACAGCCTAATCAAGAGATAATGGTGGCTTAGAATAAGGTAGTAAAGGTAGAAATAGATAGAAGTAGTCATATTCTGGATATATTTTGAAAGTGGAACCAGTAGGATTTGCTGATGGATTAAATATGGAGTATGAAACAGAGAGAGAGAGAGAGAGAAAATCAAGATACCTCTTTGGACCTGAGCAAGTAAAAAGACAAAACTGCCATTTACTCCCACTTTCCACTAAAAGAAACCAAGGATTCTTAGAGAAATGGCTGAATCTACAGCTAGAACAGTAAGAGCCAAGAACATATCACTGTGGTCAAAAGTAATGATGATATATACAAATATCGAATCATTATGTTGTACAATACCTGAAACTAACAGAATGCTATATGTCAATTACACCTCAATTTTAAAAAAGAGTTGAATAAACTGGACAGAGTTAAAAAAAAAAAAAAGACAGGGAGACATGTCAAAAGGACACAGCAGCTGGCTTGAAGAGGCTCCCCTGCCCAAATCTGGAACAATGTAAGCATCAAAATAAATATCGATAGCAACAAATTATAATTCATAAAATAAGAATCTTCGAGTCTAAATGGAATGAATAGATAAAGTGGAAGAAAAAAAGCCTCTTCCTTACGGTAGAATGCCAATTAATAAACTTCATAAAGAAATAATGGAATTAGAAAATCATCTGTTTAGCAACCAACAAAGTAATAGTTTCAGGCAAGAATCACCACTGGATGCTAAATCCAGTGGGTAAAAGTTTGATGAGAAACAGGATATTTACATGGTTTCAAAGTGTATTGCTAGAAGATACTTAGAGAAGGAAAATAATTTACAGAGAAGAAATTCCACCTTAACGAAGTGTTCAGAGTTAACATCACTTGTAACAGGACACATAAATACTACATACCTCCATATCATGCACAGAGGACATATCACCTCTATAGTATTTCTGCCCAAAGTGGATCACCTGAATCTCATCTTGATGAAACATAAAACAAGCTCAAAGTGATGGACAGTCTATGAAATAAAGGACCTATGCACTTCAAAAATGTCAAAATCATGGAAGATAAAGACTGAAGAATTGTTCTACATTAAAGGAAACTAAGGAGACATGACAATTAAATGAAACACATGATCCTAAACTGGGTAACAACCCAGGGCAAGTTGTTTTTTCCTTTTGCTATGAAAGAACATTAGTGGTACAACTGATAAAATTTGAATAAAATCTTCAGATTGGATAATATACTTTATCTGCGTTATATTCCCGATTTGATGATCATACTATGATCATGTGCAAGAACATCCTTATTTTTAGGAAATACGCACAGATGAGTAGGAATAAAAGGACATTACCATTATATCTGCAACTTAGAAAAAAAGTTCCTCAAAAAAGGAACCACCTCCTCCTTTGAATTTCCACTGAACTCCATGTAAATTTCTACTATAGCATCTATAACAATTTGTTTTTCTTATTGGTAGGAAAAGAAATGTGCCTTCAGTGGTTAAACAACCTGCCCAAAGTAGAAGTCAGTAAATGACAAACCACAAATTGAACCAAGATCTAGGTGACTCAAAGCCAATACTTTGTTAAATCATAAGACGGCAGAATGCTCAGCAAATGTTTGCTATTTATACTGTTTTTATTTTTCAAAAATACTCGCATAATGACCTACACAAACAATCTATTCACAAACGGGTTTCTTAATCCAAAGAGTGTCACCTATACAACAGGAATCCCCAGCATCAGCCTTATAAACTCTTACTTTCAAGACAAGAGACAGAACTCAACTTGGCCAACATAGTGAGTTGGTGGCAAAGAAAGAAAAGACACAGGATAAATGAACATAATCTAGAAGAGCCTTTATGATCTAGCCCTTGCGCTTTTCCAATCTCATCTCTTATCGTTATCTATACCTAATATTCTTTATCCTATGTGAAAATTTATTCCCACAATTAAGCACGTTTTCCCCCATTTTCAAGTCTTTGCACTTCTTTTCCTTCTGATTATATGGGAACCCATTGCTTGTCATCATGATAAACTCGTACATATTCTTTAAGACCAGCTCATATAGTATTTTCCCTAAATGAATCCTCCTCTGACCTCCCCAGGCACAGGTAGATGCTATCCTCCCAAAACATTATGTACCCTACAATTAAACCTTCCACATGAATGAAATTATTTATTTACAAGTCTCTCCTAGACTATACTTGAGAGAAGGAATCCTGTCATTCACTTTGGCATCTTTAGCATCTGAAGCATAAGTAGGTTCTCTGTCTATACATTTATATCTTGCTACATGTCCCAAAGGATTAAGGCAAAAGCATTTAATAAATATTTCTAGCAGTAATGAATATGGGTGTTTTACCACTTGAAAAAAGCTTGGTTTTTGTTTTTCGTTGGTCAAATCCCAAACTCTTCTTCATTCATTGACAGAAAATAAATAAACCAAACTCATTTAATACTGGTAGTCAAGGGGTACCTGCGTGACTCAGTCAGTTAAGCGTCTGACTTCGGCTCAGTTCATGATCCCAGGATCGTGGGACCAAGCCCCGCATCGGGCTCCCTGCTAGGCGGGGGAGTCTGCTTCTCCCTCTACCTCTGCCCCTCCCTCGGCTCGTGCTCACACGCACATGCGCTTTCTCTCTCTCTCAAAGAAAGAAATAAAATCTTTATTAAAAAAAAATACTGGTAGCCAAAAGAAACTTGTTTATCTGCAAAACCAAAGCAGTCATAATGGATTTAAAAGGAATATGTTAACAAGCAGACTATGTATATACACAAACCACATCTATTAGCAGATCAGACCGATAAATGAATCGCTGTTACTGCTTTACCCAGGATAATTAATCCTGTTTCTTGTCCATGACCAAATTATTTGTCCAATCTGAATATCCAACTTTACCTGCAGTGCTTGTTCTTGGATATCACGAAATAATTCCATGTCTTTCTCAGTCATGATTTCCTGGCTCCCAAAAAGCCGTTCCTCACTTTCTTGTTTGCCATCCCAGCCATCCTGATTGTCTGCACATAAAAAAAGGGCTCATATGTTATTAATATTATCCTTAGTTTAATAATTTCAGTTTGAAGACCTTAATATTATTTTTATAAGAGAAGAGGATAGCAATAAACTGACACCTATAAAGATGGGTCAGTAAATAATAAGTAAATATTGTATCTGCTTATAATGAAAACCTGACCTGTCCTAAAACTTCTTAAAATTATTACATAACTAAATTTCAACTTCATTAGTACGTTATATTTTAGTATACTATAATATATACATGTATATAATATATACATACATATATGTGAATATATAATACATACAATTATATATTGTAATATATACAAAAGTTTGATGAGCACCATGTGATGTATAGAAGTGTTGAAACACTATACTGTACACTTGACTAATACTACATAATATTATACTGTGTATGTTAACTAACTGTAATTTAAATAAAAACGTAAAAGAATAATAATATATACAAAAGCAGAACAGAAAAAAGGTCTAAGGAACATGAAACTTTGAAATAATATGAATAAAAAATTTTTAGTATGGATTTAATATATCAAAATTCAAATACTGCTGTTTTCATTCTTTGGTAGTATGGAAGAAGTTTATGTTACAGTAGGACATGATTTTCATCACATGGGACCAAAACACAGAAAATTTGTTCCTTTTATAAACCTTAATGATCCTGTGATCTTCATAAGGCCAGTACATTCTTATCTCAGCAAGAAGATAACCTTCGAAATAACTACCATACTCCCCTCACATTCTGGGTGCCCTTTTAAATAAGCAAAACTCCACAAATCTGAGGATCACAGATGATAATCCTCTGGGTAAGTATGACAAATTATAATAATCATTCAGTAAATGATGTATCTTCCTCACATGGGCAAGGAAATTCATGAAAGGAGTATTGGGGGATTATGTAGATCATTATCTTCTACACTTGAAGATGACACCGCCGATGGACTAATTTCCTATTTGTGTAAGTATGGCAGAAAAGACCAATTTGTGACAGTTCTTTTCAAATTAAATAGAATATAGGGCGTCTGTTATTCACTTAGTGTAAGAAGAATAAGGACAAGGACTCACTGCTGAAAATATTCCCAAACTGAAAAATATGTATCTGAAGATACTACATGACTTTAATGCCCCCTAGTGCATGACACAGATGGATGCAGGCACAGATTTAGTACAGCGTTCAGTAGCATTCTATCAGATGGTGCAGACTGTTCCTTAAACTCTACAATTCATAAAGAAACTTACAAAGCCAATTACAGCAAAAACACCAATGCAAAAAGTCAATACTGATTCTCCATATACTTTACACATTTTCTCTATTAATTTCTATTTCTAAAACTTTCCAGGAGATTCTTGTAATAATCCATCTCCAGTGAAACAGTTAATTCAAAAATGCCTTTCACTAGGATCTGCTTTAGATTCCTTCCTCCTAGGTCCAACCTAAATGGCTTGCATATTTTCTTAGGTAAATGTACTCAGACTGGAACTACAGTGTACATGGCTGATAAAGACATGAAAAGTACTTAAGCACTTACAGAGTAATTAGTTGATTGCCATTCTGGTGAAAAGCCAATCAATACAGCATAAAAAGGGGGACCTGACAATGATGAGGATTTCCTCTCCTGTGCTGGACCAATCAACCATTTATATAAGCAGGAATGAAGAAGCAGTGAATATAATCACCAATGAGACATTCAGGGGAAGGAAATCAACGTTAAGAAATTCTCTTGCAGTATAAGAGATACTACATCTTTGGCCCTTGTGATCCAAAGGAGTCCATTCTCATTCTTCTACTTTCCTCAGACGCTTTTTTACTTCCTTCACAGGGTTAAGTCTGTAAACTCACGGCACTAAAGAGCAATGAGACTAGTTTGAACTTTAATTATCAAGACAGCTAATGACTTGAATTACCTGCTACACTATTAAGTCTTCTCTACAGATCTTTTCTACTTTGAAAACTAGGGAACTCAGCCTGATACACAAGTACGAAATGAATAAAAAGAGGGGATGCTACAACTGATATCACAGAAATACAAAAATCATAGAAGACTACTACGAACAATTATACCTCCAAAAATGTGACTATCTAGAAGAAATGGATAAATTCCTAGAAACATATAACCTACCAAGACTGAATCATGATGAAATAGAAAATCTGAACTGACCAATTACTGCTAAGGAGACTGAATCAATAATCAAAAACTTCCTAACAAACAAAAGCTTTACCGGTGAATTCCACCAAATATTCAAAAAACACTTAATACCATCCTTCTCAAACTCTTCCAAAAAATAAGAGAGGGAACTCTTTCAAGCTCATTTTATGAGGCCAGCATTACCTAAGCCAGTCAAAGAAAGAAAATTACAGGTCAATATCCCCAATGAACATAGATGCAACATAGATCCTCAACAAAATATTAGCAAACTGATCTCAACAATACAATAAAAGGGTCATCATACACCATGATCAAATAGGATTTACTCCAGAGATTTAAGGATGGTTTAATATCCACAAATCAGTCGATACACCACAATAACAAAATGACAGATAAAAATCAGATGATCATTTCAAGATATGCAGAAAAAGCATTTGACAAAATTCAACATCCATTTATGATAAAAACTCTCAACAAAGCAGGTATAGAGAGAACATACCTCAACATAATAAAGTCGTATATGACAAGCCCACAGCTAACCTACTCAATGGTGAAAAGCTGAGAGATTTTCCTCTCTTTAAGATCTCTCTAAGATCAGGAATAAGACAAGGCTACCTACTCTCACTACTTTTTTTTTTTTTTTTTTAAGATTTTATTTATTTATTTGACAGAGAAAGACACAGTGAGAGAGGGAACACAAGCAGGGGGAGTGGGAGAGGGAGAAGCAGGCTTCCTGCTGAGCAGGGAGCCCGATGCAGGGCTCGATCCCAGAACCCTGAGATCATGACCCGAGCCGAAGGCAGACGCTTAACGACTGAGCCACCCAGGCGCCCCTACTCTCACTACTTTTATTCAACATAGGATTCAAAGTCCTAGCTAGAGCAATTAGGCAAGGAAAAAAATAAAAGGTATCCAAGTTGGAAAAGATTTGTAGATGACATAACAGAGAAAACCCTAAAGACTCCACCAAAAAACTCTTAGAACTAATAAATGAATTCAGTAAACCTGAAGGATACAAAATCAATACACAAAAATCTGAATTGTTTCTATACACTAACAATGAACTACCAGAAAAAGAAATTAAGAAAACAATCCCATTTACAATTGCACCAAAGAGAGTAAAATACCTAGGAATAAATTTAACCAAGCAGGTGAAAGACCTGTACATTGAAGACAAAACACTGTGTGTGTGTGTGTTGTGTGTACACACACATATATATGACATTAATGAAAGAAATTAAAGACACAAATAAATGGACAGATATTCCATGCTCATGGATTGGAAGAATACTGTTAAAATGTCCATGGTACCTAAAGCCATCTATAGACTCAATGCAATCCCCATCAAATTTCTAATAGCATTTTTCACAGAAATGGAAAAAAAAATCCTAAAATTTGTCTGCAACCACAAAAGAATCCAAATAGCCAAAGCAATCTTGAGAAAAAAGGACAAAGCACTAGAGCTCCCTGATTTTAAACTATATTACAAACCTACAGTTATTAAAACAGTATGGTGTTGGCATAAAAACAGACACAGAGATTAATGCAACAGAAGAGAGCACCTATAAATAAACCCATGTATATATGGTCAGTGAATTACAACAAAGGAGCCAAGAATATACAATGGAGGAAAAGACTGCCTTTTCAATAAATAGTGTTGGGAAAACTGGACAGCCACATGTGAAAGAATGAAACTACACAACTCTCTTACACCACACACAAAAAGTAACTCAAAATAGATTAAAGACTCGAATTTAAGACCTGAAACTGTAAAACTCCTGGAAGAAAACATAGGCGGTAATCTCCTTAACATAGTTTTTGACAATCATTTTTTAAATCTCATACCGAAAACCAAAAGCAAAACCAAACAAGCTGGACTACATCAAACTAAAAAGCTTCTGCACAGCAAAGGAAACCATCAACAAACTAAAAAGGCAACCTACTGAATGTAAAAAGATATTCGAAAATCATATATCCAATAAGGGGTCAACATCCAAAATATACAAAGAACTCATTCAACTCAATAGCAAAAAACAAACAACCCACAGGGCACCTGGGTGGCTCAATCGGTTAAGCGTCTGACTCTTAATTTCGGCTCAGATCAAGATCTCAGGGTCGTGAGATCGAGCCCTGTGTTGGGCTCTGTGCTGAGCATGGAGTCTGCTTAAGATTCTCTCTCCCTCTGCCTCCCCCCCTCTTCCATGCTCTCTCTCTCTCAAAAAACAAACAAAAAACCCCACAAAAACAATCCACTTAAAAATGGGCAGAAGATCTGAACAGACATTTTCCCAACAAACACATAAAAATGGGCCACAGGTACATGAAAAGATGCTCTACATCATTAATCAACAGTGAAATGGAAATCAAAAACACAAGGAGATACCACCTCACACCTGTCAGGATGGCTATTATCAAAAAGACTAGAAATTATAAATGCTGGTGAGAATGTGGAGAAAAGGGAACCTCTGTGCACTGTTGGTGAGAATGTATATTGGTGCAGCCACTATGGAAAACAGTACAGAGGTTCCTCAAAAGATTAAAAATAGAACTGCCATACAATCCAGCAATTCCACTTCTGGGTATGTAATCCAAAGAAAACAAAAACATTCATTTGAAAAGATATACACACCCCCGTGTTCACTGTAGAATTATCTACAATAGACAAGATATGTAAATAACCTAATGCATCATCAATGGATTAAGGAAACTGTGGTGTATGTGTATAACATTATTCAGCATAAATAAATAACATACATACATATATACATACATACATACCAAACTCACAGATAAAGAGAACAGATTGGTTGTTTGCCAGAAGAAAGGTGGGAGGTAGAGGGTAAGAGAAATGAGTGAATTATTTTTTTGTTTTTTAGTTTCAATAAACAGAATTTTAAATAAATAAATGAAAACTAGGAAAGTTAGCCTAATACATAAGTAAATGGTCTGAAGTTGTAGTTCTCTCCCTTTCTCTCTTTTAAAGTATAATTCATGAAATATTACAACTATATTTGCCAAGATTTGAAGTAGAAATATCAGTGACCTTATCATACTCCCATGTATTTTGGTCTTTTCTCTATGCTTAGATCAACAGCATTTTATCCACCCATACTCTTTCCAATTTCCTTCTGGAAATAATCATCATGATGCTCATCACATGATTTATTTTGTAATTTATGAAATGTAAAGATATCCTTGATTTAAGGTCATACCTTAAATTTCTATAAGATTCTTTGTGGTTCTACAAAAAAAAAAAAAAGCACCATCTTCTGCCTAAGAGTTCCTATTTGCCCACTCTTAAAATTTCACCTCCAGCCTCTCAATCCCTGCCACAGTCACCACCTTACTTTAATCTAAATATGTACCTTTAATATGTTCTTCTAGTCCATAACCATAGATAATAATCAACTGTAAATCTATTCTAGATAACGAGTGTTATTCCAAATAATACACTTTGGGAATACATTTTGCTTCTAAGTAAACTTTTACCTGTGGGCCAATCTGAAGTGCTCGATTTTCTGTTGCCCTTTTTCCTGATTCTATATTGCTCAGAGTAGTCTACCACTTCCCCTCGAGGTTTCCGCCCATCGGGGGAAGGGGTGAAGAATTTGGTAAGGCCATCAATGAGCCCTTTGGTTTTCTTGTTGAATTTCAAGGGGACACTGCTATCTCTGCAGAAGTCCAAGCCATCTATTCGCTCTAAATATCCTTCTTCTGATGACGATGCTGATTGGCTGGAAAGGGTGATTTTACGTTTCCGGCCCCTTCCCGGACCAGTTCGAACTTTGCTGAAGGGACCTTTTGATCTAAAAAAATCAAACAGGGAAAAGGGTAACTATTAAAAAAGAAATCCTTGTAAGGTTTCTATTTAATATATAACATGTAATGAGTAAATAACCTCTAGTTTTATTTAAAAAACTACATTGTTAAGACTATTCCATAAACATCATAGGAATGAGAAGTAATATTGTTATTAGAAATAATATTTTTGGAGAGTCTAGTATTTTATAGCAAAAAGAATCTTAAGGTTGGGAGTCAGAAGGAATGTTTAAGTCATAATTCTGCCACTTTCTAGCTATACGTCTTAGAGAAATCACATTCTGTCTAAACACCAATGTCTTCATCTATAAAATGAGAGTTGGACCAGAGAACAATTAAGACGCTTCCAGGTATAAAGTCCTATGATCTCTGTATCAACTCAGAGTTACACTTTTACCTCTAAACACAAGGATGCATTACTCTCTCAAAGTCAGGAATCAAAAGATCATCTTATAGGAAAATTAAAGCCTGATTTAAGATTTAAAATATGAACTACAATACTGGTGCTGTATATTTCACGCTGCTAATGCCCATTCCTTTCAGTTATTATCTTCAAGACAGTCTAAAGTGTAGGAAAGGTGGGTAAAATTTTTAAGAATACAGGTTTACAGGCTTAAAGATATCTTACATATCATCAAAAGGGAAGTACTATAGACACTCACACACACACACAAAAAAGAATTAGCTACTGAATCTTGCCCCACGTCCTCCAGATATAGCCCAGTTTCCTAGTCCACAAGGGATAATTATATCCCTGATTTCTGCTAACAGATGAAAAACACATTATTTTATTTTACATCAGGACACAGAAATGGGACTTGGCTATGACCTCAACAGCAAAAGTTATCCAGTGATTATTTGTACATATAATATAAATAAACTACTGAGACCACATCAGGAGAGGAATCTGGGAAATGCTATAATAACATAATTTTTTCTTTCTTGTTTACATACGAGCAATATAAGGCAGTGTTTAAGAGTTAGACTTTGGTGCCAAACTACTTGTGGGTTTCAATCCCAGTTCAACACTTACTATAAACTGTGCAAGTTAATCTACTGTGTTGTAGTTTCCGCCTTTGAAAAATAAGAGTAACAAAAATACTACTTCATTTGGTTGTTGGGAAAATTAAATGATCAACACATCGTAAGGCACTTAGGACTTTATTCTAACTTGGCACTTTATTAAGAGTTCAGTAAGTATAGCCATTATTATTACATAAAAGTGCCAGTTGTAACAACTGGAACTTTTTTTTCACAAAGCAAACAAGTGACTCCTACACCAAGAGAAGACCCTATCCTTTTCTCCCCTCACCTTGCCACAAGTACAACTTACACCGTGTTTTGTTTCTTTAACCTGTTTTTCGGACGTCCAATTGGGTTAGCATAGCGCCGTTTTATCTGTGCTGCCTTCTTCTGTAGAAGTTTCCGTCCTTTTTTCCTAGGTCGACATATTTGACATATCCACATGCCTATAAAAAAATAAAATTCCACATAAAGCACAACAGACAGAGATACATGGAAAGAGTTCAGATACTCTAGGAGTTCTTAACCTCTCTTAGGTCAAGGACTCCCATTTAAAAATCTGATGGAAGCCCCTTAGAAAAATAAACATGAAAACGTATACACACAAAATTCTACAAACAACTGGAAAAGACTCACAAATATCCTAAAGCCCACATATAGCTGAAGTCCACTGATCCTCGTTAAAAAGCCCTGCTCTACCCCTGGCACCCAGATTATTCGTTTCCAATTACCATTCTATAGGAAAAGAAGCCAGGTTTCCATAGAGTAATAACTGATTCCAGGACTGGAGCAAGGAAAACACTTGATAACCTGGAGCATCTTACGGTGCCAGAAAATGGAGAAGTGCTCAAAAGATGAGGAAAGCATGTCAAAAGGACCTAGAAGCCAACTTGAGCTCCCAATAGCCAAATCTGGGTAATTCTGAGCAAAGAAAGGGATAATCACATCAATGGATTATAACCTATTGAATAAAATATCCATGAGTCCATTAATAATATAATAATTGAACAAATAAATAGGAAGAGGGATAGCTCTTCCTTGTAGCAGAATTCCAATTAATAAAGGTAGAAGGATGATGGAAGCAAAAAAACCATCATCATGTAAACACCAAACTAAAATTAGGGCAAACAAGAATCACTGATGGGTGCTAAAGTTAGTACAAGAGGAAAAAGAGTAACTTTAAGGTCAGGTTTCTACTGTAATCAAGTGACCAGTTAACATTACCAGTAATAAGACATATTCGTATTATACACCCACACTACAATGCACTAAGAAGGGTACAGTATCACTTCTGTGGTGTTCTTATCAAACTTCATAATCTTAATTTAATCATGATAAAGAAAGAGACAAGCCTAAATTTAAGGACTTTCTACAAAATAGCTGGCCAGTTTCTTCAAAAGCGTCAAGGTCAGGAAAGACAAAGAATTAACACAGACTGGAAGAGACTAAGGAAATATGACAATTAAATGCATTGTGAAATCCAGGACTGGATTCTGGACCACAAATTCAAATACAGTCTACAGATTAGTTAATTGTATCATATCAATGTTAGTTTCCTGGTTTCAGTAATTGTACTACGGTTTTATAAGATGTTAACATTAGAAGCTGGTGGTGGCTGAAATAAGAAGTCTCTGTACTATTTTTGCCACTTCTCTGTAAGTCTGCAATTACTTCAAAATAAAATGATTCCTGCTTTAAGCTGCAATGAAACTTCTTTTGTAGGCACTATACACAGGAATGAAGTCCTAAGAAAATCTTTCTTATCTTGAAGGATTCTCAGAAGGCCTTCTGCCCAGACTTCAAATAAATGGAAGAGGTAGGAAAGGGGTATTTATTCTTCCAATACATATAAATCTAAGACTTTTCAAAAGGTAACAACCAACAGAATGACGTAAGAGGGACTCAAGTAGGATCCTAAGTGGAATAACCTGACTATACCTAAGGTTCAGTCCTTGCCATCCACAGGAAAATTTTTCCCAAGAAGAAATTATCAAATATCCTATAAGCATTTTACTTAAGAAACCTATTAAGTCACAAAATCAGAGTTAAAAATGGAATTTGTGATAAGGAAAAAGCAGGAGAGACTAACTGGACTTTTTTTTTTTTTTTAAGAAACTATAAGCATATAATAAGATGGATGCTCAACCAACAGGCAGTTATCTTCCAACCAAATACCTTTCAAGGAACAGGAGTCAAAAGAATAGAATAACATTAAGCTGTACTCTTATGAGTTAGGCACAAAAATTACTCGTTTGCAAATCATTTTATTAAAACATTTTTTTAAGTTTTGAATAAACCAGAGATGCTCTAGGCCTTTCAAAAGTGATGAACAGTTAAATAATCAATACTGATATAATCAACATGATCTAATACAATTTCATTTCTTCCTTTACAGGAAGAGATATTTCAAAATATTACACAAGGCAAGTATTTTGTCCTCTAGCTACAGGACTGGCAAATATTCATTCATGAATGAACCACTTCGCTCTCCACGGATACTTAAACATCAAAAATAGAGGAAAATAATAAATCCATACACATAAGAATGTTAGGATGCCTCAACAGACTATCCCCACCTTTAAGGAGACAGCTCTCTTCCTACTTATACAATCCCAAATAGAAAGATGCAAATTATTCTTTCATTTAACAAAGTAGATAAAAGGTGCTTTCACTAACATGCCCTTTATACTGCCAATCTGATTTCAGAATGTATTTCTCACCTTTTGGCATCCGGGTGAGTGGCGGATCACAACACTCCATGTGAAAACCTCGGTCACAGGAATCACAAAAGAGCATGTTATCCTAAAAAAGAGAAAGGACAGTTTTGCTTAACCTTATGAAACAAAAATATGTGAGGATTACAACTTCATAAAATCTAGGAAGCTTCAATAATCTCATAAAGGAGATGAACTACAATAATAGTAAAACCTTCCTTAATTTGTATTAACTGAGTAAATGGACAGTCTGAGTTAGCACAAGTTTTGCTTCAACCAACCTTTAATAAAGAACTACAGTTTCATAACTTTCAAGTTTATCCAGTAACCAGATATAAGCTAACTTTAGTTTTCTAATGGAAAAGAGAAAAGAACCATTTGTAGTTAATATACTAACTGACCATTCCTACTAAGTGAATGCCTCCATACTACTCAAATTTCAGGAGTATTTCTTTAGGGGAGGCTGCATAGCTCAGTCGTTAAGCGTCTGCCTTCAGCTCAGGTCAAAATCCCAAGGTCCTGGGATCGAGCCCAACATCACATTGGGCTCCCTGCTCAGCAGGAAGCCTACTTCTCCCTCTCCCACTTCCCCTGCTTGTGTTCCCTCTCTCTCTCTCTGTCAAATAAGTAAATAAAATATTAAAAAAAAAAGGGGGGGGGTTCTTTAAAGTAGCTTAGTCTCTCTGCAAACATGTAATTAAGGTGCTTTAGAAACCACCTAGAAAGAATTGAAGTCTCAAAGAGTAAGTATTCTAAACTAATGATGTGTAATTTAAAGAGACTCCTGTTTCAAATTCTGCTAGATCAAGTGACTAAAAACTAGCCAACAATACTTAAAGGAAATTACCAGTTGTACATTCTACTTCTAAGTGAAATATTCACATTGTAAGGCAAAGATACTCACTGCATTTTTGCCTTGATCTCGACAGGAGCTGCATGTTTTACACTCAATGCACTGCCACCGTAAGGCCTTCACTCTAACCGTTAGTTCAGGGGAAAACTTTAAACAGGATGGATGACCTAGTAAGAGGAGAAAATTCTCAAATGAAACAATCAAGGATCATTTTGTAATTGTATTAAAGGAATAATGTAGAAAAAGGCAATTACCTTAAATCAAAAAAGGTATCAAAAAAAAGATGCTCTTGGAAGCTTGCCAGACATGTCTCATCAGGACTTGGCATTCCTATTCAGTTTTATTGATGCTAAACAGTACTTAGTACACCACCTCCCCCCACAATGTGATTATAAAAAACCTGACAAACTCCTAACTTTTATTAAGCCTGCATTAAAGCATTATGTGAGTACACATGCTTATATGTATACCAACACACAGCATGCCTAGGCCATTTCTGGAAGGATACACAAAAACTGTTTGCAACTGTAATGTCCTAGGATATGAAGCTATAACTATTTTGAAGGAGAAGGATTTTACCTTTCACTTCACACTTCTGTGCTCTCAATTTTTAAAACAGTAACATACTAATTTTATAACCAAAAATACATTTTTATTAAATCCCATCATTTAAAGTGAGTTATTTTAGCTAAAAACTAAAATCTAAGCAATATTTCTATTGTGATCAGAATTAACAGTAACAGGAAAAAAAAAGTCTCCTCTTCCAAGAGTTAGTATCCATTTGATTATCAAAATTTTAAGAAGTAAGTCTGCCCTCACTCTGAAAAGATCTGTCCCTTTCCTCTAAAAGTTGGTTACATTTATTTTTCTTTGGTGAGAGAAAGGGCTAGTTAAATTATTTTCTCTCCTCTCCTTTCTATTCCTAAATAAATTTCTCTTTTATGAGATGCTATGAAGTTTACTATCAAAACATCACTGACATCAAAGGAAAATGATAAAGTGTAAAAATCTCATTCATAATCTCTTCTTCCTAGATTAGCCATTCCCTGTTCTACTTTTCCTTTTTAGATTTGCTAAAAGCCCTTGCAGTTTTAATTATAGGGTATGTACAGTTTTATTTTGCTTTTCTTCATCCTTTTAGTCAAGTAAATGTTATATTTATATTCCTTAAACTGAATAATTCCACTGAGTTGGTACCCTATAAACTACCTCACCATTTCCCTATTGTTAACTATTTAAACTATTACCCATAATAGAACACTACAATGAATTATTTTATGTTTACAGATTCTTTCATTCTTTTAGATTAATTCCTTAAAGTCCTGAAAGTGGGGTTGGTAAGTGAAATGAAAGAAACATTTCTGTAGCTTGAGAAGTAGATATGCACTGCCAAACCATGTTTCCAAATCCTCTGATATAATATCTAGTGCCACCAGCTATGTGCAAATGTTTTACCACGATTTCATCAGCTCTAGGTTTGGGTTCTCTTATTGTTCAAATTTTATTATTATAAAAGATATAAAATGACACTTCACTGCTGCACTGGTACGCATGCTTATTATTACTTGGGTAAAATGTTTTCTTAGTATGTTCAACAATTAACTTTCTCTCTTAGAAACTACCTGTTCATAGGCTCTGACCTTTGGACTTCATGCTAGAAATGTAAACATGCTCTTCACACTTTATAGCTTTTGGCCCTTTACCATATTTAATGCAATTATTTTCCCCAAACAATTCTTTAAAAATTTTCTTTTTAATTTTGGGTATTTTAGTTCTCAGTTTGGAAAGTATCAACTGTCATATATTTGACTATATCCATAGTTTTTTCCTTTGTTACTGTAATAGCCAGGTTCCAAGCTGCCTTCCAAACATTCTTGCCTTTTGGCAAGAATACCAATTGACACCTGTGTAGTTCCCTCCCACACTAAACAGGGCTGATCTGTGTGCTGAAATGACAGGCTAAGGCTAGGTAATAAAAGATATTGCACCTTGTTCTCTCTCTCAGATACCTGCTTGGGGGAATCCAGCTTCCATGCTGTGGGCATGCATGCAGCCCTCTGAAGAAGTCCACATGGCAAAGAGCTGAGGCTCCCTGGCAACAGGCAGCATTAACGTGCCCCCAGGTAAGTCAGTCAATGGAAGCCTTCAGATAACTGAGTACCAGTTAAAATCTTGACTGCAACCTCATGAAAGATCCCAAGTCAAAATCACTCAGGTAAGCCACTCCCAAATTCCTGACTAACAGGAACATGAATTAAAAAATACTGCTTTTAGCTGCTACATTTTGGAGTAGTTTCTTTCTACAGCAATAGATAACCAATAGTTATTTATTCTAATAGTTCTTTAAAAGTTCCCTCTATTGTTTTCAAATTGCAAAGAACTCAGAGACCATCTCAAATATAATGCGTCTTACAAGGCAGGGCTACCACACAACTCCCCGCCCCCCATTTTATTCCCATCTCACCTGAGCAGATCTATTTTTATCTGTTTTATAATACTTAGGGTCCCATATGATTTTTTAAGGGTTCTACTATGAAAATAGTTTGGAAATCACTGCAATGTAGGATATGTCACTATATTTTTGTCTAATATTTTATGATTTTATGGTTTATATTTTACTGTAAAATCCATCCAGACTTCATTTTGGTTTGTGATACTATGCTAGATATGATCACCTACTACTCGAGATCTCTTGCCACTGCCTTCAAAAGCCTTCTGTAAATAAAATCCGAAAAGCTGAAAGCTATACTTCCTAGACTCCTTTGCAGCTCGGCTCTAGCTATGAATTAAATTCTACCAACTGGATGTGTTTGAGTGATTTTTTGAAAGGGAGAAATGAAACAAAGACCACTTTTCTCCTGGTACTGACTGTTTTCTAATGATAAAGTCATGAAAATGCCAGTACGCATCCACTCTTCACCTTCATGGCTATCCAGACGCAATTGTGGTAATGGCCAAATTCAGTCTTTCAATAATCCAAATTCAGCTACAGTCCTGTAGCAGCCTCCTGCTTCCACCTCTTCCAAATGGAGGCAGATATAAGTGACTCCCCTGGTGGATCAGTTCTGTGATATTCCAGAATCAGTCCTTAAAGCCCAGCTTAGAGCTTTCCTCTTTAGCCCTTCTAATAATTTCACAAACATCTGGTCCTGGTATTAAATTTCTTTCCACTTGAAGTATCTTAGTGGTTTCTGGTTTCTCAACTAAATAATGATTGTTACAGATATAAAACACTGAAAATTAAGCCAATGATCAAAGATAATATATAATGTTGGTTTACTAATATGGCCTTCCTACAAAAACTTGTAAGATCTGAAAATGTAGACCAAGAATATCTCTGGAATTGACAAACTAGGAGAGTCTTTGCAAAATCATTTTTAGAGCCCAGGATTTCACACAGCTCACTAAATTGCAGTGTCAACATTCCATTTCCCAGTGTGAATATGTAAGTTTCTATCAAGAAAAACAAATCTGTTATCATCCTGGTTCTATTGATAAAGCCTGAGGCATAAATCAAGAAAGATAAGTAGTGATTATTAAAGAAACTAGCAATAATTTCAAACTGATTGCTGTGATTTGAACAGATGTTTGATAGTCAAATATAAAGATCAACAGGAAAAAATAAGTCTATGGAAAGATTTAAAAAAAAAAAACTAAAAACAAAAAAAACTAAGACCTGATTTTAAATTAACTGAATAAAACATTTCAACTATACATTTAAATCCTTCCCTTGTCTAGAAGCTCGTCCCAGTTACCTTAAACCAGATCAAGGATACCATCTCAGTTAAATGCACCTCCCTCTTGGCTGACAGCACATGTCAGAAGGAATCCAGGGGATTACATACCACTGTTACCACAGTCGGCACAGGAGATGAGTTCCTCTGGCTTCTTTTCTCGGTTTTGTTCTTTTGTACCAAGACAGAAACTACAGATGGGGATTGGTTCAGCAACGGGCTATAAAGAAAAAACAATTCACTCAGGTACGAGTAGTTTTTTTTAGTATTAATACAAAGACATTAAAATTACAGTTTTAAATTCCTATGAAAGTCATATGTAACTTTAAGACAACTGTATCACTCTCCTAAATCTCCGACTAAGTAAGGGAATTTTTACAAAGCCTGCTTTGGCTGGACCTTTACAACCAGTCCTTGTAGTGACAACTTTGGTCCAAAAAATCATCTCTCAATTGGTCACTTAAAAACTAAATGACACAGTATGGATTAAACAAAGCAAATCCTTCACCGAAGATTGAAGAAATTCAACTGAACTAAGTGTAAGAAATCACAGTCTCAGTCCTTAAAAAGTTATGTCATGTGGGAGAAGTGACAAATGTACAGAAATAAGCACCACATAAGGTGGCAGACGTTAAGTGCTAGAAGAGACAAACAGTAAGTGCTCTGTACAAATGAGAAAGAGAAATTTCAGTTGCGGTTTGGAGGAGAAGGGTTGAAAGAAGAAGATAACATGTATTAAGTACTAGTACTATGCTATGGGATCTTAACAAGTTTGTCCAAGGACAATAGATAATAATTGTTAAAACTGGGTTTAAACCTAGGTTTCTATGTTCCTCTACAGCACTGCCCCTGCGCCTCTAGCCCACAGGATGGAGAAAAATGCAGTACAAGTGGTATAAACAAGATGAACTTAGGTGTGCAGACTGCTAAAGCCAGGACTTAAAGGGTCCAGTTTCTGTGATAAGTGTGGGGGTGCGGGTACGTCAGTTTGTGAAGATTGTCACTGAATGTCTTATAGAGAAGTTGGACTTCATCCCGCAGGAAGAGAAGAACAATAGAAGGCTACTGAATCAAGAGATAATCACCTATATTTGAGGGGAAAAAAAAAATCCAGTAGCAATATCAAAGACAAATGGGGGAAAAACCTAAAGATAACTAGAACATTTAAACAATAACTACAATAGTCTGGTGAAGACAAGATAAGAACCTGAACCAAGAAAAAAAAAAAGGAACAGAAAACAATAGCTATGGACTTAGAAATCAACTAGTTATGGAAGTTAACAGAAAAGGAAACGAGTTAAGTAAGACTAACTTAATGAAAAGATGGTGTGAATGGTTAGGTCATTTTCAAGAAGAAAATCAGGAGAAAAAGAGATGCTGAGTTTGATGTTAGATGTGTTTAGCTGGAGGCACTCTCAGTCAACTCTCAACCATTTATATGGGACAGAGATATAAAGCCCTCAAGATTCTTTGAGTCTACTGGAGAGAACAGATTAAATGTCTGTCAGTACTATGACAGAAGTGTTACAATGAGAAACAACGGAGGAAGGGAATCAAGTAGGAGAAAGGGCTGTCAGGGGAAGGTTTCCCAGACTTAAGTTCTTCTGGAGTTCTTAAGTTCTTAAGTTCTTCAGGGAGACCACCTGATGGGGGCGTTCAAACAAAATACAGAATCAGTTTTAGGAGGAGCGGGATGAGCTTAGTTTGGGACTTACTGAGCATAATATGCCTATGGAGCATCCATGTAGCAATGCCCATGGACTTTATGATACAGGGATCTGAAGTTCAAGAGAAAGGTTAGTCTGGAAATAAAACTCTAGAAATCACGTACCTACAAAATGGCATTAAGACCTTCAAAGTTGATGAGTTCTCCCATGGAGAACAGGGAGAAAGAAGAAACCTAAAGTCAGAATACCAATATTAAAGTGGCTGTTAGAGGAAACAGCTTGGGAAGGAAATTGATTAGTGAGACAGTTGGATGGCACATTAGTAATGTCCAACACAAGCAAATCAATAGTATTCCTTAGCGAAGAGATTAAAGGAGAGATGAACAGCTGGAAGTTGTCTTAATAATTGTGACTCTGGTAAAGATGGCCACATCCTCGCCTTTTACTAACTAGAATTTAAATAAAAATTTGGGGGAAAAAAAGGAATATGAAAAAGAACGGGCGAGTAAAGTCAGGAAAGACTTCAGTGTGAAGTAGAAACTGCAAGTAAGTAAGCTCTCAGTGAACAGTCAAGTCACTGAATGGAAGCTATTAATAGCATATTTAACTAACAAATAAATGGCTTATATCCAGAATATACAAAGAACTCTCACATGTCAGTATGGAGAAGACAGACAGTTCAATAGAAAGCTAGGCAAAAAACTTCAACAGGCACTTCAAAGCAGCAAATATGTGAATAATATATAAATGGCCAATGAACATAAGATACTCAACCTCATTAGCCAACAAGGAAGCAGATCTCCAAGAATGGGTAGAATTCGAAAGACTGGCAATAGTAAGTGTTGATAAGAAAGTAGGACAACAGGGCGCCTGGGTGGCTCAGTTGGTTAAGCGACTGCTTTCGGCTCAGGTCATGATCCTGGAGTCCCGGGATCGAGTCCCACATCGGGCTCCCTGCTCAGCAGGGGGTCTGCTTCTCCCTCTGCCCTCTTCCCTCTTGTGCTCTCTGTCTCTCATTCTCTCTCTCTCAAATAAATAAATAAAATCTTTAAAAAAAAAAAAAAAAAGAAAGTAGGACAACAGAACTCTTACACTGCTGACAAGACCATAAATTGACAAAACTACTCTGAAAACTATTTGACATTATCTACTAAATTTAAACACAGGCATATCAAATGACCCAGCACTTCCACTCCTTGCTATATATCCACCAAATGAAGTACACACACATGTACAATAAAACATACACAAACATGATCAGAACAGTATTCATAAAATTTACTGAAACAAAAATTACCCAAATAACCAGCAATGGGTGCACAGATAAATTGTGCTATATCCATACAGGAGAGTATTAAACAGTAATGAAAATAAACAAATTACAGTCAACAACTTGTATTACTATCACAAACAATACTGAATGAGAGAATAGACATGGAAGAATAATACTGCATCATTTTATTTATATAAAGTTCAAAAACAGTTCTACATTGTTGTAAGTCAAGACAGCAGTTAACCTTTAGAGAGAAAAGAAGAGTAGTGAATTGGAAAGGGACTTCTGAGGTGCTGGTAATGCTCTTTTTCTTGACCTGGATGGTGGTTTCATGGAAGTTAATAATATTTAAGGTACATATTTACAATCTGTGTACTTTTCTGTATGTTTATTTTAATTAGAGAGTTATCAAACTTAAACTAATGAACATCTACAGAGTAGGACAATGTTACCTTTGGAATATTCTGAAAGAAATACCAATGGTGATTTGGACATTGGAGTTTGGAACTTAGAAGAATAGGCTAGAGAGATTTAAAAGACAGCAATATGCTAACTGACAGCACCCAGTGAGAAGAAGGAGTGAAGCTGTAGTAAAGGACAGAGAACAAGAGGAAGAGAGTGGAGAAGTGAGGTAAAGTCTAAGAAGAATATCAACATTTAGAAGCGTGGGTGGGTGGGTGGGGAGAGACAAGAAAGGACCAGTCTGAGGGAAAACAGAACCAAGAGGAAGTGATGGCACAAGAATTACAAGAAGCAGAGAGCGGGCGCCTGGGTGGCTCAGACGGTTAAGCGTCTGCCTTCGGCTCAGGTCATGATCCCAGCATCCTGGGATCGAGTCCCGCATCGGGCTCCCTGCTCCTTGGGAGCCTGCTTCTCCCTCTGCCTCTCTCTCTCTCTCATGAATAAATAAAATCTTTATTAAAAAAAAAAAAAAGCAGAGAGCAACCAACGATCAATGTTGGGAAAATAAAATACCTACTGGATTGTACAACTAAGAAATAGTTGGAAATGTCACTAATAGTCTTTTTCAGTGACAGGATAAGAACTAAATTCACAGGAACCAACAAACTGCCATAAAGGGACAGAGAGCAGACAGGAGATAGCTTTAAAAAATGGCAACAGATTTTGATGTGTTGTAGGTATTTAAGATGAGAAAGACTAAACCTAATTAAATGTGGAAGAGAAGACACACATGGTCAAAGAGATTCAAGAAACAAGAAGTAACAGGAACATATTATATAATAAGGCTTAAAGCTGCACTGTTCAATATAGTGAACACTAAAATATGTGGCTCTTTAAGTCTGAAATAAAACAAATGTAATTCCTCAGTCACACTAGCTACATTTCAAGTACTCAACATTCACATGTGGCCAGTGATTATGATATTGGACAGCACAAATATAGAACAATTCCATCATTACAGAAAGTTCTACTGGATAACACTGGTTTTGGAAAAAAGGATGAATTTTAAAGCAAGGATAAAGGGACTTTATAGTATAGGATGGTGTAGTTGCATATTGTTTGTAGGTGAGATGGTGGGAAAAGGGAAATGTTGAGGGTGCTCATTTCTGACAGCCTCATTATTTCTGGAAAATAGGAAATTAAAAATCGCCTGCCAGAGTGGGGCAGGAATTGGACAGATACAGCAGGAGACAGTGAAAGCTGACTGAGAAAACTGACAGGTGAGATTGGCTGGGTCCAAGAACAAAGATAATGAAAACAACCCTCCTATCAAAATGGAAGGTGGACAAACATTTTTCAGGCAAGAAAGAATCAGAAAAATATGTATTAACAGAGAATAAATTCAAAATAGAAGAGAGAAAAGGTGATGGAGTCCCTGCAAAAAGGCCTCCATCTCTTCACTAAAATAGAAGACAATCTCACTTGCTTAAACATAATTAGATAGGTATGGGTTTGGGCATTTACAGAGAGCAAAAAAAGTTTGGAAGTCTCTGTGTGGAAGATGAAAGAGAATCAATTAGTGATGGAAAATAAAACTGTCAATAAGCCCTAACCACACAGCTAAGATAGGAAAGTTCAATTTGTAGTATTTCCAACCAAAATGATTATACAACTTTCCTTAACACCTCGAAGCCTTGGACTGACAAAATCAGAGAGCTGTAGATTAAGGAGACAAGCCAAAGTGTAAAGTCTACTACAATGCAAATACAAACATAGCTGACCTTTGAACAACACAGGTTTGAACTACCCAGGTCCACTTATAAGCAGATTTTTTTTTTACAGTATACTACTGCAAGTGTATTTTATCTTCCCTATGGTTTTCTTATAAGATTTGTTTCTCTAGTTTATTATAAGAATACAGTATATAATACATATAACATATAAAATATGTATTAATTGACTGTGTTATTAGTAAGGTTTCAGGTCAACAACGGTAGGCTATTTAGTGAAGTTCTGCGGAGCCTACTACACAGAGGTCAGAGTGCTGCGTTGTTCAAGAAGGGTCAACTAAAATGGTTGGCCACAAAGTTGAGGCTGAACATCATAAGCAGAAGGGGGCTTATAAAAAGTATTTGAAGTTAAGGTACCAAGGGAATCCTGATGAACTGAAAATAAAGGTCCTGTAGGAAGTAAAAGGATTGAAGACTGGGGTCTACAGGGAAACTTTAGAATTTGTGATTTCCTAAGTATAAAGTCCTAGCTAATAAAGGAAACTTCAAATCGCAAACGTGCATGAATTCTTTAATATTTAGTAGGCACTATTCTAGACATTTGAGGGAAGAGTGGTGAAAAGGCAGCTAAAACCCCAATTTTCATAGAGTTTACACTCTAGCTGACTATAGAAAAAAGTAAAATTAAAGATAATTAAAATTAGGAAGTCAAGAAGCTGGGAAAGCATTATTTTAGAAGAATCATATAAATGTGTTCAAGTCAGTAAAAATGATGATTGAGCCCCAAAATAGGAAAGTTTTACAAAAACTCTTCCAAAGAGTGGTAAATGACAGATACCTACCCCCCAAGCACGTACTTTTAAAAAAAGTAGAGATCATGGTATTAGTAGATGGGAAGAACTTGATGTCAGAAGAATTTGTTCAGTAAAGGAACAAAAATCATCTTAGAGGCAGTGAAGACCAAGGAATGTGTTAATTCTTCTTCTTGGGTCTCTCCCCACCCCACCCTCTTTTTAAAATAGGGTATGAAAATGGAAAAGTAGCTCTACTAGTAGGATATGGACATAATTCAATGTAATGACCTACTAATGCTAAACTAGTGGTACCACTTTCACAAATAAGTACATTATATTACTTCAGCATTCTGGTTAAAAAAGGAACAAGTTGGGGGGTGCCTTGATGGCTCAGTTAAGCATCTGGTCATGATCTCAGGGTCATGGGACAGAGCCCCACACTGGGCTCCACACTCAGCGGGGAGTCCGCTTAAGATTCTCTCTCTCCTTCTCCCTCTGCCCCTCCCCCCGCAAATAAATAAATCTTTAAAAAAAAAAAAAGGAACAAGTTGTGTTCAGATAAAGAATCCCGTGTAGGGTGTTATATGCAAACAATGAATCATGGAACACTACATCAAAAACTAATGATGTAATGTATGGTGATTAACATAATAATAATAATAATAAAAAGAATCCCGTGTAACCTGCAGCTGTGGTGGAGATGGAGAAGCCTACATTATAATAAGAAGCTAAAGAGCAGGGGTGCCTGGGTGGCTCAGTCGGTTAAGCATCTGCCCTCCACTCAGGTCATTATCCCAGGATCATGGATGAGCCCCGCACTGGGCTCCCTGCTGGGTGGGAGCCTGCTTCTCCCTCTCCCTCTGCCCTTGGCTCCCCTTGCTTGTGCTCTGTTAAATAAATAAATAAAATCTTTAAAAAACAAAAACTAGTATCTTGAAAAAAAAAAAAAGCTAAAGGGCAGAGCAGGAACAGTAGTATACTTCAAACTCAGTTACCATATATAACATACATTAGTAATAGCAAAGTGCTTGCTTAATCCGCTGCTACTTTCAGGGATAGATTAGATCACACTTGAGGGGGGGACGCCTGGGTGGCTCAATCGTTAAGCATCTGCCTTCGGCTCAGGTCATGATCCCAGTGTCCTGGGACTGAGCCCTGCATCAGGCTCCCTGCTCCACAGGAAGCCTGCTTCTCCCTCTCCCACTCCCCTTGAGTGTGTTCCCTCTCTCACTGTGTCTCTCCCTGTTAAATAAATAAATCTTAAAAAAAAAAAAAAAAAAGGAGATCACACTTAAGGGAGCAAACATACAGGATGAAGAGAAAGTCTGAAAAACAAATTGTTGTTATTCTCCAGCATAGGAAATCCAGTCTTCAAAAATTAAAACTATGTAGCAATCTGTCTTCAAATATGTGCCTTTATCACCTAGAACTAAAATAAAGTTCCCAATGGCAGAAAATGTTATTTAAAATCATACCTAAGAAATCCTTAGCAAAACTGTCGCTATATGTTCCTGTATATTCCCTGTAACATTACTGCTGTTAATATTTTTACATATGATCAGTGCTTCATATTACTAGATTTTTTCTATCCCAAAACAAAATAACTAAGGTCATTTAAATCTGTTCATTAAAGTTGGTGAGGGTAGCAATTTAGAAAAACTGGCTGCCTCCTTACCTTAGAGCTGAGCTGTGCAGAGAGTCTAACTCAATTACTCTAATACTTATCAAATGACCAGTCTTAGTCCTTGCCTACTTATTATACAAACAATTTGCTGACTGTTCTCAGTAATGACAACCTTACCCAAGTTTAAACAGTATTGATATATTTTTAAGTTTTTATTTAAATTTCAGATAGTTAACATACAGTGTAATATTAGTTTCAGGTGTACAATTTAGTGATTCAGTATTGATAGTTACAGTGTGAAAATCAGACAGGCTGAAAAGATATTTGTTAAGTCAAATACAGACTTTGGTCCAAACAGACTCCAATTACATAGAGTAAGTTTTTAGTAACACAGGGCACTGCAGGTATAATTTCCTTAACCTAAACATTTCACACTGAAGATATTTACTCTTTGGCATCATAGAACCAAGCACAAAAATGATAAAATTTTCAGCTAACAAAACAAAAATGAATCCACAGAGAAATACTACTACTGGCAATGATTATATCTTGATAATTTCAGGGTATTTTTTAAAGTGTAATTTGGGAAGGAATAGTAATACTTTGAGGATTAGTCATTTTAGCAGATAAGATTACAAGCCCAAAAAAGTGACTTAAATAAATCATCTAGCTTACAATATAAATCTACAAGTTTTTCTTTGATCAAACAGCACCACTAACCAATAATTCTGTGATTTGTTTTAGAATATGCCTAAATATTGTTAAGTGCATAAAAAATTACAACTCCAGATCATTCTCATTCCCAAAATACTAATGAGCAGGAAAGTAAGTCAGAAAGAGCTAAAACGACATTGGGTTCACTGTAAGGTTTGAACCTGAAATGTACTGGGGTGATTTTAGGACAGTGAAGAGACATTCGTAACATTTTCCAAGTGAAACTCTACAAGCTGGTTTCAATTTTTCTGTATCACAAAGATATAATAACAACTGATAACTTATGAATACAGTTTTTAAAAACCTGTGTAGAGATATGCAACATGCCATACAATCACTGTTCCCGGACCTGTCCCAGCATAGTCTTAATAGCTTACTGTTTTCCTATCTATATAAAGTGAACCTGTTCCTACAGCTAATAAAACTTTTAAAGTTTGTAGCAAATGACTTTACACACCATTAAACACAGCAGCCAGAGTGAACCTGTTAAAAGGTAAATCAGAGCACGTCACTCAGCTGCCCCAAACCCTCCATCCAGACCAGTGGTTTTCACCCTAGATTAAATGCCAAATGAACTACAAGGCCCCATGTGATCTGCACCCCTACATAAAAATACACAATTACCTCTCTGACCCATCTTCTGTTGCTCTCTCCCTCTTACATTCTACTCTAGCTTCCTTGCTTCTTCTTTAAAGGCAGACGTTCCAATCACAGGGCCTTTGCATTTGCTTTCCCTCTCTCTGCAATGCTCTTCCCTAGACCCTTCCAATCTTTAATCAAAAGTCCCCTTCTCAGTAAGGCTTCCCTTGACCACTGCACCAAACATTTCAAAACAACTCACCAACGACAATAATTTATATCCCCCCTTCCTTGCTTTATTTCTTCCCCTTAACCCTTCTCACTAATTAACATATTGTGTGTGTATATATATATCTTATTTGTCCCCCACTAAATATAAACTCTATGAAGATTCTGCTTTCCATCTGTTTGTTCAGGACTGTATTCCTAGTACCGTGAACAGTATTAGGACCTTGTAAGAATAGTGCATAAGATATAGTATGCATCCAATAAGTGTTCAATACCTTAATTAAATTACCTTGTAGAATAGAAAAATACTATCTTAGAACAATGAGTTCACAGAAGCCTGATAAAGATGTGTGTGCATCTTAATAATATATAAATGCTCTACTGTTTACAAAGCAATCTCACACAGTAATTTCATGGACTCAATAACTAAATTAAGATTTCTGCCATAGCAACCCACTTCCATTCAATTTCTCCAAAGTAGGGGGGAGACTTGTGGTAGCAAGCACTTAAACTGTACCTTGTGTCATCTGTTGCCTTTAGGGTGCCTTAAGCACCATGCTGAGAGCTCCATAATAATCACCAGATGGCAGCATTGAGGCAAATACATAGTAAATGCTGTGATAAGTAAACAGTTCAGTAGCATTTGACTTGGGCTTTTGGAAATAACTTTTAAAACCAAAACAGCAAAAATTTTGCCAATGATCTCTGCTATAAGATTTATACTATGAAAGGAAAGAATTTTTAGACATAATCATTTAGAATATCTTAAATATTTCTGTAGAATCTGAGACATTCCAATCTGAAAGTCCAAATTTTCCCCCAAAGACTTGTCTTTAATTTTTTGGAAACCATTATCCACTTGTCATTGTCTCCATTTTCTAATATCTTCTGAGGAACTCAAATCCATCTTCTTGTCTCTGTTCTTAAACACTGACATAAAGAATAGTCAAGAATCTGTTTGTTAAAAAAAAAAAAAAAAGTTTTGTTCTGTATAATTATTTCTAGTTCTCTCAAGACTGAACTGAATGATAAGTTCTAGAATTTATGACCACCAGAATTTTCAAAGGAAAAAACTGCACATTTAAACTTAGATTAGACTTATGACTTCAGGAACCTCTAAGAAATCATTTCATAAACTATCAGGCAATAAAGATGTGTGATTTTTTAAAAGCTACAAATTTTCTCAAGTTTTATGGCCACTGGAAATTACTGAGACAAATTAACATAGCTAATAAGAGTATGAAAGTACATAATTCATATAAGACTCTCTAACACCCAAAGATGCACTAAGCAATAACGGTCATTCATTCTTCCTTAGACTTAAATACAAAGTATCCATAAAGAATTATAAAAACATATTAAGAGCTTATGTTCATCTATAATTACTGCAACTCATTTTTTAAAAAATCAAGTAGTATAACACAAAGGACAAATATATATAATTCCACTTATATGAGGAACCTAGAGTAGTTAAATGCATACAGGCTGAATGCAGAATAGAGGTTACCAGAAGCTGGAAGAAAGGGAAGAATGGGGAAGTTATTCCTTAATGAGTACATACTTTGAGATGATGAAAAAGTTCTTGAAATGGATAGTGGTAATGGTTTCAAAGCACTGTGAATACACTTAATGCCAATGAATTACACACTAAAAAAAAATGTTTAGCATGGTAAATTCTGTTATTGTTACAATAAAAAACTGAACTAAAAAATTAAGTGGTATAAAAAAATTAAGTGGTATGTTTCAGTCTCACAGATCACATGACTTAAGTAATAGGTCAAAACTCACACAGTGAGAAGCAACTACTTCTAATTTGTCTTCATTTTTTTTTTTTTTTTAAGATTTTATTTATTTGAGAGAGAGAGCACAAGCAGCGGAGAGGGAGAAGCAGGCTCCCTGCAAAGCAGGGAGCCCCAATGCGGGGCTCGATCCTAGGACCCTGGGATCATGACCTGAGCCGAAGGCAGCCGCTTAACCAACTGAGCCACCCAGGCACCCCTAATTTGTCTTCATCTTAAAAACCTGTATCTTTTAACTGTTCCTGTGGAACCCTTTATTATGTTAATCTTGACTGTAGTAATTAATTAGACTTAGAAATACAGTTTCAATCCCCCTCAAATGAAAGAAGTTTTAATTACTAATCACAAATTCTGGCTACTGAAATTAAATGTTAGCCATTTTATTCTCACTGTACCCACATCAAAGTTGGTTTCATCTTTTAATCTCATTACATAAAAATAGCTCACCCTTATACCTTAATATATTTCTTGTAAGACAAGTCTAACAATTAAAATCTATATCTATCAAGCACTGGTCAGTCACAAACTAAAACCTTTCTGACTGGTAAGTATCTGATCCAGCCAGGTTACCCTGCATGAAACACCATAAGTTCCTATCAAATCTACCCATCTAACTCACTTCCTTACTTTTCTTCCAGCTACCTCCTTGCCTACCTTTGAATTCTTCTAGTGGTTCCAAAGTATTTGTTTATCCTCCCCCTTTCTTCTCACGCCATTACAATCGAGTAAAGTAAATTTAACTGCAAGTTCATCTTCCTCAATGGATATTTATTTCATAGAACCTGTAACCTAAATAATTTTCAGCTGAGATATCATTTACTAGTTGATAATATCTACTGCTGAAATACTCTATTATGTATAATAAAGCTAAAATAATGGCTCTATTGTACATAATAAATACCTAAAGGACAAAGAGTTTCAGCTTAGGAAGGAAAAAATTATTCTTAGGCATGGTATAGTGAAAGAAATCAAAATGATGCTCAATGGCTGAGCACAAGGAAAACAAATATTAGGTTATCAAAATACCCTCCAAAGCATAAGAAGTCTGGTAGATATTACTAGTTTGTTAATAAGCATTGTAACAGAACATAAAAATGTGATAAGATAAAAAAGCAGCAGTACTGACATTTTCAAAGCACTTATAAAAGTCAGTAAATACAAAACAAAACCCACACAAAATAATTAGAAAACAATTAAATACTATTCACATTATCCACTTACACACCAAAAAATTCAAAAGTTAAGTCTTTTGCGAGGATATCTACACAATTAATTATTTCTGATATAATAAGGGAAACAAATGGGCGCACAGAACTCACTTTAGGAAACTAATGGTTTGTTGGAACGTACTTGTACTTTGTTGAGAAAGCTGAACATTCTAATACAGTGTTATCTTCTCGTCAGGCAAGCCCTCCTTTCGGTTTTACCCAGTTCTTCATGCCTTCACTACTAACGGCCTTGGATGAATTCCTCCTCCTCCCAAATCCTTTCTGACAGTTTAGAATTTAGTTTTTCTTGATCTTTTCCAAAAGACGGAGCTAGGTAAACAGAAATTACCCTCAACCTCTTACTTCTTAAGTGCACCTTGCACACTGTATGTACTAAATAAGCATTTATTGAAATTAAAATACAATAAAATCATGCTTAGCTCTAAAAAGGTTTATCAATTCTTACTCAAAGCTTCTCCTCCGAGATTCAATAATCTTCAGACGCACTGGCCTTGGGTAGGATTTAATCTCTTTAAATTTGTCAGCACCCCATGCACTATCAAGCACTCCATGGTTGCTTATTAAACATTTTTTAGATCATCTTTTCCTCAAAAGTATATAGTAAAAAATACATATAATAATAAAACAATATGAATGGCCTGGAAAAGAGTCTATTTTCTGTTATTAATAGTCTACAATAAGGTAACCTTGTATAATTTTAATCAGTTCCAACATAACCCAGTAGCCATTACAAAGTTTTAATAGGTACTAAAGTGAATTTTTATTCTGATGAGTTCATTCAATGACTTGTACAATTAGACACAACAAGATTACTGGTGAAATAAGTTAATGATATAATTAGATCAGTAAAAAAAAAAAAAAATAATTAGATCAGTAATGATCAATTTCAGCTTTTACCATGTATGCAGACTACTGTAAATTTAAATGAGAAAGCAATCATCTGTCAAGATACTGTAACAATTTCCTCTTTCCTAATCAGAGGTAACATCAAAAATAACAATGTGCATATCTGCTGAGCTTAAATTCTATGCTAAGAAACTGTAGAGTTATCTTTCTCTCACATATTCATCAGTTCTTTGAAAGCTCCACTTTCTGTTTGTCAGTGATATATCATTCTCTTCATTCATCTAAATAAGATAACTGCCAAGTTATTACTGCTTCTCCTTTCCTTTGCGGTCCTTTACTTTCTATTTTAGTTTGTTTTATATCCCTATGGCTGTTCCCTAATTCAGAGTCACATCACCATATACAATCTTCTACAAGGACTGACTCTTTGTAGTCTTTCTTTGATTTTTTTTTTTCCTGCACATTGCTTCCAGACTAATCCCCATAAAACACTGCTTTTAAAATCTAGTTACCATCCTGGCTCAAAACTTACACCACATACTCCAAATGCCAACTCCTATAGATTGGTATTCAATTATTTCCACCATATATATATATATATATATACACCCCAAACTACTTTTCTCACACTATCTTTCACTACTCCCAATCTATTCACTTGTCTTCAGAGATGACACTTTATGCTTTTTCTCCAGGTAATTGTACCCTGTCCCTCAAAGTCCTTTGTATCCCTGCCACTAGGAATCAGCTCAGCAGAGCTCAGAGACAGACTGAGCTCTGCCACTTATGGCTTCACTTTGCCCAAGTTAGTTAGCCTCTTTGGTGTAGAACGAGACAACATACCTACCTTTCAAGTTACCAATAAAGATTAAATAGGATAGTTATGGGAGTATAACTCAAACGTAAGAGGCATCTCATAAATGCCAATTTCTTATATCCCCTTTCAAAATTCTATCTATCCTTCAAAGCTTATCTTTGTTAAGGAACCACTGCCACTTTTTAAGTCAGGACAAGATTTTGTTTTAACATCCCAAAAAAGGCAAGGGGATGAAAATTTTGTGTGGACTAATATATTTTCTATATATGGTATTTATCTACATGACTGCATTAAGACACATTTACCACACTGCATATTACCCACTTATAAAAAAGTCTTTAGTAGTACTTGAGTTGAGGAGTATTAGCATGGGAATATTTTTTTACGCTAAAAATATATAAAAGTGATGGTTTAGAAGGAGCAAGATGTTCAATAAGACTTTCCTGTTCATTGCATTTTTAAGAAACTGCAATTGCAGGCATTTATTTTGGCCAAACTATGGTCTAAAATAAGTAACTGTTTGAACAAATTGGCAAATAGCATTATTTTCTTCAAGACCTACAAAAATAATAACTGATACATATCTGATAGTATGTGCAGTGTTCTGCTACTATCAGAATCATGGTGTTTGGAAATAGAAGGGATCTTCAAAAAACATTATACATTTGACCCTTGAATGCAGGGCTTAGGGGCACCGACCCCCTGCACAGTCAAAAATCTGTGTGTAATTTTCAATTCCCGAAAACCTTAATTACTAAATAGCCCACTGTTGACTGGAAGCCTCACCAATAACATGAACAGTCAATTAACACATATTTTGTATATATAAGATATACTGTATTCTTATAATAAAATAAAGAAAAGAAAATCTTTTTTTTTTTAAGATTTTATATACTTAACACAAGCAGGGGGAGTGGGAGAGGGAGAAGCAGGCTTCCCGCCCAGCAGGGAGCCCAATGTGGGGCTCGATCCCAGGATCCCGGGATTAGGACCTGAACCGAAGGCAGACGCTTAACAACTGAGCCACCCAGGTGCCCCGAAAAGAAAATCTTTTTAAGAAAACCATTAAGGGGGGGCTGGGTGGTTCAGTCATTAAGTGTCTGCCTTTGGCTCGGGTCATGATCCCAGGGTCCTGTGATCGAGCCCCGCATCTGGCTCCCTCCTCCACGGGAAGCCTACTTCTCCCTCTCCCCCTGCTTGTGTTCCCTCTTTCGCTGTGTCTCTCTCTGTCAGATAAATAAAATCTTGAATGAATGAATGAATGAATGAAAGAAAGAAAGAAAGAAAAAAGGAAAGAAAGGAAAGGAAAGGAAAGGAAGGAAGGAAGGAAGGAAGAAAGAAAAAAAAAGAAAGAAAGAAAGAAAGAAAAGAAAGAAAGAAAGGAAAGAAAGAAAGAAAACAAAACAAAACAAAACAAAACAAAACAAAACAAAACCATAAGGGGGGAATGCCTGGCTGGCTCAGTCAGTGGAGCATGGGACTCTTGATCTCAGGGTTGTGAGTTCGAGCCCCACGCTGGGTGTAGAGATTACTTAAAAATAAAATCTTAAAAAGTTAAGAAAAATCATAAGGAAGAGAAAATATGGTTATACTACCATACTGCATTTGTCAAAAAATTCACATATAAGTGCACCTGCACAGTTCAAACTTGTGGTGTTCAATAGTCAACTGTATACTCATTTTACCAAAGATAAAAATCATTGCCAAAAGCTATAATGAGGGGCGCTCAGGTGTCTCAGTCGGTTAAGTGTCTGCCTTCAGCTCAGGTCATGATCCCAGGGTCCTAGGATTGAGCCCTGCATTGGGGTTCCTTACTCAGCAGGGAGCCTGCTTCTCCCTCTCACTCTGCCTGCCACTTCCCCTGCCTGGGCTGTCTCTCTCTCTCTCTGTCAAATAAATAAATAAAATTTAAAAAAAAAAAAAAAAAGCGGGGGGGCTATAATGACTAGTAAAAGTGATTGAAGTTATTCAAAGTCAGGTACTCTAATACACTAAATAGTTTCAACTCAGTCACTCAAGTAAACAACCTACAGATAAATTCATTTTTTGAAAGAAAGAAAGACTTTATAGATGGAAAGTGTTGAGTTTCCATTACTGGTAAATAGTGATACTATTTATTAACAATACGGTGTGGCAGGATTTAAACTTATATATATAAAACTGACCAGAGGTTCTCCTGCCTTCTTCAAAGAGCAGCATTATTCACAGCAATAAGTTTGGTTCTAAGCAGAACAGAAAAAACCTACCCAAGGAACCAAGGCAAAAGTAAGATGGAGGCCTCAGGAACCTAGTCAGAAGCACCATAGTAATGCAAGTCCCTGAGCATTTGTAGGGACATGAGAAAGAATGAAGTTTCCCCACAAGAAATAAGGAGCTTGTCAAAAGACAAGCCTCAGCTGTCAGCTGCATCCAGACTGCAGCGGGAAGTGCTATTCTACCTATAAAGCATCCTGGAGTTATAGGACTTCCAGAAGTGCGAAGAACACTTAATGCATCTTTGCCAGCTTCATCATTTTCAGTTACGATAGAAAAGCTTTACTGGTTATCCTAATCATAAACTCATGATATTCTCTCTTTAAAATTTAGATAATTAGGGGTGCCTGTGTGGCTCAGTCAGTTGAGTTCTAACTCTTGATCTCAGCTCAGGTCTCGATCTCAGGATCATGAGTTCTGGCCCCACACTGGGCTCCATGCTGGGTGTGGAGCCCACTTAAAAAAAAAAAAAAAGATAATAAAGGGAAAAAAGACAGTAAACTTCTCTCCTAAGCTTTCTATTCCTCCCCTATAATATACCTAACATTAATGAGCACTTGAAGCAGTGACACATGCTTCACAAATATTAACACTTTTAGACTTAACAATTGCCCTATGGGGTATGTACTATTATCACCATTTTCCAGATGAGAAAACAGATGCCCAGAAAGACTAATTTACCTAAGATCATAAAAAGTGGCAGAGCCCACATACAAACCCCTAGGCTGTCTGACTCCAGAGCCTGCCCTCTTCAACTTGGCACTGTGCTCTCTATGTATATTGTTCTCAGCTTTTCTTTTTTTTAAGATTTTTATTTATTTACTTATTTAACAGAGAGAGAGAGACCGCGAGAGAAGGAACACAAGCAGGGGAGAGCGGCAGGCAGAGGAAGAGGGAGAAGCAGGCTTCCCGCCGAGCAGGGAGCCTGATCCCAGGACCCTGGGATCATGACCTGAGCCGAAGGCAGACACTGAACAACTGAGCCCCTCAGGTGCCCTTGTTCTCAGCTTTTCTTATATATAGTTTTTAAAAAAATAAATACGTAAATAGGTCCATACTACACATAGCGTATAATCTGGTTTGTTAAATTTATTTCCACATCAATAAGTCCAAATCAGCATCATCTTTCTAATGGCCATATAACATCTCACTACATGTTGTAAGATATTTAGCCAGTCCCATATTGATAAACATTCAATACCTCTAATTTTTTATCACATTCAATACTGTAATCAAGCATCCCTTACATACATCTTTGCTCACTTTTTGGGTTATTTCCTTAGGATATATTTCTTGAACTGGAATTGCTGGGTCAAAAGATTTGCACATTCCTAAGATTTTTGACACATATCGCCAAATTGGATTTTAGAAAAGCTGTATTCCCACCAATAATATCTGTGCCAGCTATGAAGCTGTTGTCTCTCAATTCCAAGCTCGCCCTTACTCTGCTTTACAGTGCTAGGCTCAGAGTGCATATGTCATTTCTTCTCTGTCAGCCACCTTCCCATTAGGTTACACCAGTAGGGAACACTAGAGGGATACAAGAAAGTAAAGATGGCAAAAGAATGGACTTGCTCCTTCCAGACCCTTGTGCTCTTCCTGCCAGTGCCACCCTGGCATGGGTCCTTTCTCCCAGCAACAGCAGTAGTTGGCAGTCTTCAGCTTCCTACAGAAGACTGATCTCTCTCAGAAGCAGCCTCATCATGCTCCCTCAGAAGTACCAGCAGCAGGGGAGCAACATACCCTCTCGGAGGCCTGCATCCCAACCTTTGTGGGGTCCCTCTCTAAGGTTTTTAAAAGCAACCAAGCAGTGAGACCTCCTCAAAGATGGGAATCCAAGTTCCATGGGGCCCCTCCTCTAAGCCTCTAGGTTCTTATAACCCCAAACTCCTTTTTTCCTCCAGCTCTAAGGGTGGTAGCTGCTTAAGGAAGTTATTACCTCTGTGTCACTTCAATGTTCCCATTTTGCTTGTCACTTCTCCCAACATCTGCTTTATCAATTCCCTGGACTACACTCTCTCATAGTTTCTGTTGTCCTTACTATAACATGACTGATATGTTATCTGATAGCTCAGTAATTTGGCATCTCTATCTTCAGGCCAGTGTTATGGACTGAACTTGTATCCCTCCCCACCCCAAATTCACATGTGAAGCCCTAACCCTTAATGTGACTGTATTTGGAGATAGGGCTTTTAAGGAATAATTAAGTTTAATGAGGGTGGCACAAGGGTGGGGGCCCTAATCCTACAGGCCTGGTGTATTACAAGAGGAGGAAGAGACACGGGGACAGGGGTGGGGGCAGTGGGGGAGGCCCGCTTGTGTGCCCAGAGAAAAGGTCCTATGAAACACAGCAAGAAGGCAGCCATTTGCAAAACAGGGAGAGATGGCTCAGGAGACATCAATTGTGCGAGCACCCTGATCTTGGACCTCCAGCCTCCAGAACTGTGAGAAGAAAAAAATTCTTATTTTTTAAGCCATCCAGTCTATGGTATTCTGTTTTGAGAGCCCTAGATGACTAAGTCAGCTAGTGAAATCACCTCACCCTATTCTCATCCTCAGTATTATCTCCACATACCATTATCCATACTATCTCTTATGTATAAGGACACTGAGTTAGATGCTAGAGAAACAAGATGTAACAAAACTGGTTCCCTGCTGGTAGGTCTTACAACCTAATTGTAAAAATAAAACATATGCATTAAAAATACATTGCAATACAGAGTAGCACATGATAAGGAACAAATGCAATGAGAATACTGTAGTTAAAGGCGCCCAAATGAACCTATTCAAATTTATGCTTTGCTAAACTATAATAAGTCTAAAGGATTCAGAAAAAAAGGAACTAGGACCCCATCTTATTTTTTTAAGGGCGATAGAAAGCTTTAATTAATAGCCAAAACCTTTTCTTTAGACCTGGATTTAAGCAGTCTCACCAAATCGAAGAATAAAAAGTAATTTTTTTCTCTGAAATCACTGACACTGTCTAGATACTCAACTTTATCAGCAGTCTTGAAAATAAGAACCCCAAATTTAAAGATCTCATATTATCTTCTTTAATTCAACATACATCAAATAAATGAAATCACTTTTGTTCTAGAAATGTCTATTTGCAATGCTGATCAACAGTTAAAAATCAATACCTCTCTAAGCTGTCTTCAAAGTCCTTTGAGAAAATGTCTCTTCCTGAAGGACAGAAAGATTTTTTAAAAGCAATGTAGTAATTTCAGGTAGTTACCAGTACGTTATCTTCTCCACACTATCCTAATATTGCCCAGAAACACATGTGAGCACATGTATACACACATACCCTAAGTCGATATTACATCAAATTAAGTATATTTCATCTTCAATACTACCACCATAACAGTATAAATAAAGCCTTAAGTGTTTAACAAATTTGAAGCCTGAGGACAGTAGCTTTTCAAAAGAAAAGACAGTATAATGAGGGTGGAGAACATAGTGACGTAACGCTAAACTAGGAAAGCCCTGACAAGTGTAGACTGCACACACACAATAAAAGATCAGGAAAGGGAGGCTGAAGCAGCCAGTTTGGTTTCATGCTGGAAATTTTTGGCAGACATTCAATTCCTTCTGCTGTTTTCCTAGCCAGCACATTTATCTATGTAATGTCACCAGATCTAGGGAGGGAGTGAGGTTGAGAGGAGGGGGAAGAGGAGAAAAAACTGTTTTACAGGCTGCCAGCCCCTCCGCACATGCTGTTACTATACAAAGGATGTCTAGAAAGCCAACGTGCTGCACAGATCCAAATGCTACAAGCAGACACACGCACACACATACACACACGCGCGTGCGTACATGCACTCCACCCAAAGAACAACTGCAGAAAAAGGAAACTGCCTTTCAAAAGAAGAAAGCCTATAATTAAAGTCTTGATTCACAAGCAAAGACTCCCTTCTGAAATTGATTTCAGTTCTTGGGGGAAGGAAGGAAGCAGGAAGGTATTCTAACCCCGTGGGGAAACCAGTGTTCTGCAAAAAAGCCTGAGTTGGTCTGGTCCATCCCAAATACAAGCATATGCTACCACAGAAACAAACCAGTAATATTCCTGAGAAGCAAAAGTATCCTGTCAAATAACAATTACCTTATGAATACCTGATGACACTTTGCCAATGACTATAAGGAACGAAAATGAATTTTAAGAAACAGTTCAGGTACCTCAGAAATGTAAATCTTGCCTGTAGTAGGAGAGTTTGCTATTCTTAGCACTCCTGTGAGTGTGTACACACACAATAGTAATACTGAAACCGAAACTGTAACTGGAATATAAAAACAGAGATTAAAATTCATAGCTCATAGAAACAGTCAAGACTAGTAGTTTCTATAAATGGACCCTCCAACCCCATGACATATTATATAAGTTACTATTTCCAAATGCAATACACGAAAATACAGACCCTGAGCATTTATTTAACCTGAGAAACCACTCAATCTATTCCTCAATCTATTCTAGTCTAAAAACCAAAAATGCTTTTCAAGATCAAAATGCTGCATCTCCAAAAATAGCATACAATCTGCCCCTAAGAATGTGTCATAAGAAACAAACAGGAAATATGTGTTGAAATCAGGAGTTATAAATAACTTTGTTCTACACTGACATAGTTTATACACACAAAATATATTCTTCAATCAACAGCAGTGCTTAGGACTTCCTTGAAATTAAATTTAACAATCAACTAATTAAGGAGGTGGCTTGATAGAAGGCTATCCAGATTCTCTAGTCCTAGTTCCCCAACGATGGGCAAGTAACTTAAGCTATCATGGTTCTTCATTGGTAAAACGAAAATATTTAACATGATTATCTCTAAAGTCTCTTTTTTTCTTAATTTCTACAACTACGGGTATTTTAAATTAAAAAAGGGGGGGTTCCTACTTTCAAGGAGCTCATAATCTATTTAAGGGTAGTCATAAATGAATTAGCAAACAATGTTAACACAGTGACTGGCCCAGAGTAGCTACTTAACAAGTGTGTAGACTGCTCCATGAGGCACTAAACTCAGAGCCCTGACTTTAAGGGCTGAGTCTAAAGAAGGAGAGTTGAAATTGAGATGACTTCAAACAGAGCAGAGTTCTGCTGGGACTAGAAGGTTCATTAGGATTCAACTTTTTAACTTCATAAACCCCAATCAATTAATCCAAATTCCATATAGTCATTATCTCATTATCTCCATTCTATTGATAAGGAAAATGATATTAAGCATTAAGGCTTAAAAGATATTAAGCACTAACAACCTAAAACACATATTTGCAAATTTTGTATTCTTAGTCCAAATTACCCCTCAGCCCAGTATGACTGATTTATTCAGAGCCAGAAAGACTAATAAAAGATTAGGCTGAGTTTGAACACCACAAGCTTGATCCACAGAGAGTAAATCACAAAGCTCCTCTCATTAGGATATATAATCTAAAGCTAACATTTTTAACTACAAGAATCCTAAAGCCTAATAAAAATAAAACCTGTCCTCAAGTGGTATTTTCTTTAATACTGTCCTTAAGAACTGTGCTATTTTAACAGAACTTTCTGTGGGGATAAAAATGTTCTGTATCTGTGCTGTCCAATATGGTAACCACTAGCCACATGTGAGCTACCAGGTACTCGAAATACTGGCTATCAATTTTTCTTAAATTGTAATTTATTTAAATAGCTACATGTGGCTAATGGCAACTGTATTGCTACAATTCTAGAAAATCTATATAAAGGGAAGATATTTTAAAGCTGATTAATATGGTTTTAAAGTTGATGAATAGGGGCGCCTGGGTGGCTCAGTCATTAAGCGTCTGCCTTCGGCTCATGTCATGATCCCAGGGTCCTGGGATCAAGCCCTGCATCGGGCTCCCTGCTCAGCTGGGAGCCTGCTTCTCCCTCTCCCACTCCCCCTGCTTGTGTTTCCTCTAGCTGTCTGGCTGTCAAATAAATAAATTAAAAATCGAAAAAAAAAAATTAAAAACATTAAAAAAAATAAAGTTCATGAATAAAGCAACATGAAAAATGAATATAGCAATACCTACACAGCAATTTTTTACCTTGAAAAACAACTTTTCACATGAACTCTATAGTGTATGACTCTGCATGCATACTACCCTGTGCATGACTGCTTTTTATACCAAGTGCCTGAAGTCATGTATCACCCCTCACCTTTAATATAATGCTCTCTGGGTTTACTTTAATTGGTTTACTGGTTCCTTCCTCCTCCATAAAACAGAGATAACAGTAACTAGATCTGTCTGAATTGATTAAATGAAACAAAATGGAAACCATAATTAAAACATAAAAAAGCATTATTACTTTACATAGGAATAAAATTTTTATTTAATGCTATTATCTCAGTAAACTTCACAGTAACTGTGATTCTTACCAAACAACTATATATAGCACTATTCTAGGTGTATATAACCTAGCAAGGGAGTTAAAAAAATATTAAAAAAATACAGAAAAGGCATAACAAATATGTGTTCATAGAAAAGGTAACATGAGGTGGCCCTAAGATGACTAACACGTACGTATGTGTTTTACATTCTTTGTAAAACCTTTAAGGTTTTTTTCTGGTTTTCCTCAAAACATTTGAAATTAGCATCCTTGCCAAAAGCAAGGAAGTCTCATTAAAAAAAAAAAGAATACGTTTACCTAACAAAAAATTAATAAACCCAATTCTGCAGTGATAAGTTTATCTTTATGGAATTAGTCTTGCTACATACTGTCACAGCTATTAATCTCAATCACAATGCTATTAACAATCCCAGATTGGAATTTTAAAAACGAGAAGAAAATTCTATGGTGTATACTTAACTATAAAATTCTGCTATCTCCCTAATGTAAGAGTTCAAGTGTGCGTTCCATAAAAAAGATTTAAAAAACTAATCTTAAAGCCCATCTTTCCAACCTATTCTCAAATATGTACTACAACTATCTATGGGGCAAAATGGCAAGACAGTACGAATTTATCTGGGACAATTTTTCAATACGGGCACAAAAAAAACAATCTTCTACTGACAGTAGGCCAGCAGCTTGCAGATCAGACAACCCATACATTCTTTGAGTGAACATGACAGCTAAACACAATACTAGTTTCCTATGGGAAAGTAAAAGAGAATTAGGTTCTGATTCTAGGATCTCAACCTTATCCATAAGGCAATTATATTTGCTAATTAGGACAGATCTACAGAACCCTTGGCTTTGTTTACATTCAGTTCCCAAAAGGATTTCGAAAGCACAGAGCTGTACCTGGCTTCCTCCTACACACTTTTAGGCAAGTCTCTTCCCAATTCAAAAGCCCTCAGACTCAGAGCACCCTATCCTGCAACAACTGATTATCACCTCCCCCTCAAAGGGATTCGTGGGGGCAGTCCAGGTTTACACCTGTTCCTGGCACACCCTCTCAAAAATGACCTGGTTTGGATGACAAATTATATAATCACCCTAACCTTCACTAACTCAGCAGTCATTCTTTATTATTATTAAGGTTTATTAAGCTTTTTGTACTCTACTATGTATCCAAACATTCTTAACTCCAGACCCCTCTCTGTCTCTGTTTTGAATTTCCCACAGCTGGTTAAGAGAATAACACAGAAACAATCAACAGGAAAATGTTAGAAAGGGACAATACAAGAAGCTGAACAGAAGTCCCCAAGGGTAAGCATAATCGAGCAACGTGAAAACTGAATGTCATTACTGATGCTTTAAAACATCTGATTGGCCCGTAACATGTCACTCAGTCCACTGCATTAAGTAGCTAGAAAAAGAGTGCTAATCAGACTCTACTGGCTATTGTTTTCAATAAAAATCTTAAACTGAGTTTAGACCTATGCCTACAGATAACTCTTAGAAATTATTTCTATTCAAATAAAAATATTAACAAGCATAATGATTAATACCAGAATTAATCATTATTATTTCCAAAGAGTAAAAAAAGCATTAGGTGTGGCATATTAATGTAGGTTCACTTGGAGCCTTTAACAGTGGCTATTGTGTTTCTGTCCATCCACCAAGCCCCACCCCACAAGGCCAGTAAATCTAAACTGGGCCAACTGCAGAAATGCATTCTGATTCATTCATTCAAAAACCTTTACACAGGCCTACCATTTGCCCCATACTGTATTATAACTGTAGATACAAAGGTAAACAAGATAATGTCCCTACATTAAAGCAGTTTATATAGTCTAGTGGTAAAAAGACAAAATTCAAGTAAGGAGATGGATAAAATGACTCTCAGTTATTTTAAGCAGTACTGTGAAGCAAATAAGTAAGAAGCTTGTAAAGAGATGGAAATGAAGGAGCTACCTGTTGTAGAAGAAGAACCTCTGTGAAGTGACACTGAAGCCAAGACCTAATATAAGAGAAGCTTTGCCTCTAGAGGGGAAAATCACTGCATGCAGAAGGAACAGCATGTGCAAAGGTCTCAAGAAGAGAAAAGAGCATGGTATATTAAGAAATTAAGAGAAGCAGTGTGGTTACAATACAGTAAGCAGGGGTGATGGTCTGGATATGGAAAAGGTCTGGCTATTCCTTAAAGGATATCAAGGAAGAATCAAAAAGGACTCCTTGTTTTCTGGCTTTGATAAGGGGTAGATTTACTGGTATGGGGGAAAAAAGAAGAGGAATCAAGAGTTTGTTTTGTTCACATCAAATTTGAATTAAGATGTTCAACTAGGTCAGAGTGACTGCTTAGTGATATGCATGTGACTTCAACTGAAAACCCCAGGGGTTTTCTGAACAAAATTTGAAAAGATCCCTTTTGCGGCCTGGATGGCTCAGTCATTTGGGCGTCTGACTTCGGCTCGGGTCGTAGTCTCAGGGTCCTGGGATAGAGCCCCATGTCTGGCTCCCTGCTTGGTGGGGAGTCTGCTTCTCCCTTTCCCACTGCTCTTCCCCCTACTCATGCTCTCTCTCCCCCCCAAATAAATAAATTAAATATTAAAAAGAAAAGAAAAGATCCCTTTTTTCCTCTAGGGTCAGGAAGTTGGAAGGATCTGAGTCCTAAGGCACCTGCAACCATAAACCCAACCATTTGGAGAAAATCCGTCTGAAATAAGAGACATTGTAACCAATTCAAAGAGAGAAGCAGAAATGAGAAGAGAGAAACCAAGCAATAATCTAACCCTTTGTCCAGCTGTCCCTAAAGCCAACTCCATCCGTGTCCTTCCTTGCAGTTTGGTAACATGCACTATTAATAAATCACTTTTTAAGACAGTCTCTTCAACAAATGGTGTTGGGAAAATTGGACAGCCACATGCAGAAGAATGAAACTGGACCATTTCCTTACCCCCCACACAAAAATAGACTCAAAATGGATGAAAGACCTAAATGTGAGACAGGAGTCTATCAAAATCCTTGAGGAGAACACAGGCAGCAACCTCTTCGACCTCAGCCAAGGCAACTTCTTCCTAGGAACATCGCCAAAGGCAAGGGAAACAAGGGCAAAAATGAACTATTGGGACTTCATCAAGATAAGAAGCTTTTGCACAGCAAAGGAAACAGTCAACAACACCAAAAGACAACCAACAGAATGGGAGAAGATATTTGCAAATGACGTATCAGATAAAGGGCTAGTATCCAAAATCTATAAAGAACTTATCAAACTCAACACCCAAAGAACAAATAATCCAATCAAGAAATGGGCAGAAGACATGAACAGACATTTCTGCAAAGAAGACATCCAAATGGCCAACAGACACATGAAAAAGTGCTCAACATCTCTCACATGAGGGAAATCCAAATCAAAACCTCAATGAGATACCACCTCACACCAGTCAGAATGGCTAAAATTAACAAGTCAGGAAACGACAGATGGTGAGGATGCAGAGAAAGGGGAACCCTCCTACACTGTTGGTGGGAATGCAAGCTCTTGCAGCCACTCTGGAAAACAGTATGGAGGTTCCTCAACAAGTTGAAAATAGAGCTTCCCTATGATCCAGCAATTGCACTACTGGGTATCTACCCCAAAGATACAAATGTAGTGATCCAAAGGGGCACATGCACTCCAGTGTTTATAGCAGCAATGTCTACAAATAGCCAAACTATGGAAAGAGCCTAGATGTCCATCAACTGATGAATGGATAAAGAAGACGTGGTATATATATATACAATGGAATATTATGCAGCCATCAAAAAAATGAAATCTTGCCATTTGCAACAATGTGGATGGAACTAGAGGGTATTATGCTAAGCGAAATAAGTCAATCAGAGAAAGACAAGTATCATATATCTCACTGATATGAGGAATTTGAGAAACAAGACAGAGGATCATAGGGGAAGGGAGGGAAAAATGAAACAAGATGAAACCAGAGAGGGAGACAAACCATAAGAGCCTCTTAATCTCAGGAAACAAACTGAGGGTTTCTGGAGTGGAGGGTGGGAGGGACGGGGTGGCTGGGTGATGGACACTGGGGAGGGTATGTACTATGGTGAGCGCTGTGAATTGTGTAAGACTGATGAATCACAGACCTGTACCCCTGAAACAAGTAATACATTATATGTTAATAAAAAAATAAATAAATCACTTTTTACTCAAGGGTTTCAGTTGCTTGCAACCCCAGACCTGACTAACAACACACCCACTACATGCTGATTTAAATTCTATTTCCTTTATTGAGGAAATCTATTAGGAGCCAGAAAGGAATTCAAGTCTAATTTATTCAGTTTCTGAGATTCAAAAAGGAAACGAGTTTGAAGCAAGAAAATATAAGAAGCAACAAGATTACAAAAGAACCAACATCTTCCTAATTCCCCTAAGGCCCTGGACTAACTTTGAGGAGAACAGAGGTGTTAAAAAAACAAGCAAACTCAAGAAAGAAAATAACCCAATTTTAAAAATGAAAAAATACATGGGCAACTCACCAAAGAAGATATAAAAAAGCACATTTGAAAAGATGCTTAACATGACTAATCATTAGGGAAATGCAAATTAAATCATAATTAAATACCACTATATACCTGTTAGAATAATTTTTAGAAATGACAATACCAAGTGCTAGTAAGGATGCAGAGCAAATTAAACTTTCATATGTTGCTGGTAAGAGTGCAAAATAGTATAGCCACTATGGAAACAGTCTGGCACTTTCTTATAAAATTAAATATACCCTTACCATATATAACCCAGCAATCCCCCTCCTGGGTGTTTACCCAAGTGAAATGAAAACCTATTGTAGTAGGCTGAATAATGGCCCTCAAAGATATCAGCTCCTAATCCTTAGAACATGTAAATGTTAATTTGTTTGGAAAAGGGCCTCTGCAGATGTGATTAAATTAAGGATCTTGAGATTAGAGATTAGCCCGTATTATCAGGTGGGCCCTAAATGCCATCACAGTATCCTTGTAAGACAAAGGGAGGTTTGACACACAGATACAGCGGGAGAAAGCATGATGGGAAGTTGGAGGCAGAGACTTAAGTGACCCAGCAACAAGTCAAGGGATGCCAGGAGCCACCAGTAGCTCCAAGAGCCTCTGAAGGATCACCCCCCTGACAACACCTTGATTCCAGGAATACGGATTTTGGACTTCTGGCCTCCAGCAGTGGGAGAGGATAAATGTCTGTTATTTTAAGGCACCTAGGCTGACAATTTATTACAGCAGTCACAAGAAATTAACACATTATGTTCACACAAAAACCTGTATATGAATGTTTATGGCAGCCTTATTCATAATTGCCAAAAACTGAAATCAACCCAAATATCCCTCAACAGAGGAACAGATAAACCAAACTCTGGTTCGTTCATGCAATGGAATAGTACTCAGCCACGAAAAGGAAAAAAATATTGATACACAAGACAAGGATGAATCTCAAATACATTATGCTAAATGAAAGAAACCAGATTCCAAAGGCTATATATATATATATGTATATATATATAAATAATTTCATTTATAGGATAGTTCGGAAAATGCAAAACTATAGGAACCACAGTGGCTCAACAGTTTGCCAGCTTGGGGGGAAGCGGGGGAGTTGGATTTGACTTCAAAAGGTTAGCATGAAGGAAGGTTTTGGGAAGAGATAATGGAATTTTTCTGTATCTTAATTGTGGTGGTTATAAAACCCTATGCAGTTGTCAAAACTCATTATACTATACATCAAAAAGAATACATCACTGGGGCGCCTGGCTGGCTCAGTCAGTAGAGCATGCAGCTCTTATCTTGGGCTTGTGAGTTTGAGCCCCGAGTTGGGTGTAGAGATTACTTAAATAAATAAACTTTAAAAAAAAAAAAAAGAAGAATCCATCACTGTGTGTAAACTTATAAATAAATGTAGCATTATAAAGGGAAATAAACTGCCATTTACTGTTTTTAAATTTTTTTTTTTTTAAGACTTTATCCATTCATTTGAGAGAGGAGAGCACAGAGGGAGAGTGAAAGGGAGAAGCAGGCTCCCCGCGGAGCAGAGAGCCAGATGCAGGGCTCCATCCCAGGACCCTGAGATCATGATTTGAGCCGAAGGCAGATGCTTAACTGACTGAGCCACCTGGGCACCCCATTTACTGTTTTTTTAAATGCTCATGTACACACACGCATAATCACTCTTTTATTCAATAAGCATTTAAACAACAGATATGTGACCCTTTGTTCCTATTTTAACCAAGGGTGCTAGTCCTTTTGTGACTTTCTTTCAAAATTGTCCTTGATAGTAATTTATGAACCCTATTTCATCTAGACAGGTGGGAGGGGAGACAGTTGGACATTAAGATGGCCTTCCCAATCTCCTAACACACTTACCCCTCACAGACCAAGTAAACTTTGAAACACTAATCCATGCATAAGTGACATTCTGAACAATTTAATAACCACCCAGCATTTTTGTCAACATGCCCTAGAAACAAGACTGCCTTGGAACACTAGACTGAATTCCCAGAGGGGCTCCATTTTCTTCCCTCGGTCTTTCCCTTTCCTCTTCCCCACAATTTCAGTCACTAAAAATGCATAGAACAAAATGACCAAAAATCTCTTCTGCCTAACCTCTTTAGGAAAATAATCTTCAATCTGTGATCCAATTTTGTTCCAAAGTCTGTTTGTAAATCAATTGTTTACAACTTGGAACAAAGTGTCCCATTTTAATGATGTTCTAAAAACTGGTTAAAAGCCCCCCAAAAATCAATGAAGTACAATGTTACTGAAATAGATCTCTACTTTTCAAGACACAAAGGATGTCCGAATTAAAATTCTAAATGACAGAAACCCGTTCCTTCTCTGACCCTAAAATATATGTGTGGGGGGGGAAGGAGCAGTGATTCCTAGGTAGCAGAAATCTTTTCACTACACCATGACAAAATAGAACTATGATCTGTGAAGCATTTTTAACTATATACTAGTACGTTATAAGCATTGGTTCATTTAATCATTACAGAAACCCTATACTATCAATTTCTGTTTTACAGATAAAAAAAAAATTAAGGCTTAGAGAAGATAGTTTGCCTACTAAGATATCACAGAAGAAGGGAATACCACTCATCACTGATGTGAAAAAAAGTACATAAAAAATAATGGGCTAGAGATTCAGGATCTATACCTAGAAAGCTGTATGACCCCAAAAAGTTAATGTACATTGTTTTCTAGTCTCAATGAAACCTATAAAATAAGTGAGATGGATTACATGTTCCAAATGTAAAGTTCTATTATTTATGAAGACCACCACAGAGAAGTATCTTTCTCCCCTAAAACAACCAAGAAGATACCTGTAAGTCAGAGGCTGGCAAACTGTTTCTGTAGAAGGTCAAAAAGAAATGTTTTAGGTTTTGCAGACCACATCAGGTCCATATCAGCTAGAGCATATTATCTATTTTGGGTTTTTTTTTTTTTTTAAATATAATCCTCCAAAAATATAAAACTGGCTGCAGGTCCATATAAAAATAGGTCTTGGGCAGGATTTGGCCCCCAGGCTGGGTCAAGTTTGCTGCTCTAAGTCAATTGTTTTGAGAATTTTTTTTTTAAGTTTTTATTATTTGACAGAGAGAGAGAGAGCACAAGTAAACAGAGCAGCAGGCAGAGGGAGAGGGAGAAGCAGGCTCCCCGCTGAGCAAGGAGCCCGACACAGGGCTCAATCGCAGTATACTGGGATCATGACCAGAGCCGAAGGCAGCCGCTTAACCCACTGAGCCACCCAGGCGCCCCAGTTTTGAGAATATTTTTAATTGGGAAACAGAGAAGAGTGACAGATGAGGGAAGGAACATTTGGGTAGATTCCCTACGGGTCAAAGAAGTTGGACATCCATGTCATTGACCAGATGTATATTTGAGTACAGCCTATGTTTTTCTTCTCTCCCATTCAATCACTTCCCAACATCACTTTTCTTCCTGGCTATCTTCCTAAATATGGATTAAGTATCCATTTGGTCTGAGTAGAAACGAAATCATCTTGAAGAGTACTTAGTAATCCTGAACTTCCTCCTTTGCTTCCAAATTTATTGTCCAATAACCTACTTCTTGTTAAGAAGCAATAAATAAATGTGGTGATAAGCATGTTATAAATACACTAGTAAAGATTAAGTCTAGGGATTAGCACTTCACCTAGATTGATTCATTTCATAAATACTTACTGAATACTCACTATGTGCCAGCCACTAAGATAAACAAGTCATGCAAATATTTACTTTGGAGACACCGCCCCCCCCCACCTCTTTGCATACATACAATTTTATCCAAGAGACCCCTCTCAGCACACACTATTTTTTCCATTGCACGTATCTCATAAAATACTGTACCTTCTATTTGTTTGTTTTTTTTTTTTTACTGTCTACATATACACCAAAAGGAATGTAAACTACATGTAATATGGGATTTTAGGTTTTGTTCACAGATATATTACAAGAGTTGAGGACAGCACCTGCTACATAAGAGGTACTCAACAGATACCAACTATCTGGGGGAAAAGTGTTCCAAGTAGAAGGAACAGCAAATGCAAAATGCCCTGAGGCAGGGATGTTCCTACAAATCAATCTAGCTGGTGGATAGTAGAGGAGAGACAGAATAGTAGGAAGTAAAACCAGGAAGTACATATACATGGGAAGGAAAGGGTTTGGAGAGGATCTGGTACTATCTAGAGCAGAAGTCAGAAAACTACTACCTATAGGACAAGTCTAACCTACCACCTATTTTTTTTTTTTGAAGATTTTATTTATTTATTTGAAAGAGACAGTGAATGTGAGAGAGAGAGAGATCACAAGCAGGGAGGAAGGGTAGAGGGAGAAGCAGACTCCCCGCTGAGCAGGGAGCCCGATGTGGGACTCAATTCCAGGACCCTGAGATCATGACCTGAGCCGAAAGCAGACGCTTAACCAACTGAGCCACCCAGGTACCCTACACCTGTTTTTGTAAATAAAGTTTTACTGGAACACAGCCATGTCAATTTGTTTTCATACTGCTTATCTGCTTTCACACAACAGCATAGTTGTGTTGTTGCAACAGAAAACTGTACAGAAAAAGTTTTCCAATCCCTGATCTAGAGCTTTGTATGCCATTATAAATAGTCTTTTACTTTTCACACTTAACTCTGAACAAGACAGCAAACTGTTAAAATGGTTTTGAGCAAAGCAGTGACAAGATTTGGCTTACCTGTTATAAAGACCACTCCTCTGGCTGTGTAGATGTAGGGGGACACAGACAAAAGCAAGGAGATAATTAGAAGGCAATAGCAATAGTTTAGTCAAGAAGTTTAAACCAGATTGTAGCAGTAGAGGAAATGAGAAGTGGATAGATTCTGCATTTCCTCTACAGCAGGGTTTGGCCAACTTTTTCTGCAAAGGGTCAGGCAGTAAATATTTCAGGCTTCACAGGCCATAAAGCCTCTGTTGCAACTATTCAACTTTGCTGTAAAGCATGAAAGAAGCCGTGAACAAGCGTGGCTGTGCTCCAGTAAAACTTTACATGAATACTGGAATTTGAGTTACATGTAATTTTCACATATATGGAATATTCTTTTGAATTTTTTCAATCATTTAAAAATGTAAAAATACATACTTAGCTCACAGGCAGTACCAAAAAAGGTGGGGACCAGATTTGGCTGGGGGCCATAAATTACCAAAGGAAGAGCCATAAGGATTTGCTACTGGACTACATGTAATGTGAAAAAAAAAAAAAAGAGAGAGATGTCAGATATGCTAATATAGTCTCTTTGCTGTAGTTAGTTTTCCTACCAAACTGTTCCATATATAATACTGGACCATTACTGGGTAATCAGCTAATACAGACTATTCACAATCACCTATACCCAGGTTATAGGTATCCAAGGCGAAACCCCACAGAAAAATCAGTTGAAGGCAATATACCAGTAAAAAGAACCACATTTTTTGGCTTGAGATTTATGGGCTATGCTCTTTCTTAAAACACACACAGAAAAAGTCTCAAGCTACCAGTTTTCTAAGAAATACAAAGTTAAATCAACAAATATACCTTAAATCCATAGCATAATCAGTTTTTGGTTTTGTTTGGGTGGGGCAGAAATCACAGCAATAAGACAAGGACAGGTGGGAGGATAAGAGAAGCAAAGAAAGAAAGAAGAAAAGGATAAAGTGGGACGGGGAGGACAAAAGATTAGCAAATCTATCAATCTATCTATATACATTAAAAAAAAGAAAAAGAAAAAGAAATCCACAGATGTTATTCAATTAGGACTGGCAACCTCACACACCAGGGAGATGGAAACTGAAGCAGAAGCTGGAACAGTGTGTGATCCAATAATGTATTTTGGTATGTGCAGTGATTCACTTTTAGTTACCGGTTCAGGATTAGGTTAGACTACAGGTTTAGGTCTCTTTAATTAGCTGAGGAATCACTGTTCATAATTCTTCCACTACTCCTCATCCTTAAGCCTTGAGATTCTATTTCAAATGGTTTAACCACTGCATGAGCGAACACATTAATATATATACATAATATAACAGAGTAGGCTAGAAAATGTAAAGTCAAAGTTAGGGGTGCTCCACCAATGTCATCCACAAAGATATACCAAAACCTTTTGATGTATCACTTACATATCAAAACCTACAAATAATCTGTCCAATGAGGTCAGGGCCATGGCCTTGTATCTCTGCTGTACTAATGAGAATCCTGACTCTCAAGCTGGCAGCCTGTGTACTCCCTAAGCAGGACTGTAATCCACAGCCTCTGTGTGCCGGGGGAAAGCAGAGCTGGGAAGCAAGGACAGATGAATCAGGAGGCAACTACACAAACAACTTTCCAGATACCACAATAGCATTTAATGGCCAATTACAGATGATTAACAATGTCAGATACATAGGAGGCACTCTGTAAGTGAACATAAAGCCCCCCCTTGCCTTAAATTCAGACACAGATTACTGTCACTCATAAAACAGTATTTGCCTGTGAGCAATATAAAGACAAACACTTTATCTTCAAGGTCCTTATAAATTAGTAGATCTAGGAAGCTTTCAATGCCTATCCACAACTTCCTATACAGTTTTACAGACACATTTCAATTCCTAGAATATGTATTATCCTACCTTCTCAGCAGAAAAACAGGTAATAAAAGGCTGAGCAAAACAATGCTTACGAGCATTTTGCTTCGTTTCTAAGTTTTTCTTTAAAAAAAGGGGGGGGGCATTTTAATTTAATCATACTTTTAAACAACCTATCCCTTCCAATGCCATGAACAATTGATGTATCTGTTCCTACTCCAATAATCCAAACAGCCAACAAGTCTGATGTTCAAACAGGAATTAAAAAATACCAAAGGGGTGCCTGGGTGGCTCAGTCAGTTGAGCATCTGACTCTTGATTTCGGGTCATGATCTCAGAGTCATGAGATCAAGCACTGCATCAGGCTCCAAGCTCAGTCTGCTTGTCCCTCTCTCTCTGCTCCTCCCCCCACTTGCTCACTCTTTCTCTCTCTAAAGTAAATGAATGAATGAATGAATGAATAAAATCTTTAAAGAAAATAGCAAAGAAGTTTGCTCATGGATATACACTGTCAAAAGACAGGTTTTTCCAATTGAAATAGACTGGCTCCTTTTTTCCTCTTGAAGTTAACTCCCACAGATATTTTACTGCAAATGCAGAAAAGCACAAAGACTCTAATTGCCAGTGACAACCAAAAGGCTAAGAGTTCTGAAAGAATATTAGAGCCCCAGAAAAAGCGTATCAGTGCTTCTGCAACAGGTCCTAGGATGTTAAGAGGTGGAAGAAGGTGGTGAGGGTCTTCCCTTATACAAATAAGTTCAGTTAGCAAAATTAAAAAAGTACAGAGCTGGGGATTCCACAGTTCTTTTAATATGCTTATGTGAACTATGAATATGCACTGTTTCCTTAATTTACTCTGACAGGGATTCCTCTGTTCTTTGAATGCATATTCAGGAACTGGTGTACCAAGAAAGCAATTTAGGAAACAACTCTCTCCTACTTACTGTTTTAAAATTAGTATTAAAAGTGAGCAATAAAAATTAATATCAAGGATCGTTAGCCAAAGATTAATTAAAACTTCTCCTTTTAACAAATATACACACATGGTATATTTTAACAATCCTTTTTACATATGCATACCCTTGAACTGAAAACACCAGCATGAATACACAAAACACGTTTAACATTTCTATAAACAGAACACAACAGATTGAGATTAATGGTTACAAATACAATTTTAAAGTATAACATCCATAAAATAAGAGTCAAAGAGAACTGCAATATGATAATATACTATTTTAAAAAAGAGGAGTGTTAGTGAAATAGGAGATATACAAGTAGATAGCTCTACTAAAAAGGTGGGGGTAAGGAGACAAAAAAATTTTCTGCAAGAGTTAGCATTAAAAGGTCAAAACTTTAGGGGCGCCTGGGTGGCTCAGTCGTTAAGCGTCTGCCTTCGGCTCAGGTCATGATCCCGGGGTCCTGGGATCGAGCCCCGCATCGAGCCCCGCATCAGGCTCCCTGCTCGGCGGGAAGCCTGCTTCTCCCTCTCCCAATCCCCCTGCTTGTGTTCCTTCTCTCGCTGTCTCTCTGTCAAATAAATAAAAACTAAAAAAAAAAGTCAAAACTTTTAACAGGAGAAGAAAACATTTACAAGTCTTCAAAAAAAATTTTTGTTAGTGTGAACATTTTTTTTTAAGTTTTTACTTAAATTCCAATTAGTTAACATACAGTATAATATTAGTTTCAGGTTTACGATACACTGATTTAATACCTCCATATACAAGCCTTCACATTTTTAAAGACAGTAAATACAATGATGTAATGAACAAACACAGTTGTTTAAAATATATTTTGTATGTAACTAAACCATCCAAATGACTTTGTATCTCTGGGATGTGCAAAAAAATACTAGCATTGCTTATACTTTTTTTTTTTTTAAGAATTTATTTATTTGAGAGAGAGAGAGACCACGTGAGCAGGAGGGACGAGCAGAAGTAGAGGGAGAAGCAGGCTCCCAGCTAAGCAGGGAGCCCAACGGAGATCTCGATCCCAGCACCCTGGGATCATGACCTGAGCCAAAGGCAGACGGACATTTAACCAACAGAGCCACCCAGGCGCCCCTATACTTTCATTCTCCCCCAGTTTTTTCCCCAAACTCTTATTACTTAAATTTTTAAAGTAAACTTATTGAAAGTGCTCTGGGACATTTTTATCATATATCAATCTTGTGCATACAAAGAAGAAAAATGTAAGCAAAATTAATTAAGTATCCTCAAAGCTCCTCTTAATTCAGAGTTCATCTCTTCCGAATCACTTTCTATTCAAAGTTGTCAGTGCTTATTTTTTGTTTTTTTCCCTTGTTTTTAGAGTGTCATTTTTTGAACCACCTAGGGTATCAGTGATGCAGTAATTCTTAAAGACTATTTCCCTCTGGTCTCCAGAATTTTCTTCCAAGTTATTGACCCTACTCTGCAAGTCTGGGTGCTGACAACTTCTTGATGTACCAGAAGGTGACCACAGAAGGTTTTCTGACAAACCAGGACTCATATTCCTTGCTCATGTGATCCTAAAATGGTTTGCAGATCCCCACATTTTTACGTCTGTCTTCAATAGTTTAAAACACTGCTTCATTAAAAAGATAACAACAGCACTGTTTGGATACTTGATAGAGACTACTTATTTATTCGTAATATGTGTGCACACACTCGTGTGTATGCGTGTGTAATAAAAAGGAGGGTCTGTTGTGAAAATAAGCTGTAAGCCTTACTATTGACTAATCTGAGAACAGGTTATCTATTTATCTCCATTATCTGGCACAAAGTAAACACTCCACAAATTCAAAGGTTTATTGAATGAACCCCCAACATTCTTCAGTCAGCTTCATAGTGCTGAGATAGAAGTTCAGGCATTTCATTCATTTGTTCAATGAATATTTCAAACTAAGAGCCAGGCCCCTTGACAGACACTGAGAAAGAAATAAAAAGCAGCCCTTGCCTTTAATGCCAGTAGGAGAGGCAGATAAATAGACTATCAGAGTAGAGAGGAATTAAATGTCATAGCATCAGCATGCCTAACATGCCATGAGAATATGTTTGTTACATTCATAAAGAAAGTCATCTCACCAAGCCAGTAATGGTAGTGGAGGCTTAAAAGATGAGCATCAGCTATTTTTTTTTGTTTGGAGGAGCATCTAAAAGAAAGACATTCCAAGCAGAAATACATACATATAAAAACTGAAAAGCAAGAGTGTGATGCCTATAAGGAACTGCAATATTTTGGAAGGCAGAGGGTTAAGAAGTGTGGCAACAGATGACAATGCATAACAGCAAGGAGCCTGAACTTCATCCAGAAGGGAACAGAAATCCATGAGACTTGAGGATTCTAAACAAAGGGAGGACACGATATTTTAGAGAGAGTAATCAGATAAAAGTATAAAGGTGAGCTCCAGAAGTCAAGACTGGAGTCTGCTAGATAATCTAAGCTCCATAAGGACAGACACTTCTTTCCATTTGGTTCCCTAAATCCTTAAACTTACAACAGTACCTACCACATGTCATGTATCATTAAATATTTACTGGATGAATGAAAGGAAACCAGCCTAAAGACAACTGCAGTAGCCGAAAAAAGAAGTGAACTAAATTAAGGCAATGGGAGACAGACATAGGTGGCATAACTAAAGCTGCTAAACAGCAATTACTTTATATATACAAAAATTTTATTTTTTAAGTAATCTCTACACCCAACGTGGTGCTTGAACCCACAACCCTGACATCAAGAGCTCCACGCTCTACTACCTGAGCCATCCAGGCGCCCCTACTTTATATATATATATATGGCTTGTCAGTAGTGAATGTCACCTTTTCCTTCTACTGATGCAGCTCAAAGATACTAACAATATTTTAAATTCTAAGCTCTGTAAAAAATCCAAGTTAGTTTACTAAAGATACAATAATGTCATAGAAAATTGTTCCTGGTAGCAATCTTAAAGAAATCTAAATTATTTACTTTACAGTCAGGACTATAGTTACTCTCCAGCTCTGTCGAGCTCAGAAAATTACTTGAGTCTACATACCAAGGGCTTACTATGTACCAGTGCTGTACTAGGTGCTATCAGATACAGGTGTTTATCATGTCCTAAAGTGTGTGCAGTATCACGATCCCATGAAGAAATGGAGTGGCAAAGAATTAAATACTTTGCCCAGGACCACACAACTAATTAAGTAGTGAAACCAGAAATCAAACTCCAGATCCCAAATTCTATTTACTACTCTAAATGATGGTAACTGATTAGAGTGTCCAAGGATGTCAGTCTTCTTCTGGGCCTGTATTATACATTTTTCAATACTGACCAGAAAAAGCAATTTACAAAAATGCTTCATTGCATAGTTATGTTGAGATCCCCTAACCCCCTCTACTAGTCACAGCTCTTTTCCCCATACAGTAAAAGGAGAAAATAGGCATTTGTGCTGCTCTTTAGGAGTATGAACTAAAATTCTCGAGCAAGGGACACCTGGGTGGCTCAGTCAGTTAAGCATCTGCCTTCAGCTCCGGTCATGATCCCAGGGTCCTGGGACTGAGTCCCACATCGGGATCCTCGCTTGGCAGGGAGCCTGCTTCTCCCTCTGCCTGCCGCTCCCCCTGCTTGTGTGCTCTCTCTCTCTGACAAATAAATAAAATATTTAAAAATAAATAAAATTCTCAAGCAATAGCTCTTTACCTTTTTTCCCAGTGATACACATGACAAATGACAATCACATGTACAATACAGTCTCCTGGTATACAGGCATACCTCATTTTATTGGGCTTTTGCTTTGTATGCTTTGCAGATACTGCTTTTTTTTACAAATTGAAAATCTGTGACAACCCTGCATTAAGAAAGTCTATTGGTGCCATTTTTCCAACAGTATCTGCTCACTTCATTTCTGTGTGTCACATGTTGGTAATTCTCACAATATTTCAAGCTTTTTCATTATTATTCTATTTATTATGATGATCTGTGATCAGTGATTACAACTCAAGCTCAGATGACAGCATTTTTACCAACTATTTTTTAATTAAGATAAGTAGTTTTTCTAGACAGAATACAATCACAAACTTAAAAGACCACAGTATAGTGTAAACATATCTTTTATATGCACTGGGAAACCAAAAAATTCATTTGACCCATTTTATTGCAATATTTCCTTTATTGCAATGGTCTGCAACTGAACCTGCAGTATCTCCAAGATATGCCTGTATAAACAACTCATGTTCCCAGTTAGCATATTTGAATGCAAATAAATCAGTGATGTTATTATAGAGGTAACCACCTTAATTTTTCAATTAAATCATTTCTTACTTGAAATTATTTTCAACATGTCTCACAAATGAACATAAAACACTACTATTCTAGAGCAGGGGTGGGCAAACCATGGTCTACAGACCAAATCCAGCCCACACCACCTGTTAGGTAAGTAAAGTCTATTGGAACACACACTAGTTTGTTTACATATTGCTTATACTTGATCCTCACAGAGTTGAGAAGCGAGATCAGAGACTATATGGCCCGCAGAGCCTAAAATACCTACCCTCTGGCACTTTACAGAAAATGTCTGCCAACATCTTTCTTAAGACTAACAATTCAATCAAAGCTCCACTATTTTGGGAACTTACAGGTCAATACATCAGACAAATCAGTTTCCTTATCTTTAAAAAAAAAACAAACAGTTTTTGTACTTAAATTCTCAGAGCTCCCTGGACTTAGGCATCACTTCATATAATTTATTGCTATTTCCTTAGCTCCCTTACTTGACTGAGAGCAGAGTATCTAGCATCCCTCTCATATATAATCCCAGTACCTAGCATAGCACCTGGGAAATAGAAATTCTGTGGAAATCTGCTGAGTACATGTCTGAAAATAAGAATATGATTTAAGACAATCAGTCAAGAGTAAAAGATACTCAATCCTACAGAAACTTGTTACTCAAAGTGTATTCTGTTCAGCAGTAGAATACTCAGGAGCTTGTTAGAAATGCAAAATCTCAGGCCTCACCAAAGACCTGAAACTATTTTAACAAGATCCCCAGATGAAAATTTGAGGAACAGTACTATACAAGGGGGTAATTATATATTAATTATAATTTTATTAAATTTGTAGTAATTATATTAAAGTTGTTAGTTTCCCAATATGAGCCAGGCCACTTTGCATGGGGAAAAACAACCGCTTCAAGGCTTCATCCCTACCTTAATTCTGAGCTTCAAGATACAAAATAAAGACCTATTTGACAACTTCGACAAAGGGGGTACTTTCTTTTTTTGTTCTTTTATGGGGTGGGGGGAGAAACGTTGTTACTAAAAAATAGGACCAAATGTGGGACTGTTCAAATATTTTGCCTATTCCAAAGCACTATGACCAGAGGACCATGTCCATCCTAATCTAAGTGATTATAAAGTATATGAAAAACACTTTTTAAACTACCTAGATGTCTGTTTTTATGTCCTGTTAAAATTGAGATGTGTTCATGAAAACTTCAAATACTTTTCAAAATATGATGGCAATATTTTGTGGGTTAATAAATTGATTTGTTTTGTTGTTTCATAGGAGAAAAGAGAGGAAAGTCAACACTACTTCTTGCTGTTTAGTTTTGAAAGTAAAGGCTAAAAACCATTGCAGCTATGACCTGCTCAGGCTAACAATAATCTTCAAAAAGGCTGATGCTTGATGAATTTGGTAATTTCAGTACTATTACTATCCCACTTACAGAAAAGGAAACTGACACTCATGGAAGATAAAGTAACTTGAAGATCAAACAAGTGATGAGGCTGAGATCTGTGGCTCTTAAATATTCTTATATAAGCCCCAAACTAATCAGAATTAGTTTTGTAATAATTCACAAAGAACTTTAAACTACTGCGCCAACTTACCAGAATTTCAGTTTATTTCAACTCTGAATTCATAGTGTTTTTTTTTCTTTTGACTACCACTAGCCTCTACATTCTAGCACATATATTTTAGCTCTATAACCTTGGGCAAATCACTTGACCTCTATGAGCCTTTAGTTCATCTATAATATAGCCAAACTTCCTTAAAGGGTTATTGTGACCTAAATACCTAGCACATAATATTTACTCAAAATTATTTAAGTTTTCAAATATAAGTACTACATAACATGCATTTAAAAAGACTGACAAGCAAGAACATACTAAATCATCTATTAAATAGGGTTTCCCCACCATCAGTACAAAAGCAACAAACTTAAGATTTGGGGGAGTGGGTGAAAGGTCATTCTACAGGATAGAAATCTAACAGTATAGGCCACTACAAGAGCGAGGTCATTATAAGATTACAAGGGAGACCCAGCAAAAAAAGACCTAGATATTTCTCAAGCAACATCATAACAGTTAAAAAGAAACTCAACAAATTTCTGATTACCTTAAGAATTGTATGTTTTTAAGTAATCAGGCTTAAGAGAGACTAACAGAATACAGATCAGAGGTTGTCTCTGGGCACTAGGATAGAAGAACAAACTCCAGTGAGAATCAAAAAAATGGAGTCAAAAATGGATAATGACTTTGCATTTATCAGACTGCCAAACATCAAAAAGTTTGATAATACTGTGTTGCAAAGGGTGTAGGCAAAAAATACACTGCTGGTAAATCTCTACGGAGAGAAATTTAGAAATACCCAAATTACAAAGGCATATACATTCTCTGACCCAATTATTCCACTTCTAGTAACTTACAAATCTAAAATAATGCACAAAGGAGGTTATTGAGTGCAGATAAAAACAAGTGGGGAGAAAAACAAGGCAAGGTGCAGAAGAGTATGTGAAAGTATGCTATCAACTGTGGGGAAAAAATGCATATATAAAAGTGATTACTTAATATACACAGAGAATCTCTCTGGAAGGTAGAAACCAAGCGCATTGGCTGCCTCCAGGAGGGGAACTGATTAGCTGGGGAACAGGAGTTAGAAGAATACTTTTAATGGAACTCTTTTGTACTTTTTGAATTTTACATACTAATGAATATATTATTATCTATTGGGCAAACACAATTTCTTAAAAGTTTTAAAAATATTTTATGGGTAACAGAGAACAAGTATTACCTTGAAGGAATAGCAAATGGTACTTTTTAGCTGAGGTATCAAACATTTGCTGAAAACATCTGAAACTCTATCTCTCCTTTTAATCTACAGAGGCTATAAATTTTGAGGATAAATGGTTTAGCCTCTAAGTTTAAAGAGAGTTAATAGTTTAAAAAAAAAACAAAACCTGATTTCTATCACTTCCCCTTGCAGTTTAAACCTGACAGTTTCAATTCAACAAACATTTTCTGAGCATCTTACAAAGTGTCAGGACCTGGATACAAAGATTAATAACATGTATGACCTGATAAATGGTTGAACAGATGCACATAATAAATGGTAAAGGACACCACTTTTTTTAATGCCTGTCATTTTCATGAACAAGAGGCAGCCTGATGTGGCAGAAGGAGTATTGGGCTTGAAAGAGACCAGGACTGTAATTCCATTTATTCCCTTTATTCCCTTAACCAATCATATAATTCTGCATACGTAAAATCTAGCAATCGTAACACCTGGACTGCCTACCTTACTACAAAAGTGTTAAAGCAAAAGAAGATATACGTGAAAGCAAAATTCTTTATAATCTGTGAAACACTTCGTAAACATAATTATTACCACCAAAATGAAGTTTTAGAGAAAAATATTTTATTTACCTTTTTCTTTCTCTAGCTTTCTTTGCTGAAGTTGAGTTCTCTGTTTAACTGAAGTTACCAGAAACAAAACTGTGTATTGTTATTATCCTTTCAAAGTTAATAGATGACAAAGCCAACCCACTTGTAAAGCATTCAAAGAAAGTAAAGGTAATTTTTTATTGAAAGTTACATATGTAGGGACACCTGGATGGCTCAGTCTGTTAAGCAGCTGCCTTCAGCTCAGGTCATGATCCCAGCATCCCACATCAAGCTCCTTGCTCAGCGGGGAGCCTGCTTCGCCCTCTGCCTGCCACTGACCCCTGCTTGTGCATTCTCTCTCGCTGACAAATAAATAAAATCTTAAAAAAAAAAAAAGAAAGGAAGGAAGGAAGGAAGAAAGTTACACAAGTAAAATCCAAACAGACAAAAGCAGGTATTCAAGTGCAACTCAAAGTTGGGAGCTTACACAGCACATTAACCAAGGCCTTGGGGATACTCTTACAACGGAGAGTTAATAAGAACAACAGGAAGCCTAGGACTGCAGCTATAAGGGCAAAAAGGGCCAATACAAAGAGGGACTACAAAAGTACCAACAGGAGCACCTGGGTGGCTCAGTCGTTAAGCATCTGCCTTCGGCTCAGGTCATGATCCCAGGGTCCTGGGATCGAGCCCCACATCGGGCTCCCTGCTCCACGGGAAGCCTGCCTCTCCCTCTCCCACTCCCCCTGCTTGTGTTCCCTCTCTCACTGTGTCTCTCTCTGTCAAATAAATAAATAAAATCTTTAAAAAAAAAAAAAAAGTACCAACAATTGTGGTTGTAATGCTGGCAGATTGTCAGCTTTCTTAATGATATGCTTTGTCAACATTCCAAGTTTGAAGTTGCTTTTTTAAAAATCTTGGCCTATTCTTAAGCAATAAGAGGAATGTGTTTACCTCTGTACCACCAATGTATACTCACCCTGCAGAGTAATTCAGATAAAACCAATCCTATCTTCTACCATTGAAAGGCAAGCAAATAGATATACATTCAAATGTATCCTGCTGGCTTGGAGGTTACCCTATCACAAATTACCATCAGTTCAAAGAAAGCATGATATCAAGAATAAAAGCTGCTGGGGCACTAGGGTGGCTCAGTCGGTTAAGCGCCTGCCTTCGGCTCAGGTCATGATCCTGGGGTCCTGGGATAGAGCCCCATATCAGGCTCCCTGCTCAGCGGGGAGCCTGCTTCTCCCTCTTCCTTTGCCGCTCCCCCTGCTCATGTGCTCTCTCACTCGCCCTCTCCCTCAAATAAATAAATAAAATCTTAAAAAAAATAGGGGCGCCTGGGTGGCTCAGTGGGTTAAACGTCTGACCTAAGCGCTCCCCCTGCTCATGTGCTCTCTCTCTCACTCGCCCTCTCCCTGTTTGTGCACTCTCTCAAATAAATAAAATCTTAAAAAAAAAAAAAAGCTGCTAACAAAATGCAGAAACATAAAATGCTAACTAATGTTTGCTGGGGAGGGTAGTGACTCTAAAACCAAGATCTAAAAGTTAGACATGTGATTTGGTTCTTTATTCATATTCAATTAAGCATTTATTATGGGCCTACAATGTTTTGCTTCTAGGCCTTTGTACGTGCTGCTCCCTCTGCAGGAACTACTCTCTTTCCCACCCCACCCATTTGCTTCCCCACCTCACTAACCTCTCACATGTGACTTCCTCTGAGAAGACTTCCCTAACTTTCCCCACACCCTCCTCTGCGTTTCTACAGCACTAGGTTTTAGCCCATCAGAGCACTTATCACTACATGTGTGAATTACAGAGACTGTATCTCCTTTACTCAGGACTTAATCACTGTGTTGGCACCTGAAAATGTTCCATAAATACTTGCAAAGCATACCAGACACTGTGCCAGGTAGACAGGGATATAAAGATGAAAAACAAGAACCTAAATTCACTGTCTAGTGGGAAACAGGCTAACGCAACAATACAGTGTAAAATGGGCTTTGAAGGAGGCATGTACAGGATATCAGGGGCATGAAGAGAGCTAAGTCAACCTGGAACCAGGATGAATAATAATGAAGAAAGAAATAGAAAGAGGATATGCCTAAACTAAGCCTGCAAAGTTTTATAAATAAGAGCTAATTAGTAAAGAAAAGAGAAAGGATAATCATTCCAGATAGGAGAAAAACAGAAGCAAGAGAAACAAGGTGGATCTGAGGAACTACAAGTAGTTTGGAATGTGCAGTGGGTCTCAAACCTTAGCATGCATCAGAATCACCTGGAGGGCTTATAAACATACAAGTTGCTGGACCCCACCCCCCAGTTTGTGATTCAGTAGGCCTGGAATACGGCCCAAGAATTTGCATTTCAAACATTTTCAGGTGACACTACTCCTACTTCTGGTCCCTAGGGCAACACTTTGAAAACCACTAGTATAGCAGAACACAGAGGGCATATGAAGGAGCAGTAGACAAGTTTGGGGCAACACGATGGGGCAAAGGGGGTTAAAAGTTATATACATTATGCCAAAAGAATTTGGCACTGAAGGATTTTGAGCAGAGGAGTAAGTTTAATTTTAGAAAGATGATAATAATAGTTAACATTTATAGAGCACTGGACTTTTATGTATTCTGTACCATCCAGTAATTATTAGCCATATGTGGCTATTTCAATTAAATTACAATTATATTAAATTCAGTTCTTCATCAACCAGCCACATTTCAAGAGCTCAATAGCCACATTATGGCCACTGGCTACTGTACTGAGCACAGATATAGAATATTCATTCCATCATCACACAAAGCACTATTAGACAAAACTGATGTATATTAACTCATTAAATCTTCGAAACTTCATTTTGAGATAGACACTGTATTATCTCCATTTTATAGAAAGAAATGTGGCTAAGAAACATTAAGCAAATTACCCAAGGTCATAAAGCAAGTGGTGCCTACATGGGATGCAAACCCAGATGGTCTGGTTCTTGAGCCTGTGTTCGTAATCACTTCTTTTTTTTTTTTTTTTTTTTTTAAGATTTTATTTATTTGCGAGAGAGAGGATGAGAGACAGAGAGCATGAGAGGGAGGAGGGTCAGAGGGAGAAGCAGACTCCCTGCTGAGCAGGGAGCCCGATGTGGGACTCGATCCCGGGACTCCAGGATCATGACCTGAGCCGAAGGCAGTCGCCCAACCAACTGAGCCACCCAGGCGCCCTTTTTTTTTTTTTTTTTTTAAAGATTTTATTTATTCATTTGACAGAGAGAGACATAGCGAGAGAGGGAACACAAGCAGGGGGAATAGGAGAGGGAGAAGCAGGCTTCCCCGCGGAGCAGGGAGCCCGATGTGGGGCTTGATCCCAGGGTCCTGGGATTACGACCTGAGCCGAAGGCAGACGCTTAACGACTGAGCCACCCAGGCGCCCCTCGTAATCACTTCTTAATAGGATCAGTCTTGGCAATAATATGAACTGGAGGGAGATGATATTGAAGGAAGGAACACCAGTGAGGGAACTACTAAGGTAAATCAGGAGAGAAATGGCAAGGACCTGCACTAAGAGTAGCAGTTGGAATGGAGAACTTAATTAAAAGAGATGTTAAAGAAGTAGAAAAGATTGGGGATGGACTAGAAGTGAATCCAAAAGAAGTGCAAGTGTAGAAGATAACACCAAAGTTTCTTTTAGGAATCAAAGTCAATGGCAATGTCTCATACCACAGTAAGAAATCAAAAGAGCAAGTTAGAAGGTGATGAATTCCATCTGGGTCATCATGAATTTGAAGTGACTAAGACAAGACACTACACTGTGGGATATACAAGCCCAGAGCTCAAAGGAGAGATCTGGATTATGAATTTAGTCATTAGTACAGCGGAGGTTAAGTCTAGAGATAACTCAGAAGGTTGAAACAAAAAGAAGCAAGCAAAGAACAGGATCTTAGGGGGGCACCTGAGTGGCTCAGTCAGTTGAGCATCTGACTCTTGGTTTCAGCTCAGGTCATGAACTGGGTGGGGTTGGTGGGATCAAGCCCCACATGAGGCTCCACACTCAGCACCGAGTCTACTTGAGAGATTCTCTTTCTCCCTCTCCCTCCCCCTCTGCCCCTCCCCCTGCAAATGCTAGTGATCTCTCTTTCCCTCAAATAATTTTTTAAAAAAGATTCTCCCTCCGCCCCTCCCTCTCAAAAAACAAAAACAAAAAAACAGGACCCTAAGGAATTCAACACACAAGATTCAGGCAAAAGATAAAAAGTCAGCAAACTGAAAATGAATTACCAGAGAGATGGAGAACAGGAAAGACACCTAGCAAAGAATTATCCCAAAGGTCAAGGGAGGAGAGAATGGTCAACAAGCACAAATGCTGCTGAAAAGTCAGGTAACATAAAGACTGAAAACTGTACACAAGAACTGTTTCAAATGGTGCTCTAAGACCAAAGGGCAGATTGCAACAGATACGGAATGAATACAGACTTTTTTTCAAGAAGTTTCAAAATGAAGGAAAGGAGACAGGGTGTAGATGTACAGAAGGATCTCGAGCAGTGTTTTTGTTTTTATTCTAACTTGATGGGAGAGACTTCCCCATGTTAAGGGGGCAAAGAGTGGAAAGACTAGGAATATTACTGATGTGTGGACAAGGCCCCTGAGACAGGAGAGAACATAGAGAGATGAGTTCTAGACAAGACACTTCTTTCATATCCTCTGAAAAGGTAGCAAAGAGGGTAAAAATAAGTACAGACGTATTTAGATTAGTGTAGGAGGGGTATAAACTGAATGAGCTCATATGGCCAGAGAGATTCCATTCTGTGAAGTAGAATATGGGAGTGTCTGCAGACAATGAGAAATGCAAAAGGGCTAGAGGAAATACTGAACTGCTGCAGAGAGAACAGACGAAAAACACAGACATACATCCCAAAGCAGAACTGATTAAAGGCCACAAATTTGTAAGTGGCATCCCACCACATGGTTTGTGCAACTTTCTTCAAAATGATAAACAGTCCCATATAGGAGCAGGGAGAGAAAAACTGTTGGCTTAATGTCAAAGTTGGGGTTTGCCAATTAGAGGAGTAAAGCAAGTAACTGAGGTGATAAACCATAAGGCCAAGCAATTAGAAGAAAAACATCATAGTGGTGGGAGGGGCACACCCATCAAACTCACACATGGTACCTTCTCCAAAATATATACCATATGAGACCCTGATGAGATAAAAGAACAGGTATAGTAGGAGAGAAAGGTGGAAGATTAGGGCAGTTATGGTCAGGAAGTAAGATAAAACAAAATTTAGGTTTCCATGGGTACACTGTCCTGGGTTCATTCAAAGTATGTTCATGGGAGTGGATGTGAAGTATGTTGTTTCATGTATTTGTCTGAATTGCAACGATTAGACAAAAAGTAGCTGCTTCTGTCCTCTGATTCCCTCAGCCAGTTCTGTTAGAGCAGTGGTTCTCATCCCTGGCTATACATTCAATGCACATGGAGACTTCAAAACAAAACAACTTGAAATCTGGGCCCCCTAGATCTGCTAGAGTCTAATTTAACTGGTTTGGTGTTTATTTTTTGAGGCTCCTTGGGCTGTTCTAAAGTGGATATAGTGTCAAGAACCACTGCTTTAGAAAGAACAGGGCTTTAGATTTATGTTATGAATTTAAAGAAAAATTGACTGGCATAAGAAGAAATGAAAAACTAAAGCAGGAAAATGATAAAAGAGGATCTAAATCCTAAATCACATTAAAGATGTCCTCAACAGAAAAGTTGAAAAGCCATCTTAAAGCACAGCATCACACTTAACACACAAAAAAAAATGTAATGTTTCTAAGGATTCTGTTACAGGTTCTAGAAAACTCAGGACTTAAATGCTTCACTGTAGCCAATGAAGAAAAAAGAAAAACCTGCACTCTACTAAGCAGAAAGAATTGAAAACCAACACTTAACGGCCGCTCTCCAGGTCAACTACAGTTCACAACTCCCTGGAGGAAAAAGCAGCCTATAATATAAGCATGATAACCCCCCTTCCCCCGCCCCAACACACACACAAGGAATCTACCTCTTCACAAAAGGTAAATGGCAAAGGAATCAGCTGTCTTCTTTCACACAAAGATTTTAAGTTTTTTAGCTACCAGATTTTCTTTCTACATCATTTACCAATAATCTTAAAACCACCCAATTATTTTATAAATAACTGTCCCCAATCTTAACCTTTATTTGCCATTATTCTAATGTATCTGCTAAATTTTACCACAGTAAAAGTAATGTAGAAATGAACTGACACAATGACCAAAAAAAGACAAAAATCTGTTGTCTGCTGCCTTCTCTTAAGGTTTACTATTACAAATCACCCAGAACCAAGACTATATATACATAACAATGAGGGTAGACTCTACATTCCTAATCTCCCCATACCCGATGCCTTTGATAAGAATTACTTCATTATTTAATAGAAAGGCTGGTACCTTTCTATCTCAGTCCTAAATTTTTTAAGTTCTAACCAATTATCCAAGGCCCTCAGAGGTCTATGTTACAGACTTTCTGAAAATCAGACTTAACTATAAGCAGACTTTTTTTTTTTTTTTCAAAATTCAAAGAGTACTTTCCCTTCCAGCGTTAAGGTAGCTCAACATGTTCTTCTAATATTTAGCTAAAAAAAAGACAACTTTCTAACTCCTCTAATTTGAGCCATAAGAAAGCAGTCTTTTCCAAAAAAATTAAAAATTGTTTCAACTTTCAAGAATGTATAGCTATCTTCAAACACTGAAACAAGCTGATTTACATATTTGTGGTTATAAAAACCACCAAAATTCTCTAGACCAGGGTTTATTCTATGGTTTCCATTAAGCAATACATTATTTTATACTCATTGCTCTGTAATGCTTTAAAGCAGTACTACAGCTTAATAAAAAAAAAAAAGCAAAGAATTGAGAAGTTTCTCCCAGATTAACTTGCTGTGCAGCACTGAACAAGACACTTAAATCTCTTGGGCTCTCAATTTCTCTATTTGAAGTAAGATTAGAAACATTGTTATCCAAGATTGCTACTTGCTCAAAATTCTACAAAATGCAAAAGATTCTATTCTTTTTCTTTTCAAATAATTTATCTATACTTTGTAAGCATAATATAATCCAAATATAAAATATACCTTACTCAACACCACAGCCAAATTTATTTTTCCTTAGATTTTTTTTTAATTGCTGGCAGTTAAAAACCATTTTGACCCAGAATGGCATCCTGCAAATCTAAATGCTACACTACTATAATCCCCATGCTTAATTTCAACCCTTAACCAAATAGTGCCATACTACAAACTGTTTCTTCACCTGTTCCCTAATGAAGTTGAAAGTAATTCTTTGGGCTTGGATTTACAGAGTTATGTACAGTGCTGACGAAAGCCATCTGTTGGGAACTATTGGAAAACACCAGAAGAAATAGCCTAGATTTTCCTGGGAACCGGCTGCAGCTCATTGAGTCCTAATCCTGCTCCAGCTGGGAAAAGCAGAAGGGTGAAGTCGCTACAGGTCTAATTCATCTGCCGCAGATTCTTTGTGAACTGACTCCACCCATGAGCAGCCAATTGGTAAACAACTTTATCAGAGGAGGCTCTTAATAATTCCTATACACAACATTCATTTGTTTCTTTAAAAATGTTTAAATCAGAACACCAAAAGTATTCATTATTGTAATTTTAACACTTCCCAGTTCACTAAAAACAAAAAATTTCTCAATTCTATTTTAACCAACCAACCTGGCAACCAGACTCAGTCCTCTTATATAGCTAAGATCCAAGTCAGTGTAGAAAATATACTTTCTCCAATGTTCTACATAGGAAGAGAAAAAGTCCTATTATCTGCTTTCATAGTATTAAAGGTAAATGTAATGTAAAAAAATACTGGCCCATGTATCAGGATGAACTAAATAAAAAACAGGCAGCATGGATAAGATAATGCATTTTGCATACATTCATTTTCTATTTGGTGTTTTATGAGAAGCCATAATGAAAACCTTTATTATTAAATGTTATTAAACAGCTATTATATAAATATACTACACCTATAAAATTTAACCATGTAAAATTCTCTGAGACTTCAATAAGAAAACATGTTAAAGCACTCAGAACAGTACTCAACGCATTGTTAGCCCTTAACAAATGTTAGCTATTAATAGGTTTCTATAAGCAACTGCTTACATTCCCTTGGCCTACTGATACAGGGCAAAGAAAGGTCAAGATGGTTAGATCCTCTAGATCCCTATTCCCGAAACAATTTATAGTATCTGACGTCTTCATTAATGTCTTCCCTTTATTTCATCAATTTATTAGAAGTTAGTCCAAGAAAGAGTAAAGTGGTACTGTCAAAAGTACAGGAAAAATATCTAGGTTGCGTGCATTGGCTGGGTATAGAAGTTTTGATTAGCAATGGCTAAAACCAAAGATTGCTTTAGTAGATCAAATTTTCTTTCAGGGTGTGTCATGGGCTGAAAATTGCCCAAAACACACACAGTTCACAGGCTAACTAGAAGACCCAAAATTGCCCGTACAGCTGATTGTACTGTATTACAAAGATATCTCTGCCTGAGTTATTTTTAAAATTCTGGGTTTTTAATAAGACTAAGTCTGCTGAGACAAAGGCAATTCCTAACCACATTTATATTTAACCTACCTCAATAACTTGTAGTTAACAAATTTTTATTTCTAGCCAGCTTTTCCTCAGGGCCCACAACATTTAGAGTCACCAAAAAATGACGTAGCATCAATTTTACTATAAAGGCCATTTCCAAATAGCTAAATCAAAGCTTTATTATTCTTAACTCAGTAACTTGAAAACATATTCCCAAATTCACATCTCTACATCAGAGCCCCACTTACTCTGTGAATTTAAAATGTCAAATTCCAGTAACAAAAATAATTTGGATTCTACTAAGGGTTTACTGTATTGAGATAGAACTTATTTTAAAAAGGCTATAAATTTATCACTTGATCTTTCTCCTCCAGGTTACTAACCTAGCTGGGTAATAACCTAAACAATAACATTGGTTGACAATACTTTCTCTACCCTTTCCAACTAATGCTTCAGCAAATGTTCCACAACACTATTCAACAGAATAACACTTTAATGATGTGGCTGATTATCACAAGAGTACAGTTTTCTGGACAAGTAATATGGAACATAAGCAATATATATTCAAGTACATTTTTCTGTGTTAAAATGAACCCAAAAGTTTGAAATCAAGGTGAAAATTATTCCTGAAAAGGTTCCTTCCAAGACTCAGTGTCTAAAGATACAAACCATCACAGTCTCAAATAATACAGCCTCCCCCAAGAAACATCTCATTATTTCTCAGGGATTCACAACACTTAATTGTTATGAACACAATGACTGTAAAAAACTAAAAGTTGTATTTTATACACTAAAAAAGAATCCCAAAAACATTTATTTCACCTCTCTTAGCCTTAATCCTCAACAAGACCTAAATCCTAAATTCATTGTTATGGTAAACATCTAAATGTTTGCTGAATATGAATAAATGAAACAAATGAACAAATTATTTACAGTAAAATCTGTATTTCAAAAGGAACGAAATTTGCAAGGGGCCAATTGTTATTTAAGCCAGTTTCACACTATCACCCTCATCTCTATGCCACAATTCAAGGAAAAGCAACATTCTGAATTCCCCAATGAAAGCACGCTATTACAGCCATGCAACAAATCCCAGATTGCAAATCAGAAAACTTCAGTAACAGATAAAATGAAAATTAATAAGCACAGACATTATCTTCAAGAAAAAAAAATAAAACAAAATGTCATGTAGACAAAACCATTTTTTTGGGCGCCTGGGTGGCTCAGTCGTTAAGCGTCTGCCTTTGGCTCAGGTCATGATCCCAGGGTCCTGGGATCGAGTCCCACATCGGGCTCCCTGCTCGGCAGGAAGCCTGCTTCTCCCTCTCCCACTCCCCCTGCTTGTGTTCCTGCTCTCGCTATCTCTCTGTCAAATGAATAAATAAAATCTTTAAAAAAAAAAAAACCATTTTTTTATGGACCTCAGGTATACAAAACTAGATTTTTCATAATCTCTGGTTTCTGATACATTCTTATCACTGGTTCAAGGCCAGTTTTAGAATCCAGTCTATCAGAGAAAAAGACACAAACCGTGAAGGGGTGGAGGTACGGGGAAATGTGTCCTTTCATAATTAGAGAATGTGCTATGAAGTTAACACCAAGAACATTCACAATTGTGTACTTGACTGCAGTGACAGGCATTATATGTAACAACTCCCAAGAGGCAGTAGGTATAGCTGTTATAAAGACTGGAGCCAGACTGCCCAAGTTCAAATCCTAGCTTTGCCACTTAGTATATCTCTGTGACTCAGGAGAAATTACTAAACCTCTTTATGCCTCAATTTCTTCACCTGTAAGATAACAGGACCTACTTCATTGAGTTGTATGAGAATTAAATAAGTTAGTACATGTATAGCTTTAAAGCAATGCCTGGCACATGGTAAACATATCAAGTTAAACAAAGTCACCATAAACTACCACAACCCTAAAGCTAGCTCAGAAATTTCCCTTACAACGTGGATAAAACTTTTAAATCATAGTATCCCACGGATTTTCCTCACTATTTACCAATGTGAAAACACACTTAACTTCAAGTGTGTTCACAAAAACTCTTAAAAATACAGTATTTCTACACAGCTGATCCCACCAAAAGTAGCAAAAACCACTCAGTTGCTGAAAATCTAACAGTTCTACAGTTCCTTCCAAAAGTTGATATCCCAAAGAAATAAAAGTTAAAATTGATATAGAAAAAAATAAAGAGGAACTTGAAATAATGCCATTTCAGTTCTAAGGAGAGTGCCTGGCCCACAACAGGTGCTCAATAACCTTTTGCTGAATTAATTAAGGCCTAAAAGTGAAACTACTTCTGGCCTACACTTTCCTTTCTCCATCACTGTCGAATACACCCTAGATAATTTTTTTGAGAATATCTAGGTTCATAACAGCAAACCAATCAATTTTAAAAAGAGGAAAGAAAGTAAATAAAATACAATATAAAGAGCAAAACTATATAATCTGTTCAGAGAAGGAATAATTCCTCACTGTATTATGATTTCGAATGTGAGCTTTTCCTATCTTTGGGGGAAGCACTCAGGAAAATCACTACTGAAAATAAGACTATTTAAAAATATATAACAGATCTCATCAACTCTAATTTCATAGATATCATAAAATTAGTTCTCAATTCAGACCAGTACACATATATAGAAGTCTCAATTCAATGAAACTCAATTTTCCTAAATGTATACTCCAAATTTAGTTACTTTGGTTAATAACAGTATATATTACAGTTATGTAACCAAAAAGATATTTCTAACCAAAAAGATATTTCTAACCAAAGTAAACCAGCAAATCTCTACTGGATTAAACTTTTTTTTTTTAATGTAGAGGTCTCAGCTCAGCTGTAAAGTAGGAATTGTTGGATTAGATGGTTCTCAAGATCCCTTTCAAAAGTAAAATCCTAGGGTGACAGGACTCAGATACATCCCATAGTGTACTATATTGGCTACCTTTTAAAAATATGCACAACCGACGTCTTATGTATGGCTAATATTTTTAAAAATTAAAATATCTAATTCAAGCAAGGGAAACTATAATAAAAGCAAGCACCCAGGTGTTCTAACAAGAATTTATAATACTCAATTCACAGAACACTGAATTCATTGTAAACTATAAATTATTTCCTGTTTCCAGTAGTTAACCTGTAGATCATTTGGTAACAATTTCAGGAATCAATCATACTTCTTTTAACTTCAGCCATATGTGATCAAGAAACAGTTCTTACAGTAAGAGTTCTACAACAGCACTGAACTACAGAATAAAGCATTTTAGTTACCTGTCCACCTTGAATTTTTAATACCACACTTTTAATAAATGCTCAAATGACAAAGAACCATTCTATCAGAATCATTTCAAGGTTAATAACAGTAAGATAATGTTTCTATTTCAAAGTTCACAGGGAAAATTGAACCCTAAAATAGATCTCTAAAAACTTCATCAAAGAAAAATACTGTTAATTTTCAATTGTTATTTAAACAAAAATCTATAGGTGGGTTATTAACTGCAATAAATTTAGACTGAATCTCAAATACTTTAAAATACAACTCAATGTTAACTTTACAATCTTCTCAACCTAGAAGTAGCTTCCATGATCTTAGGCAAGATAAAGATTACTTTACTATCGTATACTAAAGTGTCCATCTGTACTACCACTCTCCCCAGAACTACAATTCAGAACACCTGAAATAAATTTACAGCTAAGACACTAGGTCAATGTAAAAAACTGCTACTAACAAAATTCTCCTCATCCCCCAGTATCTATTTAAGGGCCACATTTTGCTGTTTCTTAGTGTACTTTCAACTGCACAAAATAACAGCATGAAACACAGAGTACAGTAAGGTATACCACTGTGTATCAAAACTCACAACTCCACAGAACTTTAGGAATACAGGATACTTTATTCCTGACCCATGTAGTTACCCCTGTCATAAACAATAACACTTAGGACTTCATCCTATGAAAAGAATACATGACAGAAAGTTAGAATACAACAGAAATAAGAACTGATAAATTTGCTTAGCTATTACTATGGGTCAGGAGAATCAGTCTCACTCCTGCCTAATGATAATGTAAAACAAAAAGAAAAAAAGGAAAAAGAGAGGTTCTTAGAGTCACCTGCTTATTTCAAATCCAAGCCTCCAACATTTAGCAGTGCTCATCAACTTCCAGCAGTAAGATGCTGTAAGAACTTACAACAGCCTTCAAGTTGAATGCTACTTTTAAATTCTAACCTAAATATGTTCTTCTAGGTGCATCAATACACTCTGAAACTCAGGTATCAAATATTTCAAAGTATAAGGACAACTGGTATCTACTGAATTCTAACAACTCATCAATAAAATACCAGAGGTGATCATTCCATAAGTCCCCAAACACAAAACCTGAATGTAACTTCTATATAACTTCTTAGAAATGTGACTTTGTAGCACGCTGTATCATCAGCTCTATGAACACTGATGCATATGCCACTCTTACCTTATCCTTTTCATGTGGAAGGAGTGACACTGGAGGTAAAGAGGAAAGAGACTCACAACTCTCTTTCCCATCCACACTGGTTGCTTTAGTGTTGAGCCGATAAAGAGGTCCATCTTTAAGGAGTCTGCCGTGGCCAACGGCTCGTTTAATAGCCAATCGTAATTGCTGGTGAAAGCCAGAGGCAGCACCGCCTCCAAATAATGCAGACACATCCTTCTGACCTTTCAAAAAACGTTCAATGCTTTTCAAAGTCGAGCCACTGGACTCTGCCAAGCCCTCAACTGCCCGCTTGATCAGTTTATTCCAATCTACATTTTGTTTATTATCCAATTTTCCATGGTTTCGGGGTTTAGGAAGTGCTATTCGCCCAGGATTATCAGGATCTTTATAGGAATTGAGTCCTTTATTGGAGACTTTTAAAATTGTTCCATCTTTAACACTCAACTCCAATTGTTCTAAAACAGTTTTACGATCCAAGCCATGGGATGAAGACACTGCATTGCATATCCTTTCTTCTGAAGGACGCTGTTTTTGCTTCTTCACTTTTTTGATGGCCTCCAAAATCCACTCCGTATACAGCGGGTTAGCGAGTTTTACCATGGTGAAGGATTCTGTATATCCATAGAGTCGTTATCCCTTATCCTGATGCTGAGTAAGTTTTACACCATGGAAAACAACATTCTCGGAGGCTGGGAACCAGTTAACCATAGCATACAAGTTTTCTGGCCTGAGTCCTTTCTGCCTTCACAGAGTGCCTCCTCACTTTTACTTTAGAAACCAAAACAACCTGTTATTTGAAATGTCTTTAAATTTCCCAATAAACTTCTCAATAGCACCACACATGGGTCTCTTCATAAAGTTGTAACTCAAGAACATCTCCTTCCCAGCAGAAAAATGTGCATCTTATGCCTGAAAAACAAACAAGGTCAGTTTTCTATCAAGTCCCATTTTGTAAATAAGCTAATAACTGAGACATCCTAGTCTTTAAAGATAATCAAATATCAAGTGTTTACTAAGCACCTGTAGAGTTTTAACAAGTTTCTACCAACATTCCAAAAACAGTTATGTATGTAAACCACTGGGGTAAAAAGGAAAAAAAAGATGAATAATTAGGGATACAATGAGGAAACAAGATGAGACATACTATGAATGACCTTAGGCTACAACTAAGCAGAGGGGTGCTGACTATTTTGTACTCCACAATCTCTGCTCACCAGTCTATGAACTGAAACTCTTCCTTGACATCTTTCCCCAAGAACCTATTCAGCACTTCAACAAGTATCTGGATTAGTAGAAAGAATCCTGCAATGAAAGTAAGAGTGAATCTTTCATCTTTCAAAATTCCAGACATTCAAACTGCATAAAAACAGTCAAAAAAAAAAAAAAGTCAATAAGGCAAAAAACCATTGAGAAAATTTTAACTATTTCATATATTAAAAGAAACAAAGAATACAATTTACACAGATCAAGTTCATATTTTAAATACATTACTGTAAACATTCCAAATGGAAACAAAAATAATATTGAAAATCAAGTGAGAAAAGTCCTTAAAGAATTTTAAAATCCAAATTCAAATTTTAAGAATTACATGCTGATAGCTTCTCCTAAACCAAACTAAAATACTAATATTCGATATACTAGAGGGAGAAACAACTGTCAAAATGTTCACAACCAAGCTACAGATGAACTAGAAGTAAGAAAGGTCCAGAATCACTGGGTTCAAAAATGCACACACTACGTATCAAATGTACTATATTGCCTGTTGGCAGGTTTAAAGAAATCTCACAGATTCAAGATTGCTGACCTGAAATGTACACTAATGAGTGAAACACAAGCACATAAATATATTCCCTCTTCAGGATCAAAGTCAATAGTCTTCTTTGAAACAAAAGGATCTGGCAGATACACATCTTTTTGAAAATCACCAAAATAATGAATTCTGAATCAAATTAACTTCTTTGCTTCCAAAAAATAAATATAACTTGACTTATTTTTTTTAGAACGTCTGCTCTTGTTCTGAGGAGCATTTACATTACAACATAAACAATGATAGAAAAATGGCTCCCGCAGCAAGTATTAGCACTGACATTAAAATCAAAAGGAAACCTAACAGACATTAGGAAAGCTACAGTCCTATTAACTCTAATAGGAAAGAAAAGGCTGAAGTAAACACTCAAACCTGAGCCAAGATTTATTTTTAAATTAGCTGACTAAAAAGAAGCCCCCCTGAGAGAGCTATGCTTCATTTTGGTGAGAGTCTCGAGAGGATAGAAATCATAGTCTTATTACTCCAAGAACGTTCATTATATAGACATTAACGCTAAACTAAATGAGAGGCTACAATCTGAGTTTAAGAAGCTGGGAACGTCCTAATTGATTATGCTCGCAGGTAAACGAATGAATGACAGCTACTCATTGTCTCTCTGGCCAGGGTTTTCACCAGTCTCCAGGTCTTCCGAAAGTAAAGCGCCTGCAGACTTGAACTTTAACTCTCTGAAAGTACACCAGCGGCTAGAGAGAAAGTACAACTTGCTTCCGACAGTCCTTCCCCGGTCTCCATTCCCCACCCCCAGACACATCTTCGCGCTCTCTTTTTAAAGAGCGAGAAACTTTAAAAACTTGGAACTGCACAACCCTGCAGCTTGCCAACGGGTAGCTTCGCCGTTCCCATTAGATGGAAACAGAACCCGAGGACTAAGTTAACAATGAAATCACGTGAAAGAGTTAAGAGCAATGTATCTCCCATTCCCGGCTCCTCCAAATCCTAAGCTCCACAGAGGCCGGTTCAAAGGAGGCGTTTGGGGCACGCAGGCTGCCCAAGGAGCCTGACAGGTCCCGCAGCTCCCGTCCAAACCGGCCGAAGGTTGACAGGCAGCCCGCCGCCTCCCCTCCCAGCACAGAGGCTGACAGCCCGACAGACACAACACCACACGTGCTGCCTCCTCCGCACCACAACACCCGCCAGCCTGTCACCCCCACTTGCCGCCTCAGCCCCGCTCAGATCTCAGCGAACCCGGCCGGAGCCGGAGAGCGAGCGCCCGGGAGCGCGGGCAGAAGGGGCCGCGCCAGGCCTGGGGCGGCGAGCGGCCGGGCGCAGGTGGGGCCGGGGCTGTGGGCGCGCCCCCGAGGGAGAGCGGGCTCGCCGACACAGCCCAGCCCGAGGCTCCGCGGCCTGGGCCGCTCGCCGCCCGCCCACCCGCCGGCTCCCCGGGGCTGGGCCCGGCGGGCGGGCAGGCAGGCGGGCGGGCGGCGGGGGCGTTGGGCCCGCG
>NW_022589718.1:2364127-2521688 GCF_004348235.1 Phoca vitulina | reverse complement strand
GGGAGCCGGGCGCCGGCCGGGCGCGAGGGGGCGGCCTCGGCGCCCCAGCCCGAGGCCTGGCGCAGAGCAGCGGGAGGCGGCGCAGGCCGCGGCGGGGCCTGCAGCGGCCCGCCGACCCCGCGAGGCGGCGGAGCGGGCCCCGGAGGGGCTCAGCCTCGGGCTCGACGGCCAGGGGCGGTCGCCGGTGGCTCCTCGGCTACTTACCGCGGGGGAAGAGAGCCGGGATCCCGGGGCCCCGGGCCGGACCGCGGAGATGCCCCAAACTGACACGGCCGCCATCTTGGAGACAGTGAGCTCCGGCCGGGGGGAGGGGAGGCGAGGCGGCGGAACAGCCGCGGGGGGAGGGGAAGCGTCGCGAGGGAACGGCTGCCTGGGGGAGGGAGCGGGAACAGCCTGGGAGGGAGGCGAGGGGGAGGGAGAAGGGGAGGCACGAAGGGGGGCCGGCGAGGAGCGGGAAGAGCTGCGCCGAGAGCCGGGAAAGGCCGGAGGGCGGGGCGGGACAGGAGAGAAGAGCCGGCCGGGCAGGTCACGTGGGGCCGGTACAAAAGGCCAAAGCCAAAGTGGGAGGAGGACCTGATGGGCCTGGAGGCCAACAACTGGGGGTTCCTTCTCTTCTTTCTCACGCTGTTAGGTCAGGCGGATAGCGGGAGGAGGAGATGGTGTATCCCCATTACACAGCTGGGGAAGCTGAGGACAGGCGCATGGGTGGGGTGGCTTCAGTATGGCACGGAAATCCGGTGGCCAGACGATCTGAACTCCTGATGATGTCTGTTTACAGTTAGCAGATCCTCCCCACTTCTGTGCCCTCACCCCACTTCCACAGTGACTCTCCCGGAACCCGAGGTCGAGAGCTGGGGGAGTGGGGAGGGGACAAAGGGCGGGAGGAAGTTGCCTCCCTTTATTATTCCCTTTTTGCTCTCACTAGCACCCCACATATCTCACCCTACTGTAGGAAAAAGAGTAGGTGCAGTGAGCAGGGGAGAAAGGGTGGAAACTTAGACACCTATAGCAAGCCCTTTCACCACAATGACTTCATCCTCCCCACAACGGAGAGTCTTGTTGGACCTTACCAAGCCATTTGTATAGGAAACAGCAAAGACTTGGGTCCGGTGACTTGCACAAGGTCACACAGCTCTTGTGTGGCACACATCTAAGTTTGAAGCCTTGATCTCTATTGTTCCACTGTCTGTCTTCTACCCCTGCCCTATGCAGAATTGCTTTTTTCCGAATTGATAGCTGAACCATGAACTGGCACTTCTCATGGCCTGTTTTCTACTGGCGACATGTATGTTTCTTTGTCTTGTCTCTCGTCTAGTTTAATCTCCTTAAGGCAGAGATTGAGTCATACTTTTTTTTTCCTGCAGTAAGTGACAAACGAATAGACATATTAAATGCTTAATAATTTTTAGTGGAAGTGTTTTCCTGCTACTGGACCTTCAACTGCTTTGTGCCCCGCCCCCATGTAGACTGTCCTCCCTAGCACCTCCTAATTTTATCTCAGCTTTACCTTTTAAAGACCACCCCTTCACTCACTGCCTTAACTTTGATTTGTATTTTCTTTCTGAACTTTCGTAGTATTGACCATTTGCCCTATTCCTTTGGCAGTTGATATGTTGCTCTTGTATACATTTTATGAATATATTCCCAGACATATGCTCTTTGGGAATGCCTCTGTATCTCCAGTGGCGTAGGATTGTACAAGCAGTACAGACTCAAAAAAAAAAAAAAATGTTCCTAGTGAGTGAACATTTCTTCAGTCACTAAGAAAAAGATGGAATTTTTATCCCCAAAACCAGCCCTGCCTCATTTATCTCTTTAGCTTTTGTCCATTCTAATCCTTAGCCTTATTGTTCTATACCACAGGCCGTCTAGATCATTCAGTAATAACATAGGAATTTATATCTTCAGATGATAGTCCAGCCAACTCTATATTCTAGTACTGACGCTGATAACATAAGTGTGGTGTGGTGAGATTTACTGAATCACTCTTCATCACTTACTTCCAAGCCACATCCCCAAATGAGAGAAATTTGGGAATGCAAAATAATGTGTTAGAAAGGATATTTTCCATCCTAGATGAATTAGACAGATGAAGTTTTAGGTAAAATGGGAGCTCTTTGTAATGGAAATCATCCAGAAGGAAAAAAAAAATGTGGTGGGAGAGTGGGGATTCTCTTAGAAGAATAAAATAAGGTTTTATTTCCCAAAAAGGACAGATGAAGTCATATTAATAAAAAATGAGTTCTTCGTATGAGACTAGTATGTGGTCTTCACAAGAAAAATAATGCAGAGATGAGTCGTGTTTGCTTTTTGATAATTTGGAAGAAAGCTAACCATAGCCATTCCTGTGAAAAGAACAAGCTGGAGTTTAAGCACATAGTAGCAAAAATTTAAAACAATTTACAACTGGGGCGCCTGGGTGGCTCAATCATTAAGCGTCTGCCTTCGGCTCCGGTCATGATTCCGGGGTCCTGGGATTGAGCCCCACATTGGGCTCCCTGCTCGGCGGGAAGCCTGCTTCTCCCTCTCCCACTCCCCCTGCTTGTGTTCCCTCTCTTGCTGTGTCTCTCTCTGTCAAATAAATAAAATCTTTAAAAATAAATAAATAAACAAATAAATAAATAAAACAATTTACAACAACAAAGCACAGTTTAGCTTTTCAAACAACTTCCATACTCCAAAGACTCCAAAGAGTCTTTGCTTTACATTTGCATATTTAATGGCACATTCCAGAGGTCGTCTCAAAATAAAAGGTTTGCCACAAAGATCAAAGCCCTCATCTTTTGCATGTTAAAAACAATCCCTAGCACTGAAAGGACAGCTTTTCTTGGTTCAAATTTTAGTCAGAATTCAGCTCTGGGGGACTGGCAGCTCAAAGTTACTTACCCCTTCCACATTTTGCTCTAGAAAGCCCTGCCTTTTCAGTTATATTTGTTAACTACATTTTATACAGAGTTCAGCTAAGCCGAAAATAGGAAGGCTGTTGTATCCTTGTTTCAACAGGAAAAGTTTTAGTCCATTTATATTTAGTATAATTACTGCTGTATTTGGATTTATACATGCCCTCTTACTATTTATTTCTTTTTGCCCACTTATTCATATCCCTTATTCTGTTCTTTGTTGCCTTCTTTTGAATTAAAATATTTTCATTATGCCATTAACCTCCTCTATTAGCTTATTAATTACACATTCTTTTAGAAGTCAGAGATTACAACATGACTCTTTGACTTATTACACTCTGATATAAATGATTACTTTTACCACTTCCCCAAGAATGCCAAAACCTTAAAATACAATGCTCCCACTTACCCCTTCCCCTTTTGTGTTTATTTTTGTCATAGATTCTAATTGTGCATATATTTTAAGCCATACAAGATTTATAATCATTTTTCTGTACAGTCAATACTCATTATATTTACCTACACATTTATCCTTTAAGGTACACCTTGTTCCAATATGCATTTATGTGCTTCTGACTGGAATTTTTTCCTTCTGTTTGAATAATTCCTCTATTAAGAGCAGGTCAACTGGTGACAAGTTCTCTCCATTTCTGTTTGCCTAAAAACTTCATTTTTGTCCTTAATATTTTTGCTGGGTGTAGAAATTCTAGTTTAGTAACTTTTTTCCCCCTCAGCATTTTAAAGATGTCACATGGGGCTCCCTGCTCAGTGGAGAGTCTGCTTTTCCCTCTCCCTCTGTCCCTCCCCCTGCTTGTGCTTGCTCTCTCTCTCTCTCAAATAAATAAATAAATAAAATCTTTAAAAAAAAAAAGATGACCCCTAGTTTCCATCATTCCTTTGTCACTCTTGAAAAATAATGTATTTTTTCTCCTAGCTCCTCTTAGTATTTTTTTTCTTTAGTTCTCAACAGTTTTCCTGTGATATGTCTAGATGTGGTTTTCTTTGTACTTATCCCACTTGGGTTCTGAGGTGGGATGAGTGCCTCTCAAGGAGTTCCTTGAATCTGTAGCTTGATAACTTCTATCTGTTTTAGAATACTCTTGGTCACTATCTCTTCTTATCTCTCTTTTCCTTTTAGGACTTCAGTTATACATATGTCAGAATTTTTCACTCTTTACCATCTGCATTTCCTGTCATCTTTTTTGCCTCTTTGTGCATGAGTCTGTATATTTTGTACCTGTCTATCTAAATCTTCTCTTCAATCTGTTTGTTGAGTTCTTTAAAAAAAAAAGATTTTATTTATTTATTTGACAGAGAGAGACACAGTGAGAGAGGGAACATGAGCAGAGGGAGTGGGAGAGGGAGAAGCAGGACTCCCGCTGAGCAGGTAACCCAACGCGGGGCTCGATCCCAGGACCCTGGGATCATGACCTGAGCCAAAGGCAGATGCTTAACCGACTGAGCCACCCAGGTGCCCCTGTTTGTTGAGCTCTTAATATTGGTCATTTTATTTTTAAGTTCTAGAATTTTCATATGGTTTTTAAAAAAAAATAAAATCCAATGCATTTGGAGAAATTCTCTTTTTATTTATTTTCTCCACCTTTGCCTATACTTTCTTGATATATCAATCCTAGCAATTTTAAATCTTTCTGATCATTATAATAGCTAGATCTTCTGTGGGTCTATTTCTATTGTATATTCTTTCCTTTGGTTTTTGGTCATTTCATTTTTACTGGCTCTTGGCCTGCCTGGTAATTTTTAACAGAATGTCACACATTAAGTATGAAAAATTACAGAGGCTCTGGATAAAATTATCTTCATTTAGAGGCTCTGTCCTCTACAAAGTAGTTAAAATGAGAGCTGAATACCTTAATCAGAAACTGAACTAACTTGAGGTTGGGTTTTGGCAAGGTTTAATCCACCTCTTTTTTGCTTCTGTTCCTATAGCTCAGCCCTCCAGGTGTTCCAACTGAGAATCTTGTGTGTTCCCTGGGGCCCTTGACACCCATGGATACTGAAGTCTAATCTTCATTTCCTCAGAACCATGAGACTGCAAAAAAACTCCACTCTGCTTTTCAGAGGTTTTCTGCTTGGTAGCTTAGCTTTCTTTCCCATTCATCTTCAGAATTTGGCAAGTGACCTGTGGGAAACTAGCAGAGTACTGGGCTCATTCACCTTTCCCTTCTCACTGAGAATCTGGCCCTTTTGGTCTTTATGTTTTTCTCTCCAACCTTGGTTAACTGCCCAAATCCCTGCTGGCGTTTTTGCCTCTTAGCGCCACTTTCTTGCTTCTGTTCCAAAACTCGGACTGGTCTTATGCCCAGAGTTTTCCTGAGGGACGAAGGTGCTGGAGAATATCATGTCACCTCTGGCTGTAGTTTCCCATTCTTTAATATTGTGTCCTCTTAAGTCCTGGTTGCCTCAGTTGTTCGCTGATGTCTCCAAATAGATGTCTTATATTGTATCTACTCACTTAATTGTTTTAAATCGGATCGTTGGTTGGCTGTAACTACCCCATCATATTCAGAACCAGGAAAAGTTTTAAAAATGAAAAGGTCTGGCCTGCCTTCTAATTAGAAGAATGTCTGAACAAGCCTTTGCCTCAGGTATCAAGATATAGTTTCCAACACTGTGTGTATATCAAAATCACCTGAGTACTTTTAATAAGTAAAGATTCCAGGATTCCACAATAAACCTACTAAATCTGAGTTTCTGAGAGAGATGAATTTGGCTCTATATTTTTAAAAACTCTCCAGGTAAAACTTCTGTTCTAGCCATGATTGAGTAATAGGGACTGGATTTGTCCTCCCCTCATAAACAACTAGAAAACCTGGCAAAAAGTATGAAACAATGGTTTTCAGACATTGGACAATAGACAGTATAAGATAGTAATCACTGGGGTGCCTGGGTGGCTCAGTTGGTTAAGCATCCAACTCTTGATTTTGGCTCAGGTTATGATTTCAGGGTTGTGGGATTGTTGGGCTCCATGTTCAGCATAAGTCTGCTTGAGATTCACTCTCTCCCTCTCCCTTTGCCCCTCTCCCTGCTTGTGCATGGGTGCACATGCTCTCTCTCTCAAATAAGTAAATAAATAAAATCTTGGGGAAAAAAAGAAGACGGGGCACCTGGGTGGATTAGTCAGTTAAGTGTCTGACTTTGACTCAGGTATGATCTCAGGGTCCTGAGATCAAGCCCTGCTTCTGGCTCTGCTTCTCCCTCTCCCCCTACTTCTTCCCACCCCCCTCCACTCATGCTCTCTCTGTCTCAAATAAATAAAATCTTAAAAATAGAAAAAAAGAGAGTGATCACTAAAACAAGAGAAGTGAATAAGTTGAGCCATATAATTGCTCCAGCCTACTGCTTTGAGAAGGTTTCTAGACCATAGGACCGAGAATGGGGAGCCCAGAGCTCAGCAATATTGCTGAGTTGAGGAGGCTAATGTCAGAACTAAGGGAGAAAAAGACAGCTAACATTTGCAAGACAGAGAACCAGAAAGGAAAAAGATGCATATGTACAGAACTCAATATCTACAGAGGAGTCCTTTTGATTTGTGAATGAATATTGATTTGCACATTTTTGAGAAGAAACAAATTGGGGAAAAGAATCATTCAAAAAGGGTAGGTAAAACAATTCCCAGGATATCCATATGGATGGAAATAGTGCCTGTTTCCAGAAGCCAGGATAGAAAAACTTCTATTTTTTTTAAAGATTTTATTTATTTTATTTGAGAGAGAAAGAGAGAGCAAGAGGGGGAGGGGCAGAGGGAGAGGGAAAGAATCTTAAGCAGACCCCAACACTGGGCTCGATCTCACGACCCTAAGACCACGACCCAAACTGAAACCAAGAGTCGGACATTCAACGGACTGAGCCACCCAGGCACCCCTAGAAAAACTTTTAAACATTTAAGGCCTTAGAAAGAGTCCTTAGGAGGACTTAATATTATTCTTCAGGATGAATTTATCCTATATTAGGGATTAGGGGAGAGATTTGAAGAAATAATGGCCGCAATATTGCCAAATTGAATAAAAACTATAAATCCACAAGTTCAAGGAGTTCAGTGAACACTGAGCAGAATAAACAAAGTCATAGCCACACCAAGGCATATTTTAGTAAAATTGCTGAAAACCAATGATAAAGAGAAAAATCTTAACAGTTGCCAAAAAGAAAGACACATGATCTGTGAAGCAATAAAGAATTATACCAGATTTCTCCTTAGAAACTATAGAACCAAGAAGAAAATGAAAAAAAAAAATCTTCAGATTTCTGAAAGACAAAAAGAAATCAATCTATAATTCTTTATTCAGCAAAAATACCTTTCAGAAATGGAGGAAAAATAGAGACTTTTTCAGACAAAAAGAAAAAAAAAGCTAAGACAAATTTATCCCTAGCTGACCTAAACTGCCAGAAATGTTGAAATTTTCTTCAGAAAGAAGGGGAAAAGATATATCCTTTATTAGATGGAAATTTGGATTTATGGAAAAGCATTAAGTGTACTGGAAATGAGAAATGTGTGGATAAGTATATATATTCATCTAAATCTCTTTATATGATTGATTTTTTTTTTAAGATTTTATTTATTTATTTATTTATTTATTTATTTATTTATTTGACAGAGAGAGAAACAGCGAGATAGGGAACACAAACGGGGAGTGGGAGAGGGAGAAGCAGGCTTCCCGCAGAGCAGGGAACCCGATGCGGGGCTTGATCCCAGGACCCAGGGATCATGACCTGAGCTGAAGGCAGATGCTTAACAACTGAGCCACCCAGGCGCCCCTATATGATTGATTTTTAAGAGAAATTAATAACAATGTATGTAGAGTTTAAAACTTATGTAGAAGTAAAATGAATGGTACAGTTGTCTGGGAAAATAGGAGTTAACTGTTGCAAGGTTTTACAATGTACATGCAGTGGCATACTATTTGAAAGTAGAGGGCGCCTGGGTGGCTCAGTCGTTAAGCGTCTGCCTTCGGCTCAGGTCATGATCCCAGGATCCTGGGATCGAGTCCCACATCGGGCTCCCTGTTCGGCGGGAAGCCTGCTTCTCCCTCTCCCACTCCGCCTGCTTGTGTTCCTGCTCTTGCTATCTCTCTCTCTGTCAAATAAATAAATAAATAAAAATCTTTAAAAAAAAAAAAAATGAAAGTAGACTGAGATAAGCTAAAGATGCATATTGCAAACTACAGAGTAACACCTAAAAGTAATAATAATAATTAAAAAACTAAGATATACCCAATAGGCCAATACTGGAAATAAAGTAAAATCACAAAATTATGCAATCTAGAAGATAGGAAAATAAGAAAAAAGGAGGAAAGAACAGATGAGACAAATAGAAAGCTATAGTAAATGATAGATGTTGAGCTCAACCGTATTAGGTATATTTGATATAAATGGTATAAATAACCAATTAAAAGATACAGATTATTGGGGCACCTGGCTGGCTCAGTAAAGTATCCAACCCTTGATCTCAGGGTCATGAGTTTGAGCCCCATGTTGGGTGTAGAGATTACTTTAAAAAAAAAAAGAAATTTAAAAAGTACAGATTATCAGATCGGATAAAAGTGTGAACCAAATATATAATGTCTATAAGGAATAAATTTTAAATAAAAAGATACAAGTAAGTTAGAATTAAAAGAATGGGGAAAGATATACCATGCAAATACTTAATGAAAAGAATGCTGGAATTGTTATATTAATATTTTAAAAGTTATATTTTAGAACAGGGAATATTACCAGAAATAAAAAAGGATATTTTAAAGTGATAAAAGAGTTGATTCATCAAGAGGACATAACAATCATAAATGTACAGTTGACTCCTGAGCAACACTAGGGTTAGAGGTGCCAACCCAACACAGTCAAAAATCCATGTATAACTTTTGACTCTCCAAAAACTTAACGACTAATAGCCTTCTGGTGACTGGAAGCCTTCCTGATAACGTACAGTCAATTAACACATATTTTGTATGTTATATGTGTTATATACTGTATTCTTACAATAAGGTAAGCTAGAAAATCATAAAGAAAAAATACATTTATAATACCGTACTGTATTTACTGGTGCTGTAAATTTATATCATCTGATTATGTCTATCAGTATCTACATCAATATTGTCTTATATGATACAAAACACTGTAGATGTTATACATATTACTAACAAGGACAACAACAATAAAAAGATAATGTGAAAACAATTTCATATTTATTTACAGGGATAATGGTTCATGCATTGATAATAAAGAAGTGGCAATATGATTGCTTTATGGTACCCTACTGTAATCAATCCAATTGCTTCACAGTACCCTAGCTTATACATTAATGAATGAATCATTATACAATTTTTATGGCGTATAGTATTATCATCATATTTATAAGACAATATTGGGAACATTGTTATAGTTTTTAAAAACCACTTACCTGTGATGACAAGCTGATAGTTTCTTCAATTACAATAGAGAAGGGTATACTGTATACTGATGTAATTCTTTGAAATTAAAATTATAAAACAGAAAACTAACACATTAATTTTATACTAAATATCACTCACCTTATGCCTACATAAGGATAGGCTATCCACTTCCATATAAGTCTTGCACATAATTTTTTTTTAATTAAGTAGCCTCCACACCCAATGTGAGGCTTGACCTCATGACCTTGAGATCAAGAGTCATGTGCTCTGCTGACCGAACCAGCCAGGCCTCCCACACCTGATGTTTTGCACAATGAATACTTAGGCAATAATAGTGATGATGACACAAAAAGGTCTCATGTAGTTCTTGCCATACAGTTATTAGATTTTCACACACAGACACATACACAAGAAATAAGTTCATTAACTGTATGGCATGATGATTATGTACTATCTATTTACTTACTATTTATTAAGTGAAAGTTGATCATCATAAAGGCTTTCATCATCATCATCTTTTGTTGAGTAGGCTGAGGAGGAGGAGGAGGGTTTGGTTTTGCTGTCTCAGGGGTGGCAGAGGTGGAGGATGTGGAAGGAGGCAGGAGAGACAGGCATGCTTAATGTAACTTCCAGAAATACATCATGATTTCTGACTGTTTTGCTCTTTTATTTCTCTAAAACGTTTCTATAAGACACCAGCCCTTCTTCCACTGTTTGCGTTAGTTTCAGTGTCGGTGTCGTAGAAGGGTCCATGCCATAAAAGAAGGGAAGAGCAGGCTTAAATAATCAGAACGCTTCTGCCAAATTGTCTCATGTCCATTTGTTTTCTGGCAGTGTTCCTTCTACGTCCCATCCTTCATTCTCTGGCACTGGTTCCGAAGCACTCATCTCCATCAAGTCATCCTCTGTTAATTCTTCTGCTGTGGTGTCTATTAGCTCGCGAATTTCTCCAAGATCCATATCTTGAAACGCTCCACCATCCCCACCCCCCACATTTTTGGCCATATCCACAATCTTTTTCATGATTTCCTTGACTCGCTCTGTTGTAAATCCTGTGAAGTCATGCACAACATCTGGACTCCGTTTTCTCCAGCAGGAACTTATTGTTTCAGGCTTAATGGCTTTCACAGCTTTTTCTATAACAACAATGGCATCTTCAGTGGTGTAATCCTTCCAGATTTTCATGATATTCTCTCTCTCAAGGTTCTCTTCCATAGCATTGACAATCCTTTTCACAGAGTACTGTGTATAATAAGCCTTAATGGTCTTTATGCCCCTGATCTAGAGACTGAATTAGAGATGTTGTGCTTTGGAGCAAGTAGAGCACTTCTATGCCTTTGGTGTTGAATTCATTGGGATTCGGAGTAGGCAGGGGCATTGTCCAATAGCAAAAGAACTTTAAAAGGCAGCCCCCTACTGGCAAGGTACTTTCTAACTTCAGGGACAAAGCATCAACGGAGCCAATCAAGAAAAGGGGTTCTCATTGTCCAGCCCTTCCTGTACAACCACAAGACTGGCAGCTGGTATTTATCTTTGCCCTTCAAGGCTTAGGGATTTGACATTTTTAGCCAGACCTCTTTCTGTAATATCAAACCATCCTTTGCTTGGCATTAACTTCTCCAGCTTTAGATCTTTCACCTTCCTTTTGCTTTGAGCTGTCATATACTAATTTCACTTTTCCCCAAATCATATTAGAGTCTATATGTTTGCCTTTCTTATAGCAATTCTGCACCCATGTAAAAGCCGCATTTTCAATATAAGAGGAAAAGGCATTTCATGCCTCCTGGAATAGCTGCAGCAATGGCTTCATGAATTTCCTTTTCTTTTTTTACAGTGGTCTTTACATTGGATTCATTTATCTTGAAATGGTGAGCAATTGCAGCTGCAGACCTCAATCTACCATACATATCAAGCAATTCAACATTTTCTTGTAGTGTCATGACTTATCTCTGCTTCTTGGGAGCACTTCCAGCATCACTAAGTGGCACTTTGTGTGGGTCCCATGGTGTTATTCAAAGCTTACCGTATTGCACTAAGCACAGTGAAAAATACAGAAGAACCACGAAATCACTTTTTACTGTGATACAGAATTTACTGGAGAGACAAACTGTTCACGTGGAGATGATTAGCATCACATGGTGTTTTAAGCGGATACTTGCAACACTTGAGCTCACAATAGCAACAGGAGGTGACTACAAAATTATTACAGTAGTACAGTATGTACTACAGTTAATTTTATACAGTTATGATTTAATATGGCATCTTCATGTTTGTTTACATTTCTCTCAACTGAATGGCACCATGTTTGGTCTGTAAGTGTTGGTGTGTGTAAGTTTTGATGAATTTTAACTTTTTATCATTTGTATATATTTTATGATAGTAAATTATAAAATACACTAGTATCAACATATGATTTATGTACTCATGACATGATTTTTCCTTAATTTTTCTGATATTTCTAAACTACATAAACCTCAAATCTCCAAAAAGTTGTCCAACATTTATTAAAAAACAAAACAAAACTCATGTAAGTGGACCCATACAGTTCAAACTGTGTTGTTCGAGAGTCAACAGTATATGAAACTAATAGCAGACCTTCAAAATACTGAAGTAAACTATTTCTAGCAGATAGAAATGAAAAGATAGACAAATCTACAATTATATTTAAAAATTTCAACACTCCTATATCAGGAATTGATAAAAATCAGTAGACAGAAAATGAGTAATGATATGTAATCCTTGGAAAACATTGTTAACTAATTGAGGTTTGTAGAACTTCATACCCAACATCAGAAGAATCCCCATTTTCTGCTAGTGCACACAAAATATTCACCAAAACTGACTATATTCTGGGTCATAAAACAAGTTCCAGTAAATCTAAGAGGATTAAAACTATACAAAGTATGATTTCTGATAAAAATAAAATTAAACTGTATATTAATACAGAAATTTATCTTGAATATCAGTAAATATTTGCCAATTAACCAACATATGGATCCAAGAAGAAATTGCAAGAGAAATTAGAAAATGTTTTGTTGAATGAAGATGAAAAGAAACATATCAAAATGTGTAGAGTCCAGCTAAGAAGGAAATTTAGAGCATTAAATGGTTCTATTAGAAGAGAAGAAATGGGGACACCTGGGTGGCTCAGTCGGCTAAGCGTCTGCCTTTGGCTCAGGTCGTGATCCCAGGGTCCTGGGATTGAGTCCTGCATTGGGCTCCTTGCTCAGTGGGGAGTCTGCTTCTCCATCTGCATGCCACTCCCCCTGCTTGTGCTCTCTCTCTCTCTCTGACAAATAAATAAATAAAATCTTAAAAAAAAAAAAGAAAAGATGTCTCAAATCAATTAACAAGGCATCTACATTAAGAAATTAGAAAAAAAAGAGCAAATAACCCCTATTGTAAGCAGAAGGGAGGAAATATTAAAGAGCTACAATTGATGAAATAGAAAGCAGAAAAACAATAGAAAAAAAATAAAACTAAGAGCTTGTTGAAAAGATTTTTAAAAACCATTAAATTCTCAGAAGACTGACTAGCAAAACAAAGAGAGGACTTGAATTAACAATATAAAGAATGAAAGGGGAGACATAACCACACATCCTCCGCACATTAAAAGAACAAAGGATTTTATGAACAGCTGTAGGCCAATACAGCATGGATTGAAAGACATAATCTTCTAAAGGTCACACAAGAAGAAACAGATCATTTGAATAACCCTACCTCTATTTAAGGGATGGAATTTATAGTGTAAAAACCTTCCACAAAGATATTTCAGGCATATCTGGTCTCACAGGTAAATTCTACCAAACATTTAATAAATATATAAAACCAATTCCACATATATTCTTCCAGAAAATTGAAGGGAAGAGAATATTTCCAAACTCATTTTCTGAGGTCAGATTACTCTAATTCCAATGCCAGACTAGAAAAGGAATTTTCTTCATGAACATAGATGCAGAGATCCAAAAACTCTCTTAAAATTTTTAGTGAATTGAACTAAAACAACATGGATAAATCTTGAAACATTATCTTAAGTGAAATAAGCCAGCCGCAAAGACAAAAACCATATGATACCACTTAGATGAGGTACCTAGAGTAGTCAGATTCACAGAGACAGAAAGTAGAATGGTGGTTGCCGGAGGCTGGGGGGGAAGAAGAAATAGGGTGTTGTTGTTTAATGAGTACAGAGTGTCAGTCTTGCAGGATGAAGAGTCTGTGGATAAATGCTGGTGAGAGTTGCGCGCCAATGCGTGCCTAACAGCACGAAACTTATACATTTAAAAATGGCTGAGATGATAAGCTTTATGTTATGTGTATGTACCACAATTAAAAACAAATGAACTGTATTTCTATATACCAGCAACAAACAAATGAAGACGAAAATCTGAAGAACAATATATTTTACAATAGCATCAAAAATATGAAATATTTAGGGGTGCCTGGTTGGCTCAGTCAGAAGAGTGTGTGACTTTTGATCTTGGGGTTGTGAGTTTGAGCCCCGCATTGGGTGTAGAGATGACTTAAATTTAAAAACTTAAAAAATATGAAATATTTAGGGGTAAACCTAACAAAAGATGTGCAGGATATGTTCATTGGATACTAAAAAATATTACTGAGGAAATTTTTTTAAAGATTTTATTTATTTATTTGAGAGAGAGAGAGAGAACTAGTGGGGGGAAGGACAGAGGGAGAAGCAGACTCCCTACTGAGCAGGGAGCCTGACATGGGGCTCGATCCCAGGACCCTGGGATCATGGCTTGAGCTGAAGGCAGACGCTTTAACAGACTGAGCCACCCAGGCACCCTGAAAGAAATGTTTTAAAAATATTTATTTATTTATTTTAGAGAGAGAGAGCATGAGCGTGAGGGGACGGAGGGAGGGGAGAGAGAATCTCAAGCAGACTCAGAGCTGAGTGTAGAGCCTGACACAGGGTTCGATCTCATGACCCTAAGGTCATGAACCTGAGATAATGACCTGAGCTGAAACCAAGAGTCAGATGCTTAACCCCCAGGCGCCCCAACTGAGAGAAATTTTAAAAGACCTAAGAAAATGGGAAGATACACCCTGTTCTTGGGTTGGAAAACTGAGCATTGTTAGGATGTCAATTATTCCCAAATTGGTTTATAGATTCAGCGCATTCATAATCATAATCCCAACAGGATTCATTTGTAGAAACTGACAAGCAGATTCTAAAATTCTTTTTTTTATAAATATTTATTTGAGAGAGAGAGAGAAAGAGCATGGGGGGAGGGGCAGAGAGAAACTCAAGCAGACTCGGCTCTGATTGGGGCTTGATCTCACCACCCTGAGATCAGGCACCAGCTAAACCAAGAGTCAGGCACTCAACTGAATGCACCACCCGAGATAGTGCCCCCAGATTCTAAAATTCTTATCAAAATAAAAAAGAGGTGGAATTGTCATACAACTTTGAAAAAGAACAAAATTGCGGGAGTCATATTGCCTGACTTTAAGACTTCCTGAGTTTTCTCATGCAGGGCATGTCAACCAATAGCCCTAATGCCTAAAATACTATTACATAGGATTGTTGAGAGAATTTAAGTATTTACAATTGTTACACTAAAATAGTCTGTGTTACATAGTAAGCACACTATGGCATTAACTTTTATTAGTATTATTATCATAATATTCTAATTTGCATTTCCCTGATTACTAGTGAGACAGACTTTTAAAAAAAATATGGTTATTGGCCGCTTGAATTTTCTTTTCTATCAAGTTCTTGTTGTAGTCTTTTGCCTATTTCTCTATTGCATTGCTTGTATTTTTCTTTGTTCTTTATATATATGGGTGAACAAAAGCTCCTATTATTAAATTTACATAAATGTATCAGTCCTTTCTTTTATCATTTATGTGGTGATAGTTGGTACCCTTGTGTTGCTTCTGATCTTACAAAAGGAATGCTTTCAAATTGAAGATGATATATACTGTAATTTTTGAGAATGCTCTTTATGAGTATGAAGAACTTCTATTTCCACATTGCTAAGAGTTTTTAACATTACCAAATGTTGGATTTTGTCAAATTCTTTTCCTATAACTAATGACATGATTGTTGATTTTCTCCTTTAATCTGTTGGATTTTGTCAAATTCTTTTCCTGTAACTAATGACATGATTGTTGATTTTCTCCTTTAATCTCTGAAGGTAATGGGTAGCAATGATTGTTTTTCTATTGTTAAAGCAAGTTGGCATTCCTGGGACAAACCCAACTTGGTCATGATATATGTTTTATAAATAGCAGGATTATATGCATTGATAATTCATTTAGGATTTGGGTGATTATGTCCATGAGTGAATCTGATCCATAATTTTTCTGTCTTGAATTATACTGGTCTGTTTTGGTATCAGAGTTACGCTGGCCTCATAAAATGAGAAAGGAGGGTTCCTTCTTTTTCTATTCTCTAGATAGTTTTCTAAAATAGCATTATTTGTTTTTTAAACATTTGGAAAAATTCACCTATAAAACCATTCAGACCTAATGTTTCCTTTGTGGGAAAATGTTTGCATATTGATTCAATTTCTTAATGGTTGTCAAATTATTATGGTTTTCTATCTTTAATCAGTTTTGATATATTTTTCTAAGAGTTTGTCCATTTCATTTTCATTTTCAAGATGTTGTTTATAATATTCTTTTATAATCCATGTAATTTCTGTAGTATCTGTAATTGTTTTCTTTATTATTCTTATTATTTATGTTTGCCTTCTCACCTTTGTTTCTTTAAATACTATTGGCAGAAGTTTATCAATGCTTATAAATCTTTATAAATCAAAGTTTATAAATCTTTTCAAAGAACTTCTGGATTGTTGATCTTTTCTTTATCATAAATATTTTCTATTTTCTTTAGAGTTATTCTTTTGTTCTTTAACTTCTTTAACTTCTTGAGTGGGTACTTGGCACATTTACTTTCACCTTTTCTTCTCTTGTATATAAGAATTTAACACATCTAGGGACACCTGGGTCAGTTTTGGCTCAGGTCCTGATCTTGGGGTTGTGAGATCAAACCCCACATTGGGATCCTCACTCAGCAAGGAGTCTGCTTGAGATTCTCTCTCTCTCCCTCTCCCTCTGCCCCTCCCCGATGCTTGTGTGTGCATGCTCTCTCTCTCTAAAATAAATGGATAAATCTTCCCCCCAAAAAAGAAAATTTTACTTCTCTAAGTTTTGACATGTGGTATTTTCATCATTTAAATTCAAAGTAATTTCTACACCCAATGTGGGGCTCAAACCCACAACCCTGAGATCAAGGGTTCCATACTCGGGGCACCTGGGTGGCTCAGTTGGTTAAGCATCTGACTCCGGCTCAGGTCATGATCTCAGGGTCCTAGGATCCAGCCCTGCATTGGGCTCCCTGCTCAGTGGGGACTCTGCTTGTCCCTCTTCCTCTGCCCCTCCCCCGACTTGTGCATGTGCGTGCGCGCTCTCTCTCTCTCAAATAAATAAATAAAATCTTAAAAAAAAGTTGCATGCTCCTCCAACTGAGCTAGCCCAGTGCACCATGCTATTAATCCTTTTAAAAAATTTTTTTTTCAAAGATTTTACTTGTTTATTAGAGAGAGAGAGACAGAGAGATCACAAGAAGTGGGGAAGGGTAGAGGAAGAAGCAGACTCCTTGCTGAGCAGGGAGCCCAATGCAGGGCTGGATCCCAGGACCCTGCGGTTATGACCTGAGCCAAAGGCAGATGCTTAACCGACTGAGCCACCCAGGCGCCCCTCCTTTTAAAATTTGTTGAGAATTGCTTTATCGCCTAGTGAATGTGATCATTTTCACAAATATTTCACCGTGCTTGAAAAAAAGTGATTTTGGAAACCAATACTATACATATGACTATTGGATCAAGCTTCTTAGTTTTGTTGTTTAAATCTGTTTCTTTCTGATGTTTTTCTCTTCCTTGATTTATCCATCATTGAGAATAATGTTATAAAATCTTCTACTATGATGATGATGATTTGTCTATTTTCCCCTAAAATCCTCTCCAAGTTTAAAAGCTTGTTATTTTTACTGTTATTTTGAGCCTATGGTATTAGGTGCATACACATTTAGAATTGTGACATCATTCTAGGGAATTAAACCCAATACATACTGTGATATGTAAGGTCCAGTAGCACTTTTTGCCTTAAAGCTTAATTGGTCTGATACTAGCTTTCTTTTGGTTACTATTTGCCTTCTACATCTTTACCTACTCTTTTCCTTCAACTTTCTGTATCCTTATGTCAGAAATGTCTCTTGTAAGCCACCGTATATCTTAACTTTTAAAAATCTTTTTTAACATTTTTTCTTTAACTAGAGCATTTAGTCTGTTTATTTTTATTTGTATTTACTCTTACTATTTTATTTTGTAGTTTCTATGTATCCTATCTTTTCTATATTTATTTGTAGTTACTTTCTTGCCTTATTTTGGATTTTTTTTTTAGATTTTTACAAAACTCTACTGATTTGGATGCTAAATATCCTTCTTTTAGTGGTAGTGCCGGAAATTTTAATGTGTATACCTGTCAACGTTCAAGTTAATATCCCGATCATCTTCTTGAATGGCACAAGCATCCTAGAACATTTAAACTGTTATAACCCCCCTTTTGATATACTTGGTATTGCTTTCATATATATTGTCTCTATTTTTTTTTTTAAGATTTTATTTATTTATTTGACAGAGAGACACAGCGAGAGAGGGAACACAAGCAGGGGCAGAGGGAGAGGGAGAAGCAGGCTCCCCATTGAGCAGGGAGCCCGATGCGGGGCTCGATCCCAGGACCCTGGGACCATGACCTGAGCCAAAGGCAGACGCTTAACGACTGAGCCACGCAGGCGCCCTATATTGTCTCTATTTTTTAAACCCTCAAAACATTATTAATTATTTATATAGTGGCTATTTGTTTGGAATTACCCAAATACTTACAATTTCTTTGCTTATCATTCCTCCTCAAATCTCAGACCTTCCATGTGTGATCATTTCACTCTGCTTGAAATATATCCTTTAAAATTTTCTTTAGTGAGAATCTTTTGGAAGCAAAGGCATTATCCCTTTTTTATTTTTTACTTCTTACTTTGAAATAACTTTAAAAATTTTTTATTTTGAAGTAATTTTTGATTTATATAAGAATTGCAAAGATCCTACAGAAAGCTCCTCCATGCCTTTCATCCAGCTTTTGGGAAAAACACGGAGAAGATGTGCCCCTCTCATTGCTTCATATCGGGAGCTACATGACATTAATATGATATATTTCTGGTGATGTTAACCTCAATGGCTTAGTTAAGGGGACTTCTCTACTGTAAAGTTACTACTGTTCCATTCTATACTGTACTGTTAGAAGCGAGTCACCCACTCCAATCTGCACTCAAGGGGAAGGTGAATCTCTACCTCCCAGAGGGAAGAGTAATCAAGAAATTACAAACATGCTGAAACCACCAGCACTCATGCAATGAATTATCCTCCAAAGGAGGAGGGGACAGTGGCAAGGTTTGTGGAGCGGAAGAGGTTATGAGAGTTTCCCTGCAAACTGTAAATTGTACTGGAATTTGAGCTAGTCCTTGTCACTCTCATATGGCAACCTTCCTTGGCTCCCTATCACCCATGGAAGAGAGCCCATGCTTCTCAGCAAGAGTTATAACGTTTACCTGCTGAACCCATTTTCTTGCCCTCCCTGTTCTCTGCCTTCCTGAATTACCTGCAACACCTCAGATATGCTGTATTTTCTCATATCTACACGCATCTGCATATGCAGTTCCATTCCGACCACAAAGCTCTTTTCTTACTTTGTCTCTCTGAGGCCATTGGCAGTTACAATTTCATTCCTACCTGTCAATAATAGGCCATTCCACCATTCTATATGGGCAGCTAGACAGCTGTTGTTAAGTGATAGCACACATGGTAAGATCAGTGAATCCTGAGAAGATAAACCCATTACCTTCCTTCTTTTGGTGTAGACTGATCTTCTTGGTTAGAAGTAATATTTAGGAGTACCATGACAGTGTAGTGTTCCATAAGTCCATGGACAGGGTGCTAGAAAGCTAGCAAACAGAGAAAAAAAAATCCAAATTCGGAATAAGTATCCTTGTGAGGGTGCATTCTTGCCCCTTTCATAACTGAAGAGATCCAATATACAATCAACCTCCCACAATGCGACAACTGATTCCCCTGAGAAGCCCCACAGTGGGGGCTGAGGATTGTTACTGCTGGTAGGTTGGGCACTCAGCAATAGCAATCAGCCCATGCTACACAAGTCTGGCTTTGGTGAGGGGACGTCCATGTTGATGAGGCTTTGCAGAGCTTCTGTCTTGACACAACTACCACTTTATTCATGACCACACACTGAATGATTGGAGGTTGACTGGTATCCACAAAGTGAGTCATCTTGCCAAACTAATTATTATGAAACTTCTCCATAGTGGAGGGCTTTTGTGAATGTTTACCTGGGCCCAAATGCTTGCATACTCTTGGCCCATTCTGAGAGGTCTGTCCTTGAACCTCTTCCCTAAAGCTTTTTGTCAACAGTCAGCAATCTCTGCATCATGGTCATTCCAAGTCACTGATCATCCATTTAAGACACAAGCCTTTGTCCAGGAATTGATGTAGGTTCTTAATTCAGGCTAATCTCTCCTAGATACTGTGGACAAGGAGATGTATTACCTAATGTTCTACACACTGGGAAGATTCTTCTGCTTTGCTGTCCTTTAGGACAACTGAGAGGGGCTATACCACAAGTACCATCAATAAACCAGGCTCAAAATAGTTCCTCCTCAGTCAGCTGGATTTAGGGAATTCCCCATGATGACACAGTAGTGTCCACAGTCAAGGAGAAGCCAGAATGTAGCATAAGTACACATACAGCAAATATAATCCATCTACTCTTAAAACAATTAGCTTTCAGGCCCTGTTCAGGCAGAGTCCTTCTTATATATACTAATTCCCTTTTTTGGTGTAGTACCTCTGGGCAGGCACAGTATAATAGCTAATTGGACCAGCTAACACCTGGTCCATGTAAGGCAGCTTGGGTTACATGGTATCTTGGTGTTTAATGACCAGGTGTTCAAACTCACCCCAAGCCCACTGGCAAGCCAAAAGCTCCTTCTCAAAAAAATACTTACCTGCTCAAAGAACCTGGCACATTTCTTGTGTGTTTGCTCATTACATGTTGCTGGGGCACCATAGTACCTCCTGATCTGTTCCAGACACATTGATGAAGAAAGGCTGGGGGGATGGGGATGTCACTAGCCTCACATATGTTAACCTTATCTAAGTTTAGCTAGAGACCTCCCTGCAGGCCAGGATTATTTTAGCATACAAGGCCCTTCATGATTTGGCATTGTCTGCCTCTAGAAATTCATCTCCTGCACTCTGTTACATTCATCTTTCCTCCAACCATATGGAACTACTTGAGGATTTAAAAAAGGATTTTAGAAGGACTATTAAAATTCCTTGCAGAAAAAAAATGTTTTAAATTATCTGCCAGTATCTATAAATTCTTGATTAAGTAAAAAGAACTTTTGAGCAAAGTGCCAGTAATTTTGCTTACTCTCTTTTAAAAGAAATTTTTGTTGTGAATATAGCAAACGTGCAGATATAATATACACATAAACAATATAAAATATGTATAATTTGCAGAATAGTAATACAATGAGCATCTACATCTCTTTCCCTCTCTCTCTCTCTCTCTCTCACACACACACACACCCCTAAACATGTTCAGGTTAATAAATAGAATATTACTGGTCCTTTTAATGTTTTTCCTTGATTTCCCCCTCCCCAACTTCCAAGTAACCGCTATCCTGTGTTCATAATTTCCTTACTTTACGGTTTTCCATCTATGTATTTCTAAACTAAACAATACATTGTTTTGGAAAATAGTAACAGGTAAAAACCCAGTTGTGTAAAGAAAGGGCCACTGTTGGGATGCATGGCAGAAATATATCAGACGGAGTGTGTTGCTCTGTATTTTCAGATTCTATGCTTATGAACCACCCCTAGTGCTCATGAATAGATCAAAGCAGACCACTTATGTGGAATTAAGTAAGTGTCTTCATCTGACTCAGGCAGCTGGGCAGAGACAAGAACAGAAATTCATTAGCAGATGGTTAAGTTAAGTCAAGGTTACGTTGGAATCAGGGCCAGACTCATTCTGTCCTCAAGTTAAAGAAATGGAACAATGGCCACAGGGATATTGGAAATTATAACCTTCAATATGTTTATCTTTTGGGTGCACTGGATAGTTTGGCTTCACATCCTGTGTAGCTGTGATCCTAGAACCTCTTTTTATGGTACCTCTCTGGATTCCCTTTACCCCTCTCTTCTATGGAATCTTCTTTTTTTCTCATATCTTTCCTGGTTCTTAGCTAAGTCTTTTTTTTTTTTCCTTGAGAGCTTCTTAAGGAAAGAATGCATAGGAAGCCAATTTGGGGGCATTTTGTAAGTCTGGAAATAATTTTAATCTATCTTCATACATAATTGATAAATGAACTGGGTATAAAATAAAATATAAGAAAGTAATTTTCTCTCAGAATCTTGAAGGCAATGCTCTGTAGAATGGCTAAAATAAAAAACACAAGAAACAACATGTGTTGGTGAGGATGTGGAGAAAGGGGAACCCTCTTGCACTGTTGGTGAGAATGCAAATTGGTACAGCTACTGTGGAGAACAGTATAGAGGTTCCTCAAGAAATTGAAAATAGAACTACCCTATGATCCAGGAATCACAGTACTTTACCAAAAAAAAAAAAAAAAAATGCAGAAACACTAATTCAAAGGGACACATGCACCTCTATGTTTATAGCAGCATTATTTACAATGGCCAAACTATGGAAGCAGCCCAAGTGTCCATCGACTAATGAATAGATAAAGAAGATGTGGGGTGTGTGTGTGTGTGTTTGTATGTGTGTGTGTAAAATGGAATATTATTCCATTCCATAAAAAGAATGAAATCTTACCATTTGCAACAGCGTGGATAGATCTAGAGAGTATAATGCTAAGTAAAATAAGTCAGTCAGAGAAAGATAAATACCATGTGATTTCACTCATATGTGGAATTTAAGAAACAAAACAAATGAGCAAAGGGGAAAAAAAGAGACAAAGCAAGAAACAGACTCTTAACTCTAGACAACAAACTGATGGTTATCAGAGGGAAGATAGATGGGAGGATGGGGGAAATAGGGGATGGGATTAAAGAGTACACTTATCATGATGAAAAAAGTAAATAAAAACACATCTTAATGCAAATTTAAAAAATTCAACCAGACTGCAAAGGAAACCCAAAATAGAATATAAATTATAAAAAATGAATCTAAATGTACTATGAATGAGTAACACAAGCACACTGCAGGGAGTGGAGCAGAAAAGAACTAACATAAGTAAACTCTGGAAAACAAAAAAAACATCAGATTCCAAATTCTACCCCCTTTCTTTTTAAAACTAAAGAGTCTTAGTTTTCTGTCTCTAGAAGCTTGTAGAATTTTCTCTTTGATCGCATTGTTCTGAAATTTCACAGTGATATGTCTTAGTATGAGTCTTGTTAATGGATTTTGCCAGACTCCATACCCCTCCCCACTCTACACCATTGGCAACTGCTCCTCACCTCCTACCGATGACAGAAAATTTCAGGTTTCCAAATTTCTGAAATTCACCCAGTGTAGCTCTTAATTGAAAAATTTGTTCTTCAGTTCTGAGAAATTATCTCAAATTATTTTAATTTCTGATTTCTGCCTCTCCATTTTCTCTTTTTCTAGACTTCCTATTATTTAGGTTTGGGACCCACTGGACAGATCCTCTTATTTTCTCACCTTTTCTCTTTACTTTTCTATCACTTTGTCTTTTTTCTCTACTTTTTGGGAAATTTTCAAAACTTATTTTTCCAATATTTTATTGAGTTTTTCATTTTCACTAACATGTTTTCAATTTCTAAGGGCTGTTTTTTATTCCCCTACTGTTTCTTTTAAAAGCATCCCCTTCGGGATGCCTGGGTGGCTCAGTCATTAAGTGTCTGCCTTCGGCTCAGGTCATGATCCCAGGGTTCTGGGATCGAGTCCTGCATCGGACTCCCTGCTCAACGGGGAGTCTGCTTCTCCCTCTACCTGCCGCTCCCCCTGCTTGTGCACTTGTGCTCTATCTCTCTCTCTCAAATAAATAATAAAATCTTAAAAAAAAAAAAGCATCCCCTTCTTGTTTTATGAATGTAACACTATCTTTTCTCTCTGAGGATGTTAATGTTAGTCCCCTCACCCAACCTCCCCACTCCCACCCAGGTTTTTTTCTCCTTGCCTCCTGATTCTCTAAGTTGGGCTCTGTTTTTCCTGTTTGCCTTTTGTATCTATGTCTTGCCTCTTTAGCTGTCTCTTCATAAATAAGTGTGGAATACTAAAGATCTTTTTAATTAAAAAAAAATTTTTTTTAAGATTTTATTTATTCATTTGAGAGAGAGAGAGACAGAGGGAGTACAAGCAGGGGAAGAGGCAGAGGGAGAGGTGGAAGCAGGCTCCCCGCTGAGCAGGGAGCCCAATGTGGGACCTGATTCCAGGACTCCGGGATCATGACCTGAGTTGAAGGCAGACGCTTAACCGACTGAGCCACCCAGGTGCCCCTAAAGATTTTTTTTTTAATTTATTTGAGAGAGAGAGAAAGTGAGCAGGAGGGAGAGGGAGATCGAATCTGAAGCACACTCTGCACTGAGCACAGAGTCCAATGTGGGGCTCAATCCCACAACTTCGGGATCATGACCTGAGCCAAAACCAAGAGTCAGACAGATGCTCAACCAACTGAGCCACCCAGGCACTCCAAGTATGGAGTACTAAAAAGGTGATTGCAAAATCTGACCATGTGGTTGGGGCCCACAGACCTTCAGCTTCATAAAGACATTCTCAGTGGGCTGTTGGGGAGAGAAGGCTCCCTATATCTTTATGGAGCTCCATTTATCTTTCCTCTTGAGCTGCTCAGACTCCCTGGAGAGGGATATTCAAATTCCCTTTCTGTAGGGTAAAGGTCTGGCTACCGGCATTTCGATAGCCAATGGGTGGAGGCAGAAAGGGCCTGGTGTTCTTTGCATTGTCTCTCTTTAAAAAATAAAAACAAAAACAAAATAAAAAACTTTTTATTTTGAATTTCAAACTTACATAAAAGTTGTCAGAATACTACTGAAAATTTCCATATACATTTTATCCAGATTTACAAATGATTACTATTTTGCCACATTTAACATTTTGTTACCCCCCCCACATACACACACGTTATTATTTTTCTGAATTGTCTGAGAATAGAGATTCATGCCCATTAACCTCCTAATACTTCAGTGTGTATTTCCCAAGAACAAAAATATTCTCTCATAGTATCTTTGAATCCTCCTGTTTTTTAATGTGTTGCCTATACCCTCAAATGTACCTGGCCTCCCTCAATCTAGAGAGTTTCTTTTTTATTCTCTCTAGAGGATAAACCTGAATTTCTCTTATCAGTAGGTGAGGAACAGTTGCCCAGTGGTATGGAGTTGGGGAGAGGGATCTAGGTATTTCACTGTTTCACAAACACATTTTACCAGCTTTCCTTATTTCAGCCATGCCCTTATCCCCCAAATTCCAGAGGTATCTGGCGCTGCCAATTTTTCAGGATTCTTAGACGTAATTTGAACTGCTTCTGACCGCCCCCACTGCAGGCTTGAGAGTCCAGCTTCCCAAGGCCTTCCTAGTCAGTATCATGGCCACCTGCATTCTAGCTGCCACAGTTGTGGTCTCCTTTCCCATCCCTTCCGCCAATCATTGTTACGTCTTTTCAAAAGCATCCTTCTACGCTAGTTTTAGTCAAATTTTAGGAGGGACCAAGACTGAGGATCTCTATGAGGAAACTGTAATGTTCAGGAAGAGGGCTTCATCAGTCCTTTGGCATGTTGGAAGGCAGTCAGACCAAGGCAAATGATCCTGGCAGAAAGAGGCTAATTACTGTATTTTCTTGATAATATAATGTACCTTTTGGGAAGATTTGTTAATTCAACATGGTCTTTCTTTCTTTCTTTCTTTCTTTCTTTCTTTCTTTCTTTCTTTCTTTCTTTCTTTCTTTTTCTTTCTTCCCTCCTTCTTTTTTTTCCTTTTTCCTCAAAAATCTTAAAGCTTTAGGGCGCCTGGGTCGCTCAGTGGGTTAAGCATCTGCCTTCGGCTCGGGTCATGATCCCAGGGTCCTGGGATTGAGCCCTGCATCAGGCTCCCTACTTGGCAGGTAGTCTGCTTCTCCCTTTCCCTCTGCTCCTCTCTCCACTCATGCTCTCTCTCTGTCTCTCTCTGTGTCTCAAATAAATAAATAAATTCTTAAAAAAAAAAACTTAAAAAAAAAGCTTAAAGCTTAAGTAAATGGTACATCTTTAAGTTGGTAAACCTAGGACATATGCATTCTTTTCATAGTGATTTCCAATATTAGTAACTTCCCTGAAAGAACATTATATCTGAACAAAATGACTGGGTAAATTCCATTTCCTACTTTAAAGAGGGAAATTTTATTAAAAAAAGAATGTTTAAGTAGATGGCGCATGGTCACAAAGTATGATCCATGATGTAGATCCAGGTCATAAAACTGGTCAGGTATAAAACCCCAGAGAACCCTAACAGTCAGCCTGGCACTCTCTGACAAATGACCCTTACCCATGAACCTAGGAAATGTTTTCTTAGGCAGAATCAGACATGAATTTTATTTATTTATTTTTATTTATTTATTTAATTTTATTTTTTAAAGATTTTATTTATTTGTTTGACAGAGAGACACAGCGAGAGAGGGAACACAAGCAGGGGGATTGGGAGAGGGAGAAGCAGGCTTCCCGTGGAGCAGGGAGCCCGATGCGGGGCTCAATCCCAGGACACTGGGACCATGACCTGAGCCGAAGGCAGACGCTTAATGACTGAGCCACCCAGGCGCTTCTTATTTATTTACTTTTTTTAAAGATTGATTTATTTATTATTTTAGAGAGAGAGTGGGGGAGAGGAGGAGCAGAGGGAGAGAGAATCTCAAGCAGACTCCCTGCTGAGTGTGGAGCTAGATGCAGGGCTTGATCTCATGACCCTGAGATTATGACCTGAGCCAAAATCAAGAGTCAGACGCTTAACCGACTGAGCCACCTAGGTGCCCAAGGCATGCACTTTTAAATTTATTTTAATTCATAAGAAAAAAGCCTCAGAAATGTAGAGAATTCAACTATTAACTATTCATCTATTACCCACTATCCAGAATTAATAATTATTTTTTTAATTTAATAGGCAGACCTTAACAAGATATTTTTAATAGGGAAAATTTATCAAAATCATAATACTGAGTGACAGAAGCAAGCCCTAGAAAATGTCAGGTTGATTAGACTATTCTGGTTTTGGCTTTCTTTTAGACTGTTGGTATAGGAATTTAGATTTATTCCTTTTAAATTATTTTTTAACTGTAAAATGTAACAAATCCACAAAAGAGCTTACTTTCAAGGACAATAATAATAATATAAATACTTGTGTTCTGTCACCCTGGCTAAAACATAGAACAGTACTCCCCTGCCCTCTCCCTTGCCTGCAAGGCCCCCCTCATGTCCTGCTCTAATTATATCCCTTCCTTCCCCACTAGTCTCCTGACTTCTGTGATCATCACTCCTTTGCTTTTCTTCATATATATTCTTTTATGTTGATTTCTAATCGCTCTGTGGGAGAGTAGATTGCATGTACCATGCCTCTTACTTGTAGGTTTTTGTCCGTATAACAAAGATGTTTTCTTACCTAACCATAGTGCATTTATGGAGTTCTGGAAATTTAACCTCGATTCGATATTTTAATCTGTAATCTAGTTCCAATTTTGTTAATATGTTCTTTAGGGCATTTTTTCCTCTAGGCTAGGATCCAATCCAGTTCAGTATCACAGAGTATAGGTCTTATTAGTTTCTAATCATGTAAATGCCTCAGCCTTCATTTGTCCTTCATGACACTGACAATTTTTAAGAATATAGACAAATTATCATATGGAACGGCCCACACTTTCCGTTCTGTTTTCTTAGGATTAGGTTTCAGTCACTTGTCCCTAGCCAGAATACCACAAAAGTGATGGATCCTACTCAGGGGATCATCTCTGGAGCTATGTGACTTCTACTTGCCCCTCAGTGATTAATTTTTTTAAAAAACAACTTTGTTGAGACATAATTCACATACTGTAAAATTCACCCATTTAAAGTGTACAATTCAGTGGTTTTTACTATATCCGCAGGGTTGTGCAATTACCACCACAATCTAATTTTAGAACATTTTCATTCCCCCTAAAAAAAAAATCCTACCCATTAGCTGTGATTCCCCATCTCCTTTCCTCCCCCACCACCTGCCTCCATTTTACCATCAGCCCTAAATAGCTACTAATCTACTTTCTGTCTTTATTGATTTGCTTATTCTTGACATTTCATATAAATGGAATCATACAATATGTGATCTTTTGTGACTGGCTTCTTTCACTTAGCATAATGTTTTCAAGGTTCATTCATGCCATAGCATGTATCAGCATTTGATTTCTTTTTATGGCTGAATAATATGCCATTGTATGTATATATCACATTTTATTTATTCATTCATAAGTTGATGGACATTTGGATTGTTTCCACTTTTTGACTCTTACGAATAATGCTTCTAAGAACATGTGTGTACAAGTTTTTATGTGGACACGTTTTCATTTCTCTTGGGTATATATATATATACCTAAGAGTGAAATTACTAAGTCGTATGGTAACTCTATGTTTAAATTTTTTAGGAACTTCCAAAATGTTTTTCAAAGTGGCTGTACCATTTTACACTCTCACCAGCAACCTATGAGGCTTGTAATTTCTCCATCTCCCCACCAAAACTTGTTATTATCCATTTTAAAAAGTATAACCATCCTAGTGGGTGTAAAGCAGAATCTTATTGTGGTTTAGATTTCCCTGATGAGTAATGATGTTGAGCGTCTTTTCCTGTACTTAAGGGCCATTTGTATATCTTCCTTGGAGAAATGTCTATTTGAATCCTTTGCCCATTTTAAAATTGGGTGCCTTTCCATTATTGAGTTATAAGACTTTTTTATGTATTCTAGATACAAGTCCATTATCAGATAATATGATTTGCAAATATTTCCCCCATTTTGTGGGTTGTCTCTTCACTTTCTACCCCCCCAGCTTTATTGAAATATAAGTGACATATAACACTGTGTAAGTTTAAGGTGTACAATATAGTTTGATACATGTATATATTGTGGAATGATTACCTTAATAAGATTAGTTAACCTAGCCATTACCTCATGTAGTTATTGTGTGTGTGTGTGTGTGAGTGTGTGTGTGTGTGTAGAACATTCAAGATCTCTTTTAGCAACTTGCAAGTAGTCTTTTCACTTTCTTTATGGTATCGTTTGTAGCACAAAAGTTTTTATTCTCATGTAATCTAAATTTTCATTTTTTTCTTTGCTTGTGCCTTTGATGTTGTCTCGAAAGAAACCATTGCTGAACCCAAGGTTGTGAAGATTTACTCCTATGTTTCATTCTAAGAGTTTTATAGTTTCAGCTTTTACATTTAGGTCTTCAATCATTTTGAGTTCTTTGAGTTATTGAGTTATAGAGTATGTAGTATGAAATAGGGGTCCAGCTTCATTCTTTTGCATGTGGATATGCAGTTTTCCCAACAACATTTGTTGAAAAGACTATTCTTTCTCCATTAACTTATTTTGCCATCTTCATCCAGCTCAATTGGCCATCAACGTCAGGGCTTATTTCTGGATTATCAGTTCTATTTAATAGATCTCTATGCCTACCTGCATACCAGTACTATACCATCTTGACTATTGAAGTTTTGTAATAGATTTTGAAGTTGGAAATTAGGAGTCTTCCAGCCTTATTCTTCTTTTTGAAGATGATTTTGGCCCTCCTGGGTCTCTTGATTTCCATGTGAATTTTAGGATCCGTTTGCCAATTTCTGCAAAGAAGCCAGCTGGGATTTTTGAGAGGGATTGAGTTGGATCTGTAGAGCAATTGGGGAGGTATTGCCACCTTAAGAGTAGTAAGTCTTTCCATCTGTGAAAGTGGGAAGTCTTTTCATTTACTGAGATTTTATTAAATTTCTTTCAACAGTATTTCAGGGCGCCTGGGTAGCTCAGTCAGTTAAGTGTCCAGCTCTTGGGGCGCCTGTGTGGCTCAGTTGGTTAAGCAACTGCCTTCAGCTCAGGTCATGATCTCAGGGTCCTGGGATCGAGCCCCGCATCGGGCTCCCTGCTCGGCGGGAGGCCTGCTTCTCCCTCTCCCACTCCCCCTGCTTGTGTTCCCTCTCTCGCTGTCTCTCTCTCTCGGTCAAATAAATAAATAAAATCTTTAAAAAAAAAAAGTGTCCAGCTCTTGGTTTTGGCTCAGGTCATGATCTCAGGGGCCTGGGCTCAAGCCCCACATTGGGCCCCACACTCAGCATGGAGTCTGCTTGTCCTTCTCCCTCTGCTCTTCCCCCAGCTTGTGTGCTCTCTCTAAAATAAGATCTCGCTCTCTAAAATAAATAAATAAATAAATAAATAATCTTTAAAAAAATTAATTTCTTTCAACAGTATTTTATGACTAGCAGCATACATCTTGCACCTCTCTTGTTAAGTTTATACCTAGTATTTTGTTCTTTTTGATGCTATTGTAAATGTAATTGCTTTCTTAATTTCATGTTTGCCATGTTCATTGCTAATGTATAAAAATACAATTAATTTTTATATTTTGATCTTGTATCCTTGCTGAACTCACTCCTTTGCTGAACTCACTTATTGCTCTAATACTTTCTGATGCCTTAGGATTTTCTATATGCAAGATCATGTCTTTTTTTTTTTTTTTTTTTTTTTACCTCTTCTCTAGTCTGGATGCCTTTTATTTCTTTCTTGTCTGATTGCCCTGGTTAGAACCTCCAGTACAATGTTAAATAAATGTGGGGGGGTCGCCTGAGTGGCTCAACCAGTTAAGCATCTGCCTTTGGCTCAGGTCATGGTCCCAGGATCCTGGGATAGAGCCCCGCATCGGGCTCCCTGCTCAGTGGGGAGTCTGCTTCTCCCTCTCCTTCTCCCTTTCCATCTTCCTCTCTCTCTCTCTCAAATAAATAAATAAAATCTTAAAAAAAATAAATGTGGTGAAAGCAGACATCCTTGTCTTGTTCCTGGTCTCAGGGGGGAGGGCATGAGTTTGTAAAGGATTGATATAATTCTTTACATGTTTGGTAGAATTCACCAATGGAGTCATCTGGGCCTGGGTGTTTCTTTGTGGGAAGTTTTTAAATTACTAACTCAATCTTTTAACCTCTTGTAGGTATTTTCAGATTTTCTGTTTTTTCTTGAGCCAGTTTTGGTGCTTTTTGTCTTTCTAGGAGTTTGTCCTTTTCATATAGTTACCTAATTTAGATACACACAGTTGTTCATCTTATTCCCTTTTAATTCTTTTTTTTCCCTGTGAAGTTGGAGTGATATCCCCTTTTTCATTTCTGATTTTAGGAATTTGAGTTTTCTCTCTTTTTCATTCTTCATTCTAGCTAAAAGTTTATCACTTTGGTTTATCTGTTTTAAGATCCAAACTTTGGTCTGGTTAATTTCCTCTACTGTTTTCCATTCTTTATTTCATTTATTTCCACTAAAATCTTTGTTATTTCCCCGCTCCTGTTTGCCTTGGGTTTTCTCTCCTTTTTCTAATTTCTTTATTATTATTATTATTATTATTATTATTAAAGATTTTTATTTATTCATTTGAGAGAGAGCTTGCACAAGCAGGGGAAGGAGTGAAGGAAGGGGCAGAGGAAGAGGGAGAAGCAGACCCCCCCGCTGAGCAGGGAGCCCGATGTGGGGCTCGATCCCAGGACCCTGGGATCATGACCTGAGCCGAAGGCAGATGCTTAACAAGTGAGCTACCCCTGTGCCCCTCCTTTTCCTAATTTCTTAAGTTGGAAGATAAAGGTATTGATTTAAGAACTTTCTTTTTTTTAAAACATGTTTAGTTTGAGAAGTTAAGTCTGATCACCTGGTCTAGTTATTGTCTGGTTTTACTACTGTAGAGTTACTAGTCTTCTCCTTGCAGTGAATAATCCATCTGTGGGGAAACTATACACTCTTCTGTAGAGGTTTTCTGGTGAGGTAAACACTTGTACATTTTTTTTTTTTTAAGATTTTATTTATTTATTTGACAGAGAGAGAGACAGTGAGAGAGGGAACACAAGCAGGGGGAGTGGGAGAGGGAGAAGCAGGCTTCCCGCTGATCAGGGAGCCCGATGCGGGGCTCGATCCCAGGACCCTGGGATCATGACCTGAGCCGAAGGCAGACGCTTAATGACTGAGCCACCCAGGCGCCCCAACACTTGTACATTTTTAAAAAGATTTTATTTTTAAGTGATCTCTACACCCAAAGTGGGGCTCAAACTCATGACCCAGAGATCAAGAGCCACATGCTCTCTACTGATTGAGCCAGGCAGGTGCCCCAAACGGTACTTTCTTTTAAGGCATAAGCTAACAATTAAAAGGTTCAATCTGCTTTGATGTCTAGTATTGGAGATCATAAGGCACCTCATCTTGGGAGTCATTTTTTTTTCTAAAACAAATCATTTGCATGCATCTTCTTTTTCTTTCTTTTTTTTTTTAAGGTTTAATTAATTTATTTGAGAGAGACAGAGAACACAGGAACTTGGGGAGGGGTAAAAGGGGAGGGAGAAAAAGAGGAAAAAAAATCCCAAGCAGACTCCACGCTGAGCGCAGAGCCCTACACGGGGCTCGATCTCACTACCCTGAAATCATGACTTGAGCCGAAACCAAGAGTGGGTTGCCTAACTGAGCGCCCCTGCATGCAACTTCTTAAGTAAGCATTTAATGCCCCAGGATAAGTATACAGCATGGGCATTTGTTAACAAATTGACAAAGACTACCCCTCCCAATATTCCTTACTATGATGCCAAGGGGAAAGGAAATTTTGCAGAAAGACCAACATTCCTCCAGGGTATTCTAGAACTGAGACCTTCATTCCTCCCCTCCTGAGCTACAATGTCAGGATATTTCAGCTGTATTGAGTCAGGCCCGTCTGACATCCTCCATCAGGAAAAGATACCACGTGTCCCCGGGCAGTCGCTTATTAGAGGGAAGGAGAATCTAAACCAAAGCCCAGGCTAGATTATCAGGGTGGCAGGGTAACCAGGAACACTGTCACAGGGTGGGAGGCTGGACACTCCTTCTGACCCAGCCATCCAGGCCCCGTGGAGGAGTTTGAGAAATTAAGGCAGAGTGTGTGAATATGAAATAAAGCGTCTGTACCCAGGGAGCCCCAGGCATGGAGGGTGGGCTCCACAATAATGGGAAATGGAGACCACTGATCACAATCGGTGGCTCAAGCTCTCCCTCCAATAAGGTGGGTTACTTTGAATATTAAAGGAATATGAGGTTATTTGTGCACTGAACTGGTGAAGCTGGTCATTCCAGTTGCACTGTTTGTTTTAATGTGGCCACTTTAATTGATTTACTTTTATATCATGCGGCATACCTAGAAAAAGATTGGCTTCTAAAATAAGATGGAATTCTGCTTATTTGGTTTTACACACGTTTATAATCAGATAGGGTCTGCCTGGTTTAGATCTCCATATTTAACAACACCTGAGGCAACTCTTTAACTTTATAAAATCCAAAAACTGTTTGCGGACTACAGAACACAGGTATCTAGCAATAACTCTAACTGGAGAGTCTACAAAACATCTAAAAAGCCAACCAAACAATTAAAATCACTCATTTAAATAAATGGATGCATCTGAAGAATTCAGGTGGAATCCTTTGATGCCAGGAACAAACCAGCACAGAAGTCCATGGAAGGAAGGAACGAACGAACGAAACACTGAAGATACTGCATAGTAACTCAAAACCTCTGCCCTGGGGCACCTGGTATGAAGCAGTGGGTCTGTGCGGGATGGTAAGTTCCTCACACCCGAAAAAATAAGGCCATGACTCAGCAATGGTAAGACTTTGAGCTAGGAGAATACACTTAGAAAAGGTAGCCAACAACCAAAATTGTTTCCACATTTTCTTTGTACAGAAGTTTTTTTAAAAAGAAAGAAAAATGCTCCATTGACATTTTGTGGCTACTAGCTTTTTTTCTTTTTTTTTTTTTTGAGGGTTCCTGGCCCAAATTTTCACTCTTTGCATGGTCCAGAAAGCCTTCAGCTGAAATTTTTAGTTTAAAGTAGACCAGATCTATAGTGTCCCAGACACCTGGCAGAAGCAAGAAGGAATGTACCCTCAACTGAAGCCTAGAGGAAATCTGACAGCAAAACTTGAAGATGAGCGAACAACCCCAAATCACAAAACACACAAGGAAACAAGCCATCATGGGTAAGATTCAGCAAAACAAATGAGCCAGTCCTATAAAGACTTCAGATATGGGAATTATCAGATGATGGCCAGATAAAATACAGGGGCACCCAATTAAATTTGAACCTCAGATAAGTAATAAGTAAATTTTAAGTATAAATATATCCCATGCACTAATTGGGACATATTTATACTAAAAATGTGTTGTTTGCCTGAAATTCAAATTTAACTAGGCATTCTGTATTTTTAATTGTTAAAATGTGGCCTTACAAACTATAAAGTAAATAGGTCTAATATGTTTGAGAAGTAAAAGAAGGACATGGAAAGGTAAGTGATAAACAAGGAAACATCAGAAATGACCAGATAGATATGCAAAAGGAACAAATAGACCTTTGAGAAATAGAATAAAAATCAAAAATAAAAACTAAATGGAAGAATTTGGGGTAAATTTATTGATGCTGCAACTTACTTTGATACACACATAAAAAGTTGGATTGATGGATACATAGAGGAATAGATGGGATAATATGTGATAAAGTAAGTATAGCAAAATGTTAATTGTAGAATATACAACTGGGGTAAGTATATGGGAGTTTAGTGTGAAATTCAACTTACCTGTATTTTGAAAATTATCATAATAAAATATCCGGGGAAAAATCTGAAAAGTTAAGCAGCATAATGGACAAAATTTAAATACTGACCTAGAGAATAAATCTGAAGGAATTTCAAAGAATGCAGCCCAGGAACAAAAATGATAGAGACTATGAAAGGCTAATTAAGATATGTGTTGGTGAAATGAGAAATTGCCATCTGTCCTAACAGAGTTCTAGAAGGAGATAATGGAAAGGGGGAGAGCCAACATTCAAAGTAACAGTGGCTGAGGACTTTTTGTAACTGATGAAAGGCAGTATTCCACATATTCAGGAATTCCAGTAAATTCCAAGAAGGATAAATAAAGAGAGATTTATTTTGCACTAAAGGAATTTCCAAAGGATATGTCTCACAAAAAACAAAAACAGTCCTAGAAAGAAGATCTGAGATGTGGGTAATTCTAAACAAACCCTGGTTGGCTAGAAAACAGTGATAATGATGTTTGATGTGTGGGGTTAATAAAACCCAGCAAGGTAGAAAAAAGTGGTTGGCCCATGGTAACAATGTAGACCTGAGTTATTGGAGTTAAAATATTATTTGAAGTTTAAAGATATTAATTATCTTTAGATTTTTAAAATTATTTATTTTTTTTTAAGATTTTATTTTTAAGAAATCTCTACACCCAACATGGGGCTCAACCTTACAATCCCAAGATCAGGAGTCACACACTCCACTGACTGAGCTAGCCAAGTGCCCCTATCATTAGATTTTTAAAAGGTAGGTAGGCAAGTTAATATTACAAGGGTAACTAACGACTATAAGAAAAGAATTTTAATTTGTATCTTTAAAACCAGCAAAGAGGGGCGCCTGGGTGGCTCAGTCGGTTAAGTGTCCACCTTCGGCTCAAGTCATGATCCCGGAATCCTGGGATCAAGCCCCACATCCAGCTCCCTGCTCAGTGGGGAGTCTGCTTCTCCCTTTGCTCCTCACCCCACTTTTGCTCTATCCCAAATAAATAAATAATCTTTAAAAAAAATAAAATGAAACCAGTAAAAAGCAAAAAATAGATTTTTTAACCTGATTTATTTTTTTTTCCAGATAAAGAAAGAAATCTGAAGATATCAGTAATAATAAATGTAAATAGATTGGGTAATACAGTTAATAATGACAGATTTCCACACTGGATAGATCTGTCCAGTTCCTTCCCCCAGCTCACCATTCTGTTGTATATGCTACCAGAACCTAATTCTAATTAATGCATGGTGTGCCACCATTAAGAACAGAAGCTCTAGAATCTGCCCAACCTAAGGTTGAGTACCCTGCTCTGCAATTAATTAGCTGAGCAACATTGGCACTTAGTTAAACCTCTTTAAGTTTCCGTTCATCATCTATAGAGTGGGGTTAATGGATGGGACATACCCACATCACAGAGTTTTTTTAAGATTAAATGAGATAATAATGTAAAATTCTGAGTACAATGCCTGTACAGAGTAACTATTCAGCAAATGCCACCAGTCTAATCTATTATTTCTAAACAATTATAGAGACCAACTAAAACAAACCACATATATTACAGAGAGAAAGCAAAGAAGAAATCTGTGGTCTCCACCCTAAGCTAAGACCTGGCAATTTTTGTTGATCCTTCTGTGTATCTTTTTTTTTTTAGTTTTTTTTTAAATTAATGTGGTATAATTAACGTACAGTGTTATATTAGTTTCAGGTGTGTAATATAATGATTCAACATTTCTGTACATTTCTCAGTGCTCATCAAGATAAATCCCCTTCGCTTATTCACCCATCCCTCCACTACCTCTTCTCTGGCAACCACCAGTTTGTTCTCTGTATTTGAGTATGGCTTTTTTTGGAGTGTCTGGGTGACTCAGTCGGCTAAAGTGTCTGCCTTTGGATCAGGTCATGATCCCAGGTCCTGGGATCAAGCCCCGCATTGGGCTCTCTACTCATCAGGGAGTGGTGGGGAGTCTGTTTTCCCTGGGCCCCTCCCCTCCACTCATGCTCTCTCTCTTGCACTCTCTCTCTCTCAAATAAATAAATAAAATCTTGGGGTGCCTGGGTGGCTCAGTCGGTTAAGCGTCTGCCTTCAGCTTAGGTCATGATCCCAGGGTCCTTTGTTCGAGCCCCGCATTGGGCTCCCTGCTCAGTGGAGAGCCTGCTTCTCCCTCCCCCTCTGCCTGCCACTCCCCTGCTTATGCTCTCTCTCTCTCTTTTTCTCTGTCAAATAGATAAATAAAATCTTTAAAAAAAAAAAAATCTTTTTTAAAAAGAGTGTTTTTTTGTCTCCTTTTTTTCCTTCATTTTTGTTTTGTTCTTAAATTTCACATAAGTGAAACTATATGGTTTTTGTCTTTCTCTGACTTATTTCACTTAGCATTATACTCTCTAGGTCCATCCATGTTGTTGCAAATGGCAAGATTTCATTCTTTTTTATGGCTGAGCAATATTCCATTGTATACATATACAACATCTTCTTTATCCATTTATCAATCGATGGATACTGAGTTGTTTCCATATCTTGGTTGTTGCAAATAATGCTGCAATAAACATAGGGGGGCACATATGTTTTTGAATTAGTGTTTTTGTTTTCTTTGGATAAATACTCAGTAATGTAATTACTGGCTTATATGGTAATTCTATTTTTAATTTTTTGGGGAACCTCCATACTACCTTCCCCAGTGGCTGCACCAATTTGCATTCCCACCAACACTACACTCCTTTTTCTCCACATCCTTGCCAGCACTTGTTATTTCTTGTCTTTTTTATTTTAGCCCCTCTGACAGGTGTAAAGTGATATCTCATTGTGGTTTTAATTTGCATTCCCCTAATGAGTAATGATGTTGAGCATCTTTTCATGTGTGTGTTGGCCATCTGTATGTCTTCTTTGGAGAAATATCTATTCTGGTCCTCTGCCCATTTTTAATTGGATTATTTGGGTTTGTTGGTGTCCAGTTGTAAAAGTTCTTTATATATTTTGGAAACCTTCTATTTATCTATCATCTAGCTCTCCTGTACCTCAAACTTCTGACATATTCTTTCTAAACCTGTACCTCTTCTCAAGAACCCTACCCCTCTGAGCATATGATATTGCCTCCTACTCTATAGAGGAAATTGGGATTATTAAGAGTGAAACCCCCAAATTTCCTAACCCCATACCAACTAACTTCTTTCCATGGAGTTTATTCTCCCTTCAGAAACTGATCCTTCCAGGGCGCCTGGGTGGCTCAGTCGTTAAGCGTCTGCCTTCGGCTCAGGTCATGATCCCAGGGTCCTGGGATCGAGCCCCACATCGGGCTCCCTGCTCCGCGGAAAGCCTGCTTCTCCCTCTCCCACTCCTCCTGCTTGTGTCCCCTCTCTCGCTGTGTCTCTCTCTGTCAAATAAATAAATAAATTCTTAAAAAAAAAAAAGAAAGAAACTGATCCTTCCATCTGTGATTTGGAGACAATTCATCTCATCAATTCAGAGATCGGGCTCATCACACCCCCACCTCCATCTCTTGCCTCTCAGCTTACAGAAATGCTCAAACTCAGTCATCTTACAAAAAGTCAAGAAAAAACAAAACATTATCCCTCTTTGACCCTTAGTACACCCGTGGCTATGGACCCTTTCTCCGGCCCCTCAAAGCCAAGCTATTCCTTAAGAGAATAGTTTACATTCATTATATTTACTGCTAAATAGCACTGGCTGCCACAAAGTAGGACTATCACTCCCATTTTTTATGAATGATATACCTGAGCCTTAAAGAGATGTGTTTTTTCTGGCTTAAACAACTAAAATGTGACATAATCAGGATTGGAACCCAGGTCTATGTGAATGCAAGTCATGTTATTTGCATCCCATCAGTAGTTCCCAAATCTGGCAGGGCATCAGAGTCATCTAGAGACCTTAAAAAATATAGATTCTTAGGTCCCAGCCCTGATCTACCAAATCATAATCTGATGAAGAGACCAGGAATCTGTTTCAAGCTCCTTGGATGGGTCCAACACAGCCAGTTTGACCCCAGTCTTCTGTGCATTGCCTCTCATCCTCAACTCCCGGTTTGGCTTCACATTTCAATCCTCAAATCCAGTTGCTCCCAGAGACCTTCTTGTGGTTAGATCCACCGGACACTTTCCAATCTTCTTCTTAGTTGAATTCTTAATAGTATTTGACAAGCTGACCAATTTCTAACCTTTCTTTCACTTCCAAAATACCATACTCTACTCTTGGATTTCCTTCCTTTTTTTCTGATCTTCCTTCTCTGTCACTGTCTTCTCTGTGATCTGCCCACCTCTGGCCACCTTCTAAATGTTGGCACACCCACCTCGGTTTTAACTTCACCTCTTCTCACCCTAAATGCTGTGTTTGGGTGATCTCATCCACACCCATGGGTCTAATTGCTGTTTATGTATTAGTGACTCCCAAACTGGTATTTCTAGCCTTGCTCTTGGCTGCTGCATCTGTAAGTGCATAAATGAGAAACTGCCAGTCGAATATCACTTGGGTCCCTTAGAACTCAACAGGTCCATAACGGAATTCACGAGCTTTCTCAAACAACCTGCTCCCAGGTCTGGCTTCGCAGGTGTATTAGCCCAGACTGCCCTAACAAAATGCCACAGACTGGGTGGCTTAAACAACAGAAATTTATTTTCTCACAGTTCTGGAGGCTGGAAGTCTGAGATCAGGGTGCCAGGGGCTGGGTTCTGGTGAGCTCTCTACCTGGCTGACGGATGGCTGCCTTCTCACTGCGTGCTCACATGACCTTTCCTCAGCCTCTGAGTGTTTTCTTCTTATAAGGCCCGCATTCGGGCCCCACCCTTATGACCTCACTTAACCTTAATTATATCATAAACTCCCTATCTCCTAATACAGTCACATTGGGGGTTAGAGCTTCAGTAAATGATGGGGCAGGGAGGGTGAACAAAAACATTGAGTCCATAACAACAGATCTGCAACTAGTACTGTCGCACAGGGCCTCAAACTCAGAAGGGCCTTGTGCTTGGAGTTGAATGCTCTGCATTAGTTGTTTTGAAATTTTTAATTATTTTTTATCTTATGGGTTTTTTTTTAAGATTTATTTATTTATTTTAGAGAGAGAGAGAGAGCATGAGCTGGGGGACAGAGGGAGAGGGAGAGAGAATCTGAAGCAGACTCCACACTGAGCACGAGCCGGACACAGGGCTCGATCTCGCGACCCTGACATCACGACGCTGAGATCACAACCTGAGTCGAAGACCAAGAGTCTGACGCTTAACCGACTGCACCATCCAGGCGCCCCTGAATGTATGCTTTGTAAGTGGAGTCCTATGAGACAGTGGAGCATGCGGGTTGGCTCATACTCCATCCTGCCTCTCGCTACCTCCCTGCATCCCTGGGGTAGGTTCTCAGACTCTTGCTTCTGCCCTTCGCACCCAGGGCCTTTCTTCTCCATCTCCTGTGACTGCTGCCACCTTCTATCCCCACTGGTGGGATCCTTGGCCCGGATGCAGGGAGGATCGGGCATATGGACACTGTGGTATCTCGGGACGGGACATGGCAATGGCTGTCGCTGCCCCAGGTTGGCAGTGCTGTGGCACATTCAGGGGGCAACTTGGCAGGCAAGTCGCTTGCCTATCCCTGTCCAGGTAGCTAGTGCACCCTGGCACGGAAGTAACAATATTCTTGGGGGTCACCCATCTGCTGGGGGTTGGGACTGAAGCCTCATGAAAAAGGGAGATGCCTGGCTTGAGTTCTGGGGGCGTTTGTCCGTGGTTGGCAGGAGGCCTAACTCGGCAGCTCTGTGCTCCGTCTTGAGGTAAGGGCCCCAGGAGTCTGTGAGGGCCTGCACCCACCCTATGCGTGTCCCTGTCCCTAAGAGAGTGTGACGTTACATGGGAAACAAAGCTCACCATGACAAGTTGAGAGAGTGCAAGAAAGGAAAAAGAGTTTTCCTGCATTTCGACACTAAGACACTAAGTTGAAAGTTATGTCTGTTTACATTCTTGAAATGATAACATTCGAGTAGGGAACTGGGTCAATATGACAACAATCACATACCTAAGAAGCAAAGTCCTTAAAATGATTAAACAAAAAGAAGGAAGAAAAAAATAAACTGAAGGTCACTACTAGTCTTACCATTACGAAGTCTATCTGGTCCAACACAGGACAGGGTAGCAAGTCCATTGACACATAGCCTGGTGGGTGGCTCAGAAATTGACCGCCACCTCGAGTCCTAGACCTGCCTATGGCATTATTGATTCTTGGTATTACAGTTTGCACACACATTATTCAATTTTTATATAGAGTATTGTAAGCTTGTACTTTAAGTCCATAATTCTATTCACCGGGTTTTCAAATATAAATGAAAATTTTGACATTTTGACATTTAGGGGCCCTGCAATTTCATTTTGCCGTGAGCCCTGTAAATTATGTCACTGGCCCCAACTGCTGCTCCTTTTTCCTTGTCTCAGTCAATGATGCCATCAATCCAGCCACCAGGCCAGAAATCCTGGAGTTGTCCTTGACTTTTCCTTCCCTCCTATCCACTTACAAAGAACTCTGTTGTTTATTTTTTAGATATTTCTAGCATCCTCATTTCCAAATGCCACTGACCAGTTCATATAGGTAAAAGAAATTTAAAATGATCCCATTTTTAATTAAGCCCAAGATACTCTTTTTCCCATCGGTAAGAAAGAAACCACAGCTCATGATTAGTGCATCATCTGGGGTGCCTATTGTTATGGACGGGACACCACATGGGTGACAGTGGAAGATATTGTCTAAGGACACTAATGAATGTTTAAAAGACCATCAGTGACCAGGGAGCATCCAGGACCTATAAAGATATAGCTGAGACATTTAAAAAAAGAAAAGAAATCAGTCAAGGGACACCAACGCTTTTTAAACTAAAATAGAACTTGTAGAATAACTATGATTTTTTTTAAGACCAACATTTATTAATCACCTTCCAAACTTCCCTTGCCAACTGTAGGGACCCCTGAAGCTGTCTAGGGCAGGACAGGAATTTCAGAGTAGAGAAAGGCAAGACGGTCGCCATGAATATTTGTCAGGTGTTTAAAGTGTCCTTTTATGGGCCAGTTGGCAAGTGGTTCATGGGTGTGTCAGGTTGGCATAAAGGTGTAGAATGGCAACCAAAAAAGTCACCTGCAGAATGCTCTTCCCAAACATCAGTTTCTCCACGTCACCTGTCAAACAGCCTTCAGTAAGGTCCCGAAGTTTTACAGGTGAAAGCCCAGCCTGTTTAGGAAGATCTTCAAGACTCTCCACTCATGCCCTCACCTTACCGCCCACAGTTCGTGCCACTGGTCCTCAGCATGCAGCCGGCAAAGCCGTCGAGCCAATTTCCTTGCTGTCGTCCAGCGTTGCCCCTCCTGCACCCACCTCAGAAATGTCTTCAGTCATTTCACAGTCCTCATGCCATCCATCTGAACTTCTGCCTTCGCTTTTATTTAACAAACACTTAAATAACATTACTATGCATAAGCATTATTTAACTGCTGTACATATATTTCTTACTTCAATCTGCACAGCATCCCCGTGACAGAAGGACTATTACCCATTGACAACTTACGGATGAAGTTAACCAACTTTGCCGCAGAGCCAGAATTTGAGCCCTAACATCTGCTCTACCTGTTCTAGATCAGAGTCTATATAACAGTATAACGATATTACATTTTATGCATTTTTTTCAATGGTGGTATCATGTGGGGATCAGTTCATGCAATAGCATATGCCCCATGGTTCAATATAGCACATTGGAAACTGCTCTGGGTATCTTAGGCAAGAAAGGAATTTAATTCAAGGAATTAGGTGCTTACAAGATTGTTTGAGAGGTTGGAAAAGTAGGCTTTAGGTTGGACTTTGGGGATAATTCTCAGAATGACTCTGTAGAATGACCCTCTGTTTTTCCCCAAAAAGCGAGCTGAGGTGATGTCTGAAAATGCTTCACTGCTCACTTAACCGGGAAACCCCCGCGAAATTGTGCAAATCAAGAGGTTCAAATCTTCGTGTTGACTTCAAGAACACCCGTGAAACTGCCCAGGCCATCAGGGATATGCATATGTGCAAAGTCCCCACATCTCTGAAAGACATCACTTTACAGAAGACACGTGAGCCATGCCATGGTTACGATGATGGGGCTGGTAAGTGTGCGGAGGCCAAACAGTGGGACCGGGCACGGAGTCGGTGGCCCAAAAAGAATGCTGAATTTTTGTTGCACATACATAAAAATGCAGAAAGTAACACTGAATGTAAGGATTTAGATGTAGATTCTCTGGCCATTGAGTTCATCCAGGTGAACAAGGCCCCAGGACACGCTGCTGGGTTTACAGAGCTCCTGATTGGATTAACACCTGAGCTCCCCCTGCCACATCGAGATGATCCTGACTGAAAAAGAGCAGATTGTTCCTAAACCAGAAGAGGAGGTTGCACAGAAAAAAAGAACCCAGAAGAAAGTGAAGAAACAAAAACTTAGGCTTGGGAACAAATTCAGCCGGAAGCGTAAAAGCACGAAACCAGAGTTAATCCTCTGAGGGAACAGCGACTTTGCCTTGATCGAGAGCTTTGGGAATTGGGACACCGCCATCCAGAACTCAGGCTCTAGGACAGACATTGTTGACATTTAGGGCAGGATAATCTTTGTCGAGGGGGCTGTCCTGTGCATTGCACAACGTCAAACAGCATCCCTGGCTTCTGCCCGCTTGGAAGCTGAAGGACGCCGTCTGTCCTGACAATCAGAAATGTCTCCAGGCTTTATTAAATGGCCCTTGGGCACAGAATAGCCCCTGGTTGAGAACCACTCCTTTAAAATAGCAGACTCTTAGCTTCAGTCAGTTCAGGAAGCTGCTGTCGTATTATTTCCAGGCCCATCAGGCTCAGCTGTGATCTGTGGATCGGCACCACCCCCGGAGGAGTCCGCTCCGAAGCCACGCCCACCGCTGCTAGTGTGGATCCTGACTCGCAAAACCAATGGCTTCTTCTTCTTCTTTAACTCCGTTTCAGATTCAGTTCTCGCATGAAGGCGTCTGATTGATGGAACCCAAATCACACCAGACCCCAAGCTGCAAGGGAGTCTGGGGAATGCCGTGTTAGCCTTTCTCTTTTTGCAATACAACGAGGCTCCCTGGAAGGAAGTTGAAATAAGCATTGAGAGATTCAGTCTGCTGCATCCGCCACAGCATGTAAATTTTTTTGTTCTTGGCAAATGAACCAGACAAGATGAGAATGTTCATCTATTTGAGAGGAAGTGTTTTTATAGTTGTCCTGGATTTAAAAAAAAGAGTCCGAGAACACTCTAAAAATGTCCATTATTAGAAAGAAGATAAATTCCGGCACGTGGCATTTTATCGCTCATTGTCTTAGTCATCCCAACATGAATAATACTGCCCTGCGATTTCATTTTACATATGTTTTTTTGCCCCGAGAAGCTGCAAGTTCTTCAAGGGTAGGACTGTGTACTCCCCAAATGCTTGAACATAATTGTAGGTATATTGTGGACATTCAGTAAGAATCACTAAGCATTTTTAAAAAGTAAGTTTAACTGATTTTCAGAAACAGAGTCAGGAGTATTCCCAACTACTGCTTTTTAGCCAAGATCCCCAAGATTCTTTTCTTATCTCTTAGGATCATTTCTTAATCTCATAACTTTGAGACCTTAGGGGACCTTTCACCTACCAGTTGTTGGCATTGAATTTGAATTGAGCAACATATTGACGGTTGAGAGTTTAAGAACTAAACCCATGTTCCTCCTCTGAAATATGCACTGCTGTTACTATTTCCCCCCACTGTGGAATAACAGGGGCCAGATTTACCTTTCTGCCTGAAACGAGAGCAGCAACCGAAACAGACAAAATACGAGAAACAGTGGTTTTCAGGACACTGGACATTAGACACCAGGCAGCCATCCCTGTGAGAGTGGGAACAAACCAGTGAGGGCCTTGATTGCCTCAGGTCACTGCCTTGAGAGAGTTCCCAGGCAGGGCACAGGGAGGGCAACTGCGAGAGCCCGGGAGATCCCCCGGGTCGGGTGGAGGTGCCAAGAGTTACCAAAGAGGAGAGAGCTACACAGAGAGACGGCCAGGGATGTGCAGAGGGTACTCCCTGAGTCTTCAGCTGACTACTGCTGAGCAGCCCATGTGGACGAGGAAACTGTCTGAGGTCCGGGAAAGAACCAACCGCAAGGATGAATGGCAACAGTGCCTGGTGCTCACACAGGAGCAGGACTCTGTTTCCACAGCCAGAGCAGAAGCCTGCTGAGTCACAGGCATGGGGTAGAGTAATCAGAAGGGCTTGGACTCAGTAGTGGGGAACAATTAGCTCTAGACTGAGTGCTCCAGACCCTCCTAATGAATCATAAAAGCAAGACCTGAGGGCGCCTGGGTGGCTCAGTTAAGCATCTGCCGTTGGCTCATGTCATGATCTCAGGGTCCTGGGATCGAGCCCCGAGTCAGGCTCCCTGCTCAGTGAGGATCCTGCTTCTCCCTCTGCCCCTCACCCCACTCGTGCTCTCTCTCGCTCTTTCTCTCTCTCAAATAAATAAATAAATAATCTTCAAAAAAATAAAAGACCTGAAAAGGATCGAACTGTGTCCAACAACCTAACTACATTCCAGAACAAAGGTCAAGAATGTTTACAGTAATACAGAAATATCTGGCACATAATAAAGTAAAATTTATGATGTCTGACATTCAATTAAAAAAATTACCGATCATGCAAAGGAGAAGGCAAATATGACCCATAATACGGAGATAAATCAATCAAAACTGATGGAGGACTGACGTAGATGCTAGAATCAGCAGACGAGGACATGAAAATGGGTATTACGACTGTGTCCCAGATGTTCAAAAAGTTAAGTGGAGACATTTGCTGGCCTTCTTTCCTTCTTTGTCTTCTGAATCATTCAATCCAAAAACAATTAGTTGGACCACACGAGGTAGGTACCTGTGGAAGGGCTGGGGCTGGGGCAATATGGTGCCAGAGTGCTGGCAAGAGAAAGACCTGCGCATCGAAGGGCATTAGTAACGGAAGACAGATTAACACAGAGGGGTGGATTCCCAAAGTAAATATACTGAGAAAAATGGGAATCAGCCTTCTCATGATCAGGAAAGGGAATTACAAAGTAGAAAGGGAAAAAATCAGATAAATTAGAGGAATTGATGAGAATATATATATATATAGCGAGAGAGAGAGATGGATAATAAAATGAACGTGGTATGGAATATATGTGCATGTGTATAATACATACATACATACATCCCCTAGCTCTGTCCACCAAGAGAGTCTGGGAGCATCCTCACCTCAATATAATGGATATACTTCTAACTGGAGGTCAAAGAAGAGATATGTCCATAGAGGAGAAACCTCAGATCCAGCTATAGGTGCTCATTTGAGCAACTTTTCTTCAGAGAATGTCTTTAATCTTTACAAGTCATAAAGACAAATCAAACACGACTTTTCCACACTCGAAAATTTATTTTACAGACATTAACTTATGTATCACACATAAAAATGATAAAAAAAATAAAGTGTGGGCTTTGAGTTAGTCATGGGATCCAGTTTCAGCTCAACATTTACTCATTTTGTGACCCTGGGGGATCATTCGATCTCTCTGAGTTTTCTCAGATGTAAAATAAATATACTTATTTTTAGGGTTTTGTGTCATTAATTAGATAGTGTATATTCCTACAGTGCCTGGCATAAAACAAACACTCAGCAAATGGTAGCCATTAGCACATTTGTGTGTGGTATAAAGTGGGCAGATTTTTATTATTTTGGTTGAACAGGGAAGGACAAGGGGTGGCAAAGATGTCAGAGCAGAAAATATCAGTTAATGCAGATTTTTAAGTAGGAACTGGATGCCCGGGGGGAGAAAGACATTCCAGAGAGCAGGGAGGATGGGAGCAGAGCTCCAAGATGGGTGACAGCAGATGGTTAGGCAACCTCACCGTCTGGGTCTAGCTGAATCAAAGGTGCGATAAGAAGGTGTGTGGAGGGAAGGATGTCAAGGCGATTTATGCCAGGTTGTGTAGTTTCAACAAAGCCAAAGGAAGCCAAACAACTTTGGTCATTATCGTGTAGCGTAGAATCGTGTATTTAAGATTTATAGCCCACTAGACCATTCTAGGTCTAGATATCTCTTAATCAAGAGTACCCTCTGATTTAGAAGAGTTACTCATTAGATCTTGCTGTGACCGAGCCAGGAGGCCTCCAGCCACTCTTGGTTTCGCAAGTTGAACCCTGCTTTATGTTGTTGTTTGCTGAGGACTACTGAAGAGTGACGAGCTATTGCTAACATGAATAAACGTTTAGTTCATGTGAACTCCCTGGGGGCGTCTCCCCCGTATTCTCCAGCAGGAAAAGTCCTGATGGGCAGCTCCCAGATGAGCTGACACATACACAGCTAAAGCACCCGAGAGGAATGCAGATCAGGAGAAACAACACACGTAAGGAAAAACACATGGTTCCAAAAGGTGAAATGAACTGGAATTATTTAATGATAAAAATGTGTAACGCAATAACCTGGCTCTACTCAAACAACGAGGCAAATAAAGGAATGTTGTAAAAAGAATGCATATCTCTTGACCAAAATCTCAGAGATTTGCGATTTTGATGCAACATTTCTTTGGCTCTAGCCAGAAGTGTTTCCGTGATGTTGCTTGTGCAGTAGGACTTAAAAGATACTGCAAGTCCAAAGGCCCCAGCCTCAAAACAATGAAGATTTAAAATTAGCTTTAGGGGCACCTGGGTGGTTCAGTGGGTTAAGCGGCTGCCTTCGGCTCAGGTCATGGTCCCAGGGTCCTGGGATCGAGTCCCGTATTGGGCTCCCTGCTCAGCAGGGAGTCTGCTCTTCCTTCTCCCTCTGCCACCCCCCAACCCCCCGCTCATGCTCTCTCTCTCTCTCTCTCTCAAATAAAAAAAAATTAGCTTTAATGTTCCATAAAAGGTGGAATTTATTCCCCCTTCCAGAAGGGTGCAGTGGAATTGGGCACTGTTTTCTCAATCAATGTGTCTTGCCACTTGTGTTTTTAGGACTATTTATAATGTCCTATCATCATTTTGCAAAATTCCACCCAGGAGGAAGGAGTAGAGGTTGTAACTATTGTGGAGAGAGAAAGGAGAATGTACAGATTTAACAGAAAAGAAAAAAAAGGCCTCCATGGAAGGTTAGAGACTGGAATCGACAACTGAGAAAAGCAATGAAATCAGCTTTCCTAGAAACTGTTGAAAAATACAATAAACATTCATTTGTAAAAGTTAATGAGTTTATTAAAATGAGTTAATTAAGGCTCTCCTAGGCACTAGGGATATAGTAATAAAACAAAATACCTGCCCTCCAGGAGCTCCCAGCTCCACGAGAAATCAGACATGCACACAAAGAACTCTAATACTATGTGTAGGGCCTCTAACAGAGGGGCGTTTGGGGCATGGGTGTAGGGAGGAAGGAGCATCCAACAGCCCAGAGAAGTCAGGGAAGGCCTAAGATCACAGAGCACCTGGACGAGGACCGGGAAAATGAGGCAGGATCCACCAGAAATACAGAAGGCAAGGAGAGTAGCTATCTACAGAGGCAGAAGGGCCTGCAAGAGCTTTGGGGAGGCCCCATGGTTCAGAATGGCTAATTCTTGGGGTGGGTGGTGGGGAATGGGACAAAAGAGGCTATACAGGGAGTTGGGGTCATGTCAGCCTTGGGTGCAATGTTGAAAAGTTTGTATTTATGGATGTGTATATATGCACTGAGAAAAAGCTAGAAGGATACACACTTCTAATATGGTACCCTAGTAAATGTCAAACTAGATTGCTGTATTCGGAACTAGTAGGCATGACCTTTAAGATTGCAGACACTCAAGTCAGTCTGCCCGGGCTCAGGTCCCAGCTCTGAGACTTACAAGCTGCGAGCCCTCCGACAATTTACTTAACCTTTCTATGCCTCAGTTTTCTCATCTGTAAAATGAAGGGACCATACGTAATACCAGTCTTACAGGATTGTGTGGAGTAAAAGAACTAGTATGGAGAAAGGGCTTGCAGTTGTGCAAATGATCTCCCCATCTTAATCATGTCCCCACTCTGCCTACTTGGATTTCCATTGTAATGGTTGGGGAATCTCATGAAATTTAGGATTTCCCATCCAACTCCTAATCTTCATAAAAGATGAATTCTTTCAGATGTGAATCAAGTCCTGTTCCTTAGTAGCTGATGGTAGCACAAGGCAGGAAGATGGGTGGATCTGCATGTTCATGCAGGTCAGGTACTCTGTGGGCTTAGTAGAAGATGTTTCATAGTGAAACACAGCAAGCTTCAAGGGACTCTACAAAAGCAACTCAACCTGTGCAACCACGTTCCAAGAGGTGTGGCTCCTCATGCACAGAAAGCCAACATTCACACACATGGATACATTTTGAAACTCCATTGAGTGGTGCATGGTGACTGTGGCCACATGCCTTTCAATCCATTAATTGCCACCTCCATGGTTTACCTTCCCCTTGTCGAGCTACCACCTGCAGGGCCCTTTTGAAGACCCTGAACTTCCCCTCAGGCACATTTATTTCAGCCCTTCACGTAGCACCTTAATCCATGCAATCTTTCATAAAATCCCACATGGGACTATGGGACCAAGTGGCCACAGATAGCTTTAATTAATGGCAAGTACTTTAGGACAAATACCTAAAGTTAAGTGGTTAGACTTGAACATTAGACAACCCCAGTTTGAAAAAAAACATTGGTTCTTTTTCTAAATGAGTATGCGAAACCTTGACTTGCTTTCACTTCTATGTTCAAACCTCCAGGCATTTTTCCAGGATTCCAGTCTTTGCATTACTTTTAGAAGCTGCAAGGAATTCTTTTTATTCTACCTGAAGTCTTCTTACTTCCCACAGGCTTTCCTTCTAGCTAGAGAAGGTTTTCAGCTTCTACCTTTAGGAATTCTCCCCAGCCTGTTCATGATAACTTTAATTTCCTCCTTCTGAGCCCTGTCACCCCCTAAATCCTGGGCACAGATCTCTTTACGAGAGCCAAGGGCACAAACCCTTGTTACCCCGCTACCCTCTTCTATTTGACAGCCCCTTTTGGAAACTCACCACAGTGCCTCTTGGAAACCCCTTTTCCAACCCAAAAATGTAAGCTGAACATATTGCTTTGCCCCACATCAGGAATCTTTGTCTCTGGAATTATCTGAGTGTTTTCTCATATCAATAATTATCAGGACTTTGTGCAATGCCCTCCCTTCCTGAGGGCCTGCCTCAGATTCTCAGAAAAGAGAATGGCCATTCCTGTCATTTTCACTATTCGCACTGGTGGTAGGCAGAATAATGGCCCCCGCAAAGGGATGTCCGTGTCTGGGATGGTTAGTTTTATGTGTCAGCTTAGCTAGCCTATAGAACCCACTTATTTAATCAAATACTGATCTAGGTTTTGCTCTAAGGGTATTTTGTAGATGAAGTTATCATTTACAATCAATTGACTTTATGTAAAGGAGATTACCCTCCATAATGTCGATGAGCTTCATCCAACTGACTGAAGGCCTTAAAAGTAAAAACTGAGGTTTGCCAGGGAAGAAATTCTATAAAAACAGTTATTCAAGTCACGAAGTTCAAGGGGTGGCAAACTCAAATCTGATCCAGAAGACTCAAGCCCTGATGCATAAGCATTCTGGGACAGAAAGGATATAGCCATCCTCAGCCACAGAATCACAGTTCATTCATTTATAAAAGATGTATTAAATATCTACAGTGATCCAGGGCCAGGACAAAGCCCTGGGCAGTAGTTCCAATTGAGGACAGTCCAGGATAATGCAGGAATCAACTAGAACTTGAGGGAGAACAGTGTCGAGTTTTGGGAACTAGAGACTGACAAGAAGAGTCAACTAGGCTGAGGTTCAAGGCTGGGCTTCACCCCCAGGAGGTTACCTGGACAGGAGGCTGGTGTTGCAGCTGGACTGCTTACAGAAAGTTTCTGAGAAACTTGCAATTTCATCCCCTCCCTCATCCACAGCCCCCAGCCCACTGTACTGCAGGTTTAGGTCCCCAACCCCCATCCACTGATGTGAAGAGCACTCTGAACAGGCTTGCTTTTGCAGGCTTGAGACCTATTCTAGAAATCTGTTGTTGGGTAACAAACTGCCCCAAATTTATGGTATAAAATAACCATTTTATCATGCTTGTAGATTATGTGGGCCAGGTATTCAGACAAGACCCAATGCTCCAGCATGCATGGGACCTCAGTGGGAGGATTTAAATGATTGACAGTGACTCATATGCTGAGGGCTGGAATCATTCACTTACATGTCTAGTGTCTATCCTGGGAAGACTCAAAGGCTGGGCTTAGCTGGGACTGTCAACTGGAGCCTTATCACAGCATGAGGGCTGAGTTCCAAAAGTGAGTATGCTGGAAAGCAAGAATTCTAAAGAGCCAGCAGCTGCTTGGCCTTTACTGACCTCACTACCAAGGTCAAGTGGTTTCACTTCTACCTCATTCTACCGGCCACAAGTGAGTCAAGGAAGTCAGCCCAGATTCAAGGGGAGGAGAATTAGACTCTACTTCTCTCAACAGGGTAGTGACACATGACATTGTTAAGGGTGAAAGAATATTTCCCCTACAAGACCAGGAATAAGACAAGGATCTCCCCTCTGGCCACTTCTATTCAATATTATACTGGAAGTTGACAATTAGGCAATAAAATGAAATAAAACAAGTCCAGTTTGGAAAGAAAGAAGTAAAACTATCTCTACTTGCAGATGAAATGATCTTGAATATAAAAAATCTTAAGGATGATGAGCACTGGGTGTTATACGTAACTGATAAGTTATTGAACACTACATCTGAAACTAATGACATACTATATGTCAGCTAATTGAATTTAAATTAAAAAAAATAAAAAAATAAAATGAACTACTTGACCCTAACAGGGTGTCCTGAAGAATAATAAAGTTAAAAAAAGTCCTAAGGAGGGGCGCCTGGGTGGCTCAGTCGTTAAGCGTCTGCCTTCGGCTCAGGTCATGATCCCAGGGTCCTGGGATCGAGCCCCGCATCGGGCTCCCTGCTCTGCGGGAAGCCTGCTTCTCCCTCCCCCACTACCCCTGCTTGTGTTCCCTCTCTCGCTGTGTCTTTCTCTGTCAAATAAATAAATAAAATCTTAAAAAAAAAAAAAAAAGTCCTAAGGAATCCATCAAAAAACTAGTAGGGGGCACCTGGGTGGCACAGTCGGCTAAGCATCCAACTCTTGGTTTTAGCTCAGGTTGTGATCTCAGGGTCCTGAGATCAAGCCCCACATTGAGCTCCACACTCAGCTCAGAATCTGCTTAAGACTCTCTCTCCCTCTCCTTCTGTCCTCCCCTACAGCCCTCTCTAAAATAAATAAATAAATCTTAAAAAAAAAACCTATTAGAGCTAATGAAGAGTTCAACAAGTTTGCACGTTACAGAATCAATATATACAAAAATCAACTGTATTTCTATATACTTGCAATGAACAATCTGAAAACAAAATTGAGAAAATAAAATAAAATACTTAGAGATAGTTTTAACAAAAGAAATGTGAAACTTATACTCTGAAAACTACAAAACATTGTTGAGAGAGATTAAAGACCTAAGTAAACGGAAAGAAATCTTATGTTCATGGGTCAGAAGGCTGAATATTTTTTAAATGGCAATACTTCCCAAATTGATCTACAGATCCCATGAAATCTCTTTAAAATTTCAGCTGACTTCTTTGCAGAAATTGACAAGCTGATCCTAAAATACATATGGAATTGGAAGGGACCTGGAATAGCCAAAACAATCTTGAAATGGAAGAACAAAGTTGGAAGACTTGTGTTTCCTGCTTGCAAAACTTACTATGAAGCTACAGTAATCAAGACAGTGTGGTACTGGCATAAGGATAAACTTTCAGTGGAATAGAATTGAGAGTCTAGAAATAAACACATACATTTTTAGTCAACTGGCTTTCACAGGGGTGTCAAGACAATCCAATGATGGAAAATAGAATAGAAAAATAGAATAATCTTTTCAACAAATGATACTAGGAAAACTGGATATCTAAATGTAAAAGAGTAAAATTGGATCCTTACCTCACACCATATACAAAAATTAACTCAAAATGGATCAAAACCTAAATGTCAGAGCTAAAACTATAATACTCTTAGAAGCAAACATAGGCATAAATCTTCATGGCCTTGGATTAGGCAATGGTTTCTTAAATACAACCTCAAAAGCACAAACAAAAGAAAAAATAAATTAGTCTTCATCAAAATTAAAATTGTTATGCTGCAAAGGACACCATTAAGAAAGTGAAAAAAAACAAGTGATTGAATGGGAGAAAATATTTGCAAATTATATATTTGATAAAGTATTTGTATCTAGAATATATAAAGAACACTTACAACTCAATAATAAATAGCCAATTAAAAATGGGCGCTTGGGTGGCTCAGTCAGTTAAGCATCCGATTCTTGATTTCAGCTCAGATCATGATACTGGGGTTGTGAGATTGAGCCCCAGGTCCGGCTCTGCATGGGGCTCCATGCTCAGTGCAGAGTCTGCTTGAGATTTTCTGTCCCTCTCCCTCTGTCCCTCCCTCCACTTGTGTGCATGCTCCCTCTCTCTTTCTTAAATAAATAAATAAATAAATAAATAAATAAATAAATAAATAAAATCTTTTAAAAAATGGGCAAAGACTCTGAATAGGCATTTCTCCAAAGAAGGTATACAAATAACCAATATGATTGTTCAACATCATTAGTCATCAGAGAAATGCAAATCAAAACCTCAATAAGATACCACTTTGCACCCAGTAGGATGGCTATAATAGAAAAAATAATAATAAAAAGTGTTGATGAGGATGTGAAGAAACTGGAACCCTTAATACAGTGCTGATGGGAATGCAAATGGATGGGAATGCAAAGCAGAATGCATCTGCTTTGGAAAACAGTCTGGCATTTCCACAAAAGGTTAAAATGTAGAGTAACCACATGACTCAGCAAGTCCACTCTTCAGTATATACCCAAGAAAATGAAAAGGTTGTTTATATAAAAATTTGTACAAGAATGTTTACAGCAGCATTATTCATAATAGCAAAAACATGGAAACAACTAAAATGTCCATCAGCTGATGAATGGATGAATAAAATGTAGTATATTCATATGGAAGATTATTTGGCCATAAAAAGAGATGAAGTTCTAATACTTGCCGCATCATGGATGAACCTTGAAAATATCATGCAGAAGGAAAGAAGCCAGTCATTAAAAACACGTATTGTGATTCCACTTATATGAAATGTCCAGTGTAGGCAAATCTATAGAGACAGAAATTAGGTTAGTGGTTGCTTAGGGCTGGGTGGGGGGAAGAGATGATTTCTGGATAAGTCAGGATTTTTTGGGAGGGGATGATAAATGTTCTAAAATTGATTGTAGTGATGGTTGTACAAAGCTGAATGTATTAAAACTACCATATACTTTAATTATTTTCTTTTTTTTCTTAAGAGAGGGAGTAGGGGGAAGGGCAGAGGGAGAGAGAGGGAGAGAATCTTAAGCAGGCTCCATGCCCAGTGTGGAGTCCAATGTGGGGCTCAATCTCACAACCCTGAGATCATGACCTGAGCCAAAATCAAGAGTTAGATGCTTAACCCACTGAGCAACCCAGGTGCCCCAGTATTGCCGTATACTTTAAATAAGTGGATTATATGGTACTGAATTGCATCTCAATAAAATGGGAGTTATTTTGGCAGTTCTCTTTAGAAAATAGAGTCAACACAGGGCCTGAACAAAGCTGAGCTGATGAGAGGTGTGTGACCACATCTACATGGCATGGAAGTTTGGAGAAGGACTGACAAACTACAGTCACCTTGACCCTCCAAAATCTGACCTTTTGGGTCATTCCAGAGTGCCTCCAGATGACCATGGTTGACCCAGGAGTAGTTCATGGCCAACAAACCAAATGCATATCAGAAGCCATTTCAGTGGAAGACTGAGAATGGTCCTTGTGTTAGCCACAGCATGGATTCTCATGCCTGGTCTTAGAAATTAACTTGGTTAGCTCCATTTGCTCTGCTTGCTATTCCTCTTCTCTCTCTTTATTCTTTTTTTGTTTGTATGTATGTATGTATTTATTTATTTATTTTAGGAGAGGGGAGGAGAACTAAGTCCTGCAGAATTCACCTGATCTATTTGCAGTGTTTCTAATCGCTGAAGTTCTCTTTGAAGCTTAATTCTTTCCCTAGAGGGCCGCACTCACTCCCTACCCTTTCTACCCCCCACCCTCACATATTTTTATAGTCTTTGAGCATCTGGAAAATGTCTGCTGCTCCAACACCATGCTTTTGGCCCTGGGAGGACCTGAAGGCCTCAGGCAGAAAAAGTGCTGAGGCTAGGACCAAGCATTTAAGCCTGTCATATCCTATCCTAGGCTAGTGTCTTATCTGGGAACTACAAATTCTGCCACCTATTGAGATCATTTCTACCTCTGTCCTAGCTTCGTGTACTTCCAAGGACCTCTCAGCCTTCAGGAGTTCACCTTAACCAATTCTCTGGTGTCCAAATTTACTTGTTACCTAAGTACACCCTCCTAAACACTCACTTCCTGAGAATTTGTTGACTCTTCTGATGGAAGCCAACAGACTATACTCACCTGATCCCCTTGGGCTCTGCAATTTGGCCCCAAAGGTAGTTGACATGGCCCTAGAACTTTTGGTTCTAGCCTAAGCTGGTCAGGTATGATCATTACTTTAGGTGCCTACAGACAATCTTGTGTCTGGTGGGGTGTGCTCCTTTAAAACCTACCCCTACCTGATGGGGATATGACAGCTAAACATAAATTTTTCTAAAAGCTGTTGTCCACAGTATTTCTAATTGCCTGACCTAAGTCCAGGTCTACACTTTGTCACATGTTTGCCTTCTCTGTGACTGACCCTAACTTTGCTCATTCATTTCTCTATATCTGTGTCTCCTGTGTCTAGTCTCATGGCTAGTGCTTGGCTTACTGCTTATCACCTTCTGGCTCAACACGTCTTGCTGACTGAAAAGAACTGAAAAGATGACCGTCTTCTTGGCCCATGGCCATTTTCCTGCTCATAGCCCTCATGTACAGGCCAAGTGGGCCCAGGTCCTATCTTTTCCTGGCCTCTGAACACTAGATACTCTTTTTCCTGGAGGACTAGATGGTCCATTAACTCTTGACCTACAGACCCTGGCACACCTTCACTTCATAGCTACCCTGTGAGAGGATACTGAGAATTTGATGGAGCAAATGGGAGACAGCTGGGAGAACAATGTCCTTCATAGCTCTGCAAGAATGCATATTTAGCAGGACAATTCAAGTATTGGCAGAATGAACTACCTTAGAGCCATAAAGAGTCCTCTCTTCTTCACAAGGTGGCTGTCATAACCAGAAATGCTGGTCCTGCTCCAATAGAGCCAGCCAAGAAGTGGACACCCCGCTCCATAGTGGGGCCAGCATGGTGGGGATTAGGAGAGATGAGCTTGGGGTTTCTTAACTGAGCAGGGTTTCTTACTTGAAGGGTCACAACAAAAATTACACCAATGAGGTAGGAGAAGGAGTCTTTGAAGGAGAACCAAAAGTCAAGGCAGAGAGCTCCAAAATGGTTGAATGCATGATGCATTAGGAAACGGCATGCATGATGCAATTGCTTAGGTTCCAAAGAAGGCACCCTAGTAGAGGCTGGTAGTGGATGAGCTCCCACACACATCTGCCTGCCAGTTTTTGGGCTGAGGCTTTGCCTTGCTTGGCTGAAGACGCACTTGGTTCTCCCTAGCCATGGCTCTCTGAATCCTATACTGTTCATAGCATTGCTTGTGAGCTATCCAATCAGACATGGAGGCTCCAAGTTATTCCCATCTCAGGAGATATGGCCAAACTTCAAAGCAATCCACAACCCTCTACTGCCCCCGCCCCCACCCGCACACCTCCCACTAATCTGACCACCTGTCAGGCTGACCATCAAGTGTAGAAAGAGTGCTGTGATGCTATAGCACTACCCTCAGAGGAAATGGGCTCAACAGTTTCTCCCAGCAGACTCTCCAAAGCTGCCATTCACACCTCCACTCAGAATTCATTTGTGCTGAACTGTGGTAGCTTTAACTTCTGCTTCCCAGACCATTTCCCTTCCCCCACCGCTGGTTATAGAGCTCTTATTTCTTATGGGGAATTCATGCTGTGTGTTTCAAGTGGGGTTAGCCCTTCGCCAACTCCCACCACAGAACTGGGCAGATGAACCAGGTCTGGATAATTCTATCACACAATTCCCTGGTCATTATGATTGTTTCAGGAATGAGCATGTGACCCAAGCCAGCCCAACGAGCCAAAGACTTGGGACTCTTGCTGGTGTTATCAGAAAAGAAATGCTTTCTTTTCTACCCCCAGCTAAAGGACTAAATAAGCACAGTATTGCCTTTAGCCAGTCTGCCTCCACAAAGAAAAGAGTGTGGCCATGATGGAAATGAACATTAAGGAAAGCAAAAGCAATAGATAAAGCGAGAGATCAAGTCTTGAGGACATGTTTAAGTCCTTAAATGAGTCATGCCTCAAGAGAGATTGCCTCTGTGCTCTTTAGTTATACAAGCTGATGGTATCCCTCTCCACCTTAGATAGTTTCGCTGGTTTGACCACTGCCCCTGAAACTTAGTTTTACTGGTTTGACCACTGTCCGCACTACTGTATACTCTTCCTCCGAGTAGATTCTGTGTCCACTTCTCTTCATCCTCCACTCCTAGCTGCTCCAGCAGCAGGTCAGGATTTAGAGGGTGGGTCAGCTAGGGATGAGAAACACTTAATACTTAAATATTTAAAGAGTTTATTTACAAAGGAATTACTTTCCTAAATGTGGGTAGGGTATAGGAGACCCACATGAGAAACTAGAGAGGAACCTGGAGCATGCAACCTAAAGGGATGAGAGGAGGAAAAGTATGCCTGTAACCTGAAGGAGAATTATGTAGATTAAGCTGCCTTGAGAGAACCAGTGACCTTCTGTCAAAGGACACAGCCAGCCCAAGGCGACATCACAGAGAAGGAGGGGAACAAATACTCTTCTCATTCTCCTCCCTGCTTCTGGTTTTTTGATGGTGTTCCCTATTCACTCTACTCAAAACAGAAGAGGGAAGGAAGAGGCTAAATTACACAGGTCAGCCTCCCAGGGCAGACAGCAGGGCAGAGGGATGTGGAGAGTGGATTTGTAGGGCCAAACAGAAGATATACAGCACACAGGAGTTATTCCCCACATCAAAGGGCCCCCGGATGACCTAATGAGCAGTTCATGGCTATGAACAGTAAGCCAAATTCACACAAGGGGAGGTCATTTCCATGGAGAACCGGGAATGACCTAATCTTGGCCAAAGCATGGATTCTTCAGCCCATTCTTGACATCTGAATTGATCAACTCAGTTTGGTCTACCCACCATTTATCTTCTTAATCTTCCTTTGGCTCTCCCCATACAGAGGCTGCCCCCACTCTGCACACCACATATCTTTCTCCCTTCCCACAGATAAGGGATACTGAATCAGTATATACATTACAAGCTGCCCTGGACTCACAGTTCCGTGAAGCCAGTTACAGTACCTAGTGGACTGGTAGAGGCACAGTTTCAGAGAACACTTGGGAGCTCAGAGCCCCATCAAGCATGCCCCCACCTGTGTGACAGCCTTTTATTGGGAGAACCAGGAGAATCCCACTACCCTAGGCTGTAGATTGGGTTGAGGGAGGTTGGTATATAGAGGACAGCTCAATGCAGAACAACTTTGGAGGGCAATATTTCCTCCATAGCACCCCACTGAGTTGGCTAAGGTCTTGCTGGGTCTGCCTCCAAGTTCATGTTCTTCCTCTGCCTGATCCCGCTTCCTCCACTTCTATTCATTGGTGTTGATCCCTAATGAACATCTTTGTCTCAGTGTCTGTTTCTAGAGAATCCAATCTGAGACAGCAGTAGTTAGAGAAGTTTCCATAAGCTCCTAACACCAGACCTACATACTTATTGCCATCTGTGCACTGTACCTTTTCTCCTGTTACTATGGGTCAACTGCACATGCGATTACTATGGATGATCTCCATTTGTGTACCAAGTTCTGTCCCAACTCACCTGTTACTCACCCAGCTTGCCCCCTCCAGTAATTGTTCCTTCTCTATAAATTTTTCACTTTCTACTGGATCATTTCCATCACCATGTAAACTTACTGGTACTTCACCCACTTAAAAAATAAACCCATGCCTCCTTGCTTCCACTACCTCCTCCAAACATGGCCTCATTTCTCTTCCACTTTTTACAACAAAATTGTTTAAATGAGTTGCCCTAATTTCTCACCTCCCATTCCCTCTTGAACCCCTTCACTCCATTGAAGCTTCTCTGATCTTGGTCTCTCATAACCTCCACATTGTTAAGTCTAATGAAAAGTTCTCAGTCTCTGTCTTACTCAACTTATCAGCAATGTTAGACAGTTTATTTTCTTCAGGATCATACTTGTCTGGTTTTCCTGTCTGGCCACTTCTCAATCTTCTTTACTTGTTCCTCCACAGCTTCCTTACTTGTTGGCATGGCTTCAGATGTCTTCTCTTCTCTTTTCTATCTACTCTCTCTCTTTAGATAACTTCATCCAGTCTTGAGCCTTTAAAAACTATCTATATGCTCAAAGCTCACAGTGTTTTCCCTCTAGCCCTGACTTTTCCCCTGAATCCTCAGAGTTGAATATCAAACTACCAACTTACTCTGTTTCCACCCTGCCTGTTCTGACATCAATTGGGTGTACTGTAATACAATTCAGTTCGGATGCTAACCACCAGTGTCTGCAGACCACCACACTACTGATCGACTGGCTATAAATTTGGGGATTCCTATGATCCCCATAGGTTCAATAATTCACTAGAATGACTCACAGAACCCACTGAAAGTGCTATGCTTACATTAGTTTTAATCTAAAGGATATACGCATAATCTTGGGGACAGTGCAGAGCTCCTATGTCCTCTCCTTATGCAGTCAGGGTGCATCACCCTCCTGGCACATCAATGTGTTCACCAACCAGGAAACTCCTCCAAGTCTCAGTGTCCAGAGTTTTCATTAGGGATTTATTAACTAAATAATTAACTAAAATCAATCTCCAACCCACCTCCCCTTCCCTGAGGTCAGACTGGCCCAGAGTCCCAACCCTCTAGTCACAAGGTTGGATTTTCTGGTGACCAACCCCCATCCTGAAGTTACCTAGAGGCCTCCCAGGAGTCACCTCATTAGCATAACAAGACACTCCTACCCCTCCAGAACTTCTCAGAAGTTTTGAAGCTCTGTGCCAAGACAAAAACTAGATATATTCTTTATTATATCACACTGCCCAACAGCTCTACTTGGAGACATCTCAAGCTTAAACATCTCAAACTGACCTCCTGATATTTCAACCCAAATCTGCTCCTCTAGACTCTTCATTTTAGTAGTTATAATCTTATTCTTTCCAGGTACTCAGGTCAATAACTTTAAAGTCATTCTTGACTCCTTTTTCTCTCACACATCATAACCAATCTGTTGGCAAATCTCATTGGCCCCACCTCCAATTTTATGGAGAATCTAACTACTTCCACTATCTCTACTGCGGCTACCCTGGTCATTTCTCACCTTACTTATAACAGTAGGTTTTTCCCTGGTATTCCTGCTTTAGTCCTTGCCTCTTTTCAGCCTCCTTGCCCTCCTGCTGTTTGCAAGTGATAAGAAAGGAGGAAACAAGTGACCAGTTCTCACACATGGACGTTGGAGGGAGAAAGTGGAAAGGCAGAATGACACTCACTCTGTATTAGAGAAAATAGAATGTGTACAGAAAGCAGTCCAAGCATATGGAAGATGGGAAGAAATGCAAATATCATGATAGCAATGAAAAGAAGGATGGGGGAAGAGATAATAGTTCCTTTTTGTGAAATTTTTTTTTTAAAGATTTTATTTATTTATTTGAGAGAGAGAGAGTGAGAGAGAGCATGAGAGGGGAGAGGGTCAAAGGGAGAAGCAGACTCCCCACTGAGCAGGGAGCCCAATGTGGGACTCGATTCTGGGACTCCAGGATCATGACCTGAGCTGAAGGCAGTCGCTTAACCAACTGAGCCACCCAGGTGCCCGTGAGATTCTTTTTTTTATAGCTTTATTGAGATACACTTTACATATCATAAAATTCATATATAAAGTATACAATTCAATGGGTTTTAATATATTCACAAAGGTGTGCAAACATCACCACAATCTAATATTAAATATTTTGCACCGCCCCAAAAAAGAAACTCCATACACGTTCGCTGTCACTCCTCATTCCCACTCTCCCTTACCCCAATCCCAAGTTAATCTACTTCTGTCTCTATGATTTACCTTACCTATTCTGGATACTTCACATAAATTGAATCATATATGTGATTTTTGTTGCTGGCTTCTTTGACTTAGCATATGCTTTCAAAGTTCATCCTGTTGTAGCATGTATCATTACTTGTCTTTTTATGCCATTGTGTGGATAAACCACAGTTTATCTATCAGTTGATGGGACATTTAAGTTGTTCTCACTCTTTGGCAATTATGAAAAATGCTGCTATGAACATCCATTTACAAGTTTTTGTGTGAACATGTTTTCAATTCTCTCCTACCTAGGAATGAAAACAATTGGGTTACAGGATAATTCCATGTTTAACTTATTAAGGAATCACCCAATTGTTTTCCATAGCAGTTGCACCATTTTACATTCTCACCAGCAATATACGAAGTTTCTGAGTTCTCCACATTCACTCCAACACTTGTTATTTTTTTGTTGTTTGTTTATTATAGCCTTCCTGGTGAGTGTGAAGTGGTATCTCATTGTGTTTTTGATTGGCATTTTCCTGTTGACTAAAGATCTTAAGCATCTTCTCATCTGTTTCTTGGCCATTTGTATATTTTCTTTGGAGAAATGTCTATTCAAATCCTTTGTATATTTTAAAGTTGGTTATTTGTCTTTTTCTTGTTGAATTGTAAGTGTTCTTTATATATTCTAGATCTTCATCTGATACAAGATTTGCAAATATTTTCTTCCATTTTGTCAGTGTCTTTTCACTTTCTTGATAGTGTCTTTTTAATTTGGATGAAGTCCAATTTATCTATTTTTCTTTGATTGTTTGTATTTTTGGCATCATACCTAAGAAACTATTGTATAATCCGAGGTCATGCAGATTTACACCTGTTTCCTTCTATGAGTTTGATAGATTTAGTTCTTATATTAAGGTCTTTGATCTATTTTGAGTTAATTTAAACATTTTTAAATTGTGGTAAAATACACATAGCGTGAAATTTACCATCTTAATCATTAGGTGTACAGTTTAATAATGTTAAGTATATTCACAATGTTGTGTAATCAATCTCCAGGACTTTTTCCTCTTGCAAAACTAAAACTCTATACCCATTAGACAATAGGTCTTCATTTCCCTCTTTCTCCAGCCCCTGAATTGCCATTCTACTTTCTGTCTTTATAAATTTGACTACTCTAGATACCTGCTTAATTGGAATCATGTAGTATTTGTCTTTTTGTGACTGATTTATTTCGCTTAGCATAACGTCCTCCAGGTTCACCCATCTTGTCACATATGTCAGAAGATCCTTCCTTTTTAACGCTGTGTAATATTCCATTATCTGTATATACTACATTTTGTTCATCCATTTATTTGTTCATGGACACTCAGATTGCTTCCACCTTTCTGCTATTGTGTGAGTAGCATTGCTATGAGCATGCATGTCCTAATATCTCTTGAAGTCCCTAATTCCAATTCCTTTTTTTTAAAGATTTTATTTATTTATTTGACAGAGAGAGATACAGCAAGAGAGGGAACACAAGCAGGGGGAGGGGGAGAGGGGGAAGCAGGCTTCCTGCGGAGCAAGGAGCCCGATGCAGGGCTCGATCCCGGGACCCTGGATCATGACCTGAGCCAAAGGCTGATGCTTAACAACTGAGCCACCCAGGCGCCCCCCGATTCCAATTCTTTTCAATATAACCAAGAAGTAAAATTGTTGGATCATATTTCTATATTTTTAATTTTTTTGAGGAACTACTATACTGTTTTCCATAGTGGCCACACCATTTTACATTCCCACCAATTGTGCAAAAGTGTTCCAATTTCCCCACATCCTTACCAACACTTGTTATTTTATATTGTTGTTGTTTTTTATGGTAGCCTTCTTAAAGGGTGTGAGGGAGTACCTCACTGTGGTTTCCATTTGCATTTCCCAAATGATTAGCGACATTGAGGATCCTTCATATGCTTTTGGTCAATTTTGATGTCATCTTTGGCGAAATGTCTATTCAAGTCTTTTGCCCATTAAAAAAAATTTTTTTTTAAGTTGGCTCCATGTCCAGCATGGAGCCCAACGAAGGGCTTAAATTCACCACCCTGAGATCAAGACCTGAGTTGAGATCACGAGTTGGATGCTTAACCAACTGAGCCACCCAGGCACCCCTCCATTTTTTAATTAGATTGTTTTTTGTTGTTGAGTTGTAGACGTTCTTTATATATCTGGATATTAACCCTTTATTACTGATAAACTGAGTAATATACTGTGATGAGATTTCTTTTCTCATATAGCATTCTATTTTTCCTGAAGTTACTTTTTGTTTGTTTGGTTTTGCTCAGGTTCCTATGTACCCAAATCATTCTTCTTTTGTTCTCCAATAGAACTATATTGTCCCTCTCTAGGCACCAGGTAACCTATCACTTCTCCTCTTCTTCCACCTCTTCCTTTCTTCTTTTCTTTTCTTCTTCTCCACCCTCCTTTTTTCCTCCCTCCTCTTCTTCTCCTCCTCTCCTCCTCCTCCTTCTTCTTCTTCTTCCTCGTCCTCCTCCTCCTTCTTCTTTAAATCCATATAGGTTTTAAATACTTCTTTTTCCTACTCTGGGTGGTTTTCATTCTTTGACCTGGGTACTCAGTGAATCCTTTCAATTTAGGTACTCAGGCCCTTCAGAACTGAGAATTTCGTTAGATTAAAAAAACAAAAAACAAAAAAACAACTTTTCCTTCTCTCCATTTCCTCTATTCTCTATAGCATTCCTGTTAGTAAGGTATTAGACTTTCTGCATTGGTCTACAGTTTTTCTTATATTTTTCTTCTGTTTTCTCTACCTCTGTCTTTTTTCTATACTTTCTGGGAGATTTCTAGACTTACTCTCCCAAATGTTTTATTGGATTTTCAAGTTAAGATAGCCATATTTTAAATTTCTAAGAGTTATTTCTTAGTTTTTCTTCTCTATGCTCCTTTCTCATATTGTTCTGTTCTCATTCCCATAGATCCCTCTAATGTCGCTGAAGATATTAATAATAGTTTTTGTTTTCCTCTTCTTCTAACAGAAAGATGTTTAATTATCTTTCCAATTTCTTCTATGATAATGGACCATTCAGATTTCCACCTTTTCTTGGGTCACTCTTTGTCATTTGCATTCTACCTACAAATTGTACATTTCATCTAAATCTTCAAATATGCTGCCACATAATTCATAATTCTATAAAGAAAACGTTTTTAAAAATCTCTTCTATATCCATGATTATATCCTTCTTATTCTTTTCCATTTTTACTTTCTCTTTTTTCTTGGTCAGTTTTCAACTTTATTAATTTCAATTCTTACTGTTCTCTTCATTTTCTCTTCATAGTCCTCCCCCCACTTTTTTTTCTAATTTGGTAAGATAAGTACTTAACTCCTTATGCACTTAATCAAAAGACTTCTTGTAGGGTGGGGGAGGTGCTGAGAGGGCTAAGGACGGATTAAGTAGAAGTTGGTGGGTAGTTTGGCAGCTGTGGGAAGAGATGCCCACGGATGCTTACTGAGATGAGAGAAAAGAAGGGAAAAGAAGACTTTGAGACTTTGACATCTACATTGGGTTGAGGTCCTTTAGGAACTTCTGGTAGAGGGAAGCCTACAATGAGGGCAATCTGGGAGTCAGAAACAAGTAATGGCAATTTAAAATTGAATACAAAGGAAAAAAAAGAACATTCCACTCTCATACACAACTAGTGTTATTACCATTCTCTAATAATTTAAGAATAATACTGAGAATCATTTTCTTAGAAAATGTCCAAATATTTTCCCCAAAATATTTTCAAGCTTAAGAAAAGACCTTGAAATTATTTAGACTCTGAATCCCATTCTGTGTTTTTATTATTCATAGTATCCTTATGATCTTAAGGTGTTTTTTGTTTTTGGTTTTGTTTTACAGCGGTGGGGGTATGTTTTTAAATGAAAAATTCTAATATTTCCTCAAATATTGGTTTTGTTTTGTTCCTCAGAGACTTAGAGAAAATGGAGCTTTCAGGTTAGAATCTGATTTTCCCCAACATCCGATTAGAAAAACTTCCAAACACATAGAAAATTTGAAAGAAATGTACAGTGAATACCCATAAACCCTTAGCCTAGATTCTACAGTCAGGATTTAATTTTTATTAGCTGGAATTAGTATTTGCCTGCCTCTGAGTGATGTTGACTAGGGTGATAGCTCTACCATAATTACATAGGAAATGTTCTGTTCCTACTGGTAAGTCCAGTGCTTCATAAGACTTCTGTACTATGGCCAACTTCATGAGTGCTTTAAACAAGCCAACACAGGTCAGTTGTTAACTGGGTGGAGGAGCTTAGAGTTTTTCCCAGCTTAAAGAAACAAAATTTCAAACTCAGAAAGTTCTCCAGCTCGCTGCCTAAATACACCTACAGCTTTTGGCTTTTATAAGCAGGTGTTGTCCATAGGCATAAACCTAGGACTTCCCAGTTGTGCAACAAGGGAGAAACTGCCAGTGCTCTGAGCTAGAAGGTGACAGGAACAGTAATGGAGAGGAAGGGGTAACTGGGATTCATATCCTCCCAAATCAATTTTCCTAAAAGTTATATTTTACGATTAGTGGCAATTGTCCCCGTGGATGGGACAGTGCTCTTTTCCCACGTGCTCTCTCCTACAAATTCATACAAACTTCTCCCTGATTTTCAGAATCACTAAAGCTTTAAAAAAGAAAAGGGAACACAAGTCTTTGAAATCTAAGGAAGACAGTGGCAATCATCTCTCTAAGCTCGTTCCAAATACTGTACATGATTTCGTAAGATATGTATTTCAACTCATAGTAATTGCTTCGTTTTGGCAAAGTATCATATATCCTTGGCTTTTTTCTTTTCCTGGAAGGTCTTCAGTTAAGAACAGCCTCCAAAGCAAAGCGATGTGTGCTCATCACTGAGCTTTCTATCACAGGCGGGAAAAAAAAAAGCATCATGGCTGACTGAAACCTAAGGCAATACATATATCATCTTTATCTTGTAAGAGCTGAAAGAAATTTCTCAATGCTAAAAAGCCCTTTGAGACAGCCCTGAATGTACAGTTTGGAATAGGAGAGGAATACTTGGGCAAATATAAAAATAACAGTTTTAGAATGGGGATAGCATTTTTAAATTATAAAAGTACTTTTTGCCTTTCTAAGTGCATGGTCTTAACTCTAGATCAAGAAATCAGCAAACATTTTCTGTAGGGGGCCAAACTGTAGATAGGTTAGTCTTTGTGGGTCATACAGTCTAGGTTACAAGTATTCAACTCTGCCACGGTAGTACAAAAGCAGCCATAGACAATGCATGAACAAATAAAGAAGGCGTTATTCCAGTTACACTTTATTTATGGGCACCTACATAAAGACTACATTAGTTATTCACAAAACAAAGACTTCCTATTTACGCGGGACAACCAAGCTATGGCATGAGTTAAACATTTACAGGCCCACAACACTGTTTACAACAAAAGGTCCCTCAAACACAGTCTAACTCTTAATATTTGATACCATTTATTCAATTTGTGAAACCATGGGATTAGAAAGTCATATTGAGCCTATATTATTGTCACAATAATTTAAGAAGAAACATGTGAAGTCAATGCTAAGAACATAGATAGGCTTTAGAGTCAGTCAGATGTAAATTCAAATTCAGGTTTGGCGCGATATTGGGTAAACAGAACATTTCTACATGTTTCTTCATTTGTAAAAGAGGCAAATGGTTTGTTTGGACAATTAAAAGATAATACCTATCAAACTCCTAACACAGTGTTCAGTAAGGCACACAGTACATGCTCAAGAGATGCTACTTTGTTTTCATTGTTGGGTGAAGTCACTGCTAAGTAATTTTCACTTTTATCTGTATAGAAAGACCATCCATGTCATTGGGGTTCAGTAGTCCATTTCACTGATTATAAATCATTTTGTAGTTAGGAAAATCATCCTAATGTAATGTCATTAGTTTAATTTGGAAGCCCTGTGTTTATTCTGATATAATAATAAATGAATTATACAGTGGGATCCTCCAGTATCAGTTGGCCCTCAGTGTATGTTTTTATATTTGACTTGCCACTGTGACTTACCTTTGCATCTCTGTGAGTTAATGGTATTTGTATTGTTTGTATATGTATACTTTAAAAATTAGTATTTATTAAAGCATTAAAAAAAAAAGGCATTCAGATGACTTACGGAGAGTTCCAACCTCATTAAACAGTGTTCAAGCAAATATACTTTTAAAGTTCTCCTTAAAAGTTTTTCTTTTTTTTAAAGAGGTAATACATGGTACATAGGACAAAATGTAAAAAGTACAAAAGACAACAAGGTTTTCTGACAAGGAAGTTTTCTTCATCTCCCCACTACATACTCCAGTCCCACAGTTGCCCTAAGCAACCGCTCGGACGCAAACACACACATACACACCAGTACGTGTGTCTGTGTACGGACACACGCTACTCACACTGTTCTGCAGCTTGCTTGATTAGAGTATCCCCGAAAATTCCCGTATCTCTGCATATGAAGTTGCCTTCTATTTTTTTAATGGCAACTTAATATTTCATCAGAGGGCTAACGCCCCGCATGATTTAACCAGCCCCCGGGGACGGACTTCCAGGTTTTTTTCTAATCGTTTGCTCTAATAAGGAAAACTGCACTGCTGCTTGTAACTTAATCTTTACACCGCGATTTTGTTTTCTTCCGGCACGACTGAGAAGTGATTCTGGGGTGCGGGGGCCTTCCGGCGCCCCCCGGCCCCAGGCCGTGGCAAGTGCTTTCGGAGCCGCGGGTTCGTCCTCCAGCACGGTCGGGAAGCCGGCCGTGTCACCCACCGAGTGTCGGGCTGTGCGCGCCCGTCGCACGCCGATTTCTGGGGCGGCCATGCGCGGGCGGCAGCGAGTCGGGGGGCAAGTGGCGGCTTGCTCCTCTCGCGGCGCGTGTGGAGCCGCGGCGGCGTCGCCATCTGGGGTACGCGGGCCTGGCGCGCAGCTCCCGAGGAGCCTCCGCCGCCTACCGTCCGCCCGCCTCGCGGGAACGCGGGGAGGTGTTCAAAGGTGTCTCTGAGAAACAGGCGCAGGCCGGGCAGCCCCGCTCCAGAACAATGGGTCCTTTCAGCCGCCCCCTTCAGATGGAGGGCTCGTCACCATGACAACCAGCCCATTATTGGAAGTCGGAGCCGGTCCTCGCCTCAGACGCTCTCGTCGCCCGCTCCCCTCCCCCGCCGGCCCCGCCGTATGGTGTGTGTGGCACTGGCAGCTGTTGTCAAAAGAAGGCACCTCTTTGTCTCCGGGGGATGAAAGACATTTGGTTTTCATCGCCACCCGCTCTCTCCGCCCGACAACTTTTCTCCGCGCGCTGCACCCCGTCCCCAGAAGGCGCCCCTGGATGCGAGAGCCCGGCCCCGAGTCGCCCCCCCCGTTAGCTTTGGTGTCTGTTTCCTCGCGGACTCCGTCCCGCCGGAGCACTTCTGCCTCTACCTCCAGCTCTTCGAGTCACTAGAAGTCTCACTCTCGAGCGGAGTGTTCCAAGTAGGGGAATTCACTTTAGAAATCCCGGGTTTGTCCTCGCGGCTCTGCTCGCGGAGCTCCCGGCCGGCCGCTTCTCCCCTCAGACCCAATAGCACCACCTTCCGTAGCGACGAGCTTATTGCCGAGGCCGTCCCCGTTGTTAGCGCAGAAACTCGGCCGCGCCAGTTCACCAATTCGGCCTGTTCACCAGGGGGAAGACCAGTCGCTTCATTAGACGAAGGCCTCGGTTTTAGGGATGTCGGGCTCGGGCAGCTAGACGACCTTCTGGCTGAAGGCAAGGCGACACGATGATGGAAACAATAGCCTGTGTTTTTCTCAAGCTTCTGAATGAAATGTAGGATTAAAATATGTTTTAAGGTTTTGCATTACCTTTCATGCATACCTAAATACGATTTACTTTATTTTTTTTTCCTGTGGAAGAGCTTTATAAAAATTAAAAAATGAGAAAAAAAGTCTGGCTGACCGTGTGTCTGGGATTTGGGGTTCAAGGAATAGTGCCCCTGAACCTGTAATCTGCACCAGGGATACTTGGAACAGATGGTGTTTTCCAGACCTATCTGGAAATTGAAAAGGTTGCATTGGTGAGAGAAAAAGCGGGATCAAGAAGGAGGAGGGAAACAGTGGAGAGAAAAATGCAGAAGCTTATAGTCACCAGTGTGGGGAATCTCTAGAGAGAGTAAAACCAGGTTTGTTGGGCTATTTTGGAGATAAAAATAAGCTTAGGATTCTGTGTGGATCAGAAAAATAATCAGTATTCATAAAATCTTATCCTCCAAGGGGTAGATACTAGAGGAGGAAATTTGAGGATACCTGCTTCAGAATTCATTGAGTCTTTCTACTGCTACTTTTTCGAATAAATTAAAGTTTTAAAAGGGTATTTTTAAAAACTTTGGGAATGTCAAAGTGTAACAAGTGAAAGGGAAGGAAGTTCAGCAGGTGACTGACAAGAGATACATTTTTCTGGTCTTTGCTTTGAATTACCAACAATTACTTTTGGTAAACAGGAAGCAGTCAAGTCTGGCACACAGGAAACTAGTATTTGCTTAGTGAAGGTTTGTTTTTTTCCTGTGAGAATAATTTTTATCTAAATAACTACCTAGAAAATAATAAGTATGTTACTCTGAAAACTTCTCTTTACAATCCAGGCTTCTTTCTTTCCTAACATTACTGAATAAGTTTTGGAGGAAATTCTGTCAATTTTCCTGTGAGATTTGATTAATATTTCCCCCGTGATTTCAAATGAGAGTCACAATAGTGTCATGATTTGAAACCCTAGTTATGTAACTTAATGGGGTTTTTTTTTTTTAAGTGTTGAAAATTGTTAAGAAATAAAAGCAATTTTCCTTTTCTGAAAAGAATACTCATGGCTATATCTGTAGACTGACTTATACCAATAAATACATCATTTTATTATATTTTGTTACAGTTACACATGGAACTATATAGAAATACACTCTCTAGAGCTCAGTGGCCACCATGGGGATTAAGACAAGGCCAAGTAGAACTCCAGAATTCTGATCCCCATGTCATTCTATTTTATGTTTTCTATGTAAGTTTTCATTTGTCTAAAATATTTCACTGCTAAAAAAGAAAGAAAAAAAGACCATTACGGGCGCCTGGGTGGCTCAGTTGGTTAAGCGACTGCCTTCAGCTCAGGTCATGATCCCAGGGTCCTGGGATCGAGTCCCACATCGGGCTCCCTGCTCTGCGGGGAGCCTGCTTCTCCCTCTCCCACTCCCGCTGCTTGTGTTCCCTCTCTCGCTATGTCTCTCTCTGTCAAATAAATAAGTAAAATCTTTAAAAAAAAAAAAAAAAGACCATTACTAGTAGAAATTTAGAGTTGGAAAAGATTTTTTTTTTTTTTTAAGATTTTATTTATTTGCGAGAGACAGAGCGCGCAAGCAGAGGCAGAAACAGGCCTGATGCAGGGGTCGATCCCAGGACCCTGAGATCATAACCTGAGCTAAAGGAAGATGCTTAACCAACTGAGCCACCCAGGAGCCCTGAGTTGGAAAAGATATTGAAGATAATTTAGTTCAATTGTCTCATTTTACAGGTAACATTTTGATCCAAGGAATTTATCTACATAACCTGCCCAAGATCACATGGTCAGTTTGTGGCTATTTACGACCCTGTGACTAGTTGCCATCCTACAATCCTTTCAGATCAGAGCTGACCACATTGTCCCCTTCCCGGCCATCACTTACCAGACCTTCTTGTTACTATGGACATGTTTTTGTCATTTCTCCTTATTTTAATCTATCTTGTGGAGATTACATAAAAGTTATCTTGCGTGGCTTCCCTGTTTTCCAGTCAGCCTTCCCTAAGTCTTTCAATTCCAGACTTTATTTAAAAAATATAAACTATTCATGGACTGTAGCTGCTCTCTTCACTCCCACTGGCTGTGGACAGCCTGTTAGTTGTCTACCCAATTTCCATTCTCCTGTCTTCCTTATTAACAGAGTCCCATTTGGGAGGTGGGTGTAGTCACGTGCCCAGTTAAAAGTATTCCCAGGACCTCTTTTATCTCAATACTGAACAATAGAGCAAAAGCAGGAGCTCATGAAAAAGCTTGTCAAAGGCAATTGACTCCCCATTGGCTCATATACATTTGCTTTTTGTCTTTCCTCCTTGATGCCTGGAGCCACGACAACAATGTTGTGAGCATGAAGGTGAAAGCCCCACTGTATGAATGGAGGAATCGCAACCTAAGAGAAGCCTGAATCCTTGATATGAAGCTGACATTCCAGCACCTGAATGTGATCCCCACTGGCTCCAATTTAGAATAAGAACAAAGTAGACTAGGAATTCAGTTTTACTGAATGAATTTTTTTTTTTTAACACTTCCTAGTTGCTTCTATAGTAGTCTGTACATACACCATCACAGGACCTATAGCATAATAATTCATTCACTTGGTCATGTAATGAAACAATTTCCTCCTCCACTGTCTGCCCCTAAAGGTAAAGAAAAGGAGCCAGCTATATGAAGACCAGGGAAAAAACCTTTCAAGCAGAGGGAACAACATATTCTAGGGCCTAGAAGTGGGGAGTGGGGAGGGTAGGTTGGAGGGAGGAGCAAGAGATTCAATTGGAGAGATGGAAGGGGGTAGATAAAAGAGATGTGCCTTAGTCCATTCAAGCTGCTGCAACACAAGTACCATAGTCTGAATGGCTTAAACAACAAACATTTATTTCTCACAGTTCTGGAGGTGGAGAAGTGCAAGATCAAGGCACCAGCAGATTCCGTGTCTGGTGAGGACCTGCCTCATGGTTCATAGACAGCCATCTTTTCTCTGCATCCCTACATGGTAGTAAGTCTGGGGTTCCTCCCTGGGGTCTCTTATAAGAGACCCATCCATGAGGACTTCACTCTCATGACCTAATCACATCCCACAGGCCCGACTTCCAAATACCATCCCATTGGGCATTAGGACTTAACATATGAATTTTGAGAGACACAAACCGTCTATAGCAAAGTGGTAAAGGCATTTGAATTTAATGCCATGGGAAGGCATTGAAGGGTCTAAGCTTCACATAACCATTAATAGTTTTTTTGAACTCACTCTTGCTGCTGTATATGAAATGAATTGAAAGGGGTGAGAGTAGAGCTGGGAGACCAGGGTGTAGGTGGTTTATAGTCTTTCAGGCGGGAGGTGATGGTGGCCTGAATTGGGGTTGTGACAGTAGAGTTGGAGAGAGGATGGATTCCTGATATACTTGGTGAGGGAATCAACAGGGTTTGTTTCTGGATTAGCTGCAGGGATGAGGGTAATAGAGGACGTCAGGATGACTTGTGGGTATTGGTATGAGTAGTTGAATGGATAGTGATGTTGTTTACTAAGATGGGGAAAGCTGGAGATGGAGTAGGGCTGGAAGAAGGAACAGATTTGGGAAGAAAACTCAAGAGCTCTTTTTTGTCCTGTTTAACATGTCTGTGAGGCACCTGAGTGGAGATGTCAAGTGGGTGATTTGATATGTGGGTCTGGAGGTTTATGAAGAGGTTGAGGTTGGGGATACAAAATCAAAATTAAATAATTAAAAGAGCACTTACACTCATGAGGTCATCTAGACAGGGAGTATAGAGAGAGAATGAAGGAGCATCTAGCAAGAAGCCACAGAATAATGCTATGCTATGCTATGCTATGCTATGCTATGCTATGCTATGCTAGAGCATCTAGGTATATTCACTGTTGGATATTCCTGGGTATAGCGTCTAGGGAAGGAGCCATTTGGTTCAATGATTATTTCCCTCAGGAGACCAGAACCAGGAGGCCAGCCTGAGGCTGCTGGAAGAGGGATGCTACTGTCTTCTTGTCAGGCAGGGTTTGGATTTCAGGAACTTGAGATGGCTTTGCTGGGGTTCCTGCATAAGAGGAGTTACAGAGAAGTTCTGCCGCCTGGAAGCAGGTATACATCCCAGAATACCTCAGCACATCACATCTTGTGAGCTACATTATTAGTTGATGTGACTCTTTCTGTTCATTTCCCTTTTATTATTCCCAAGTCTTTAAACAAGCTTTGTATAAGTGTCCACCCTGGTCTTTGCTCTCCTATGGGAAATTCAACAAAAACTAGTATGTCTACACTGGTGTTGAAGAGTTAAAGGAATACTAATCTCCCAAGTCCAGCATGGTGGGGGCAGCCAGCAGCAGGAGTCCCTAAGGGGAAGGTGAGTCTCTTGTTTGAGGGTTAGGGGTGTTGACTTTAGGCTCTCCTCTCCAGAAGGACGGACTCCTTCCATGACCAGCCTTAAAGGAGCTGTTTTTAATTTTTTAAAGGGACCTGGTCTTTTCTTTAGAGTTTCTTCCCACATTGGATTATAAGCTCCTTGAAGACATGCTTTAATGATCTCTGTGCCCTTAGTGTCCAGGAGATAGTGGGCACTCCATAAATGTTAGTTTAATAGATGAATGAATATATATTAGACATTGAGCTATACACACTGTGGTTCTCAAAGAGTTTACAATCCAGTTGTGGTGATCAGACTGCATACATGAATGTGTGGCACAGTGTCAAAAGCACTGTAGGTTACATAAAGGAGCTGTGAAATGCTATTTAGTCACAGAAGAGGGAGAAATTACTTCTAGTGTGGGGGCATCCAGCTTGGGACAGACTTCGTGGAGGAGAAAACATATGGCTGGGTCTTGAGGGCTGGAGAGAATTTCCACAAATAGGATGAGTAAGAGACAAATACATGCCAAGAAGAGGGATCAGTGAGAACAGAGACATGGAGAGAAGGCATTCTGTTTCTTCCATGCATGACCAGTAGTGAGGTTTGATGCAAGGGGAGCATTCATGGGTAGGGGGAAGAAGTGTCAAAGCTAGAGAGGGGTTTTGCGGCCCCACTGCGGAGCCCTTAAAAATGTCTCTCAGTGAGCAAGGCCTCTCTTGTCTCAGACCAAAATATTAATAATAATGATACTTAAATAATTTTCAGGGAACCCTGAGGGCTGAGAGTGGCTTCTCACAGTAGAAAAACTTCTCAGGGGTGCCTGGGTGGCTCCGTTGGTTAAGGGTCCGCCTTCAACTCAGGTCATGATCTCTGGGCCCTGGGATGGAGCCCAGCACCGAGCCCCGCACTGAGCCTCTCGGTGGGGTCCTTGTTCAGCCAGGGGTCTGCTTCTCCCTCTCCCTCTGCCCTCACCCCCCACTCGTGCTCTCTCTCTCTCTCAAATAAATGAGTAAAATCTTAAAGAAAAAAACTTCTCAGCAGTGAGAACTGTTAAACACTAGGATGGTTTGTCAGTGGCAGGTTTAGAAAATCTTTTCCCAGAGATTTTTATGCATAAAATGGACTTGCCATTTGTCAGTGGTTTCCTGTGGCCCCTCTTAATACCATGACAAGATACCCCATGAGCTCCCAAATTCTATGATGTTTGATTAAATTCAAAAAATATTTGAGTGTTGATTTTGGACATGACCCTTGGCATTGCTATGAATAAATTCAGCCGCCTCTCCCTCCCCTCAATGTGGTTCTCTTCCAGTGATCCTCAACTCAACAAATGACACTTCCATTCATACAGCTGCCCAAATCAGAAACCTACGAATAATCCTGGATTCCTAATTCTTCCTTACTACTCACTTTCTAATTAATCCCCTTCATTCTACCTCCAAACAAACACCTCTGGAATTTGTCCACTAACTTCTCCAATCCCCCATGCTGGTTGAGGTCACTAGCATCTCTCATGTGGATTACTGCAGTAGTCTAAATGATCTCCCTACCCCCAAGCTTGGCCTTCTTCAATCCATTCCCCATGCCTGGTCTCTGAAATTTAAATCTGAAAGCATTTCACTCTCCTGCTTAACATTTCTTCACTGGGTCTCCTGCCCCGGGCTTCTGAGAGAGGCAGGAGGCGTGCAGTCTGTGCCAGACCAGACCGCTTAGATCTTGCTGTGTGCGTGAACTCCAGCTGTGTTACTTACCTACTTACTGGACCTTTGGCGGGTTACCTAAGCACTCACTGCAGTTTTCTCATCTATCAAAAGGGGATCATAACAGTAGTTCATTTTAGGGTAGTTGGGAATACTATATAAATCTGGATCTTCCTCTCCTCTGTGAACCTTTAAATTTGGAGTACCCCTGGACTCTGGTCCTTTTCTCCATGCTCATTCCCTTAGTCATCTCAGCTGGACTCATGGCTTTAATATCCATATCCTGATAACTCCCAAATGTGCATCTCCAGCTCAGACCTGTCTCCTAAAGCCTGGACTCATATATATTCAGCTGCCTTCTCAACATGGCCACTTGATGGCTAATAGCTATATTAAATTTAATATGTCCAAGGTTGAACTCCTAATTTTTTTCATTCAAACTTCCTCTGCGGAAAGTCCTTTTAATCTCAGTTTCTGGAACTGTCTTTCCAGATGCTCAGGCTCAGTTGCCCTTCACTTTTCTCTTGTTCTCATTCCTCACATCCCATTGACCTGGAAATCCAGCTGGCTCCTCTTTCAAGCTGTAGACAGAATCTGACTCCTCATTCCAACATCTGTGCCTACACCTGGACCAAGCCCCATCATCTCTCACCTAGATTACTCAGCAACCTCCTGACTGGTCTCCTTCCACCCTGGCCTGTCCACAGTCTCTTCTCAGGCCAGCAGATTGATAAGTCAGATGATTTGGCTCCTTTCTCAGAGCCTCCTTTGGCTTCCCATTTCACAACCACTACAAGCCAAAATCTTTACGACAGATTTTAAGATCCTATGTAGTCAAGTCCCCAGCCTCCATTTTGTAACCTCATCTCCTACTTTACCTCTTGCTCATTCTACTCCAGTAGAATCCTTACTCTTCCTGGGACTCCTCAAGCATGCTCTGGTCTTAAGGCCTTTACGCTGCCTATTCCCTTTACTGGAATGCTCTTCCCCCAGATATCCCTATAGCTAACTCCTTCTCCTTCAAGTCTTTGCTCAAATGTCTTTTCTCAATGAGACATACTCTCACTACCCTTTTAAAAACTATAACTTTTCCTCCAGTTCTATGACACTCCTGATCTCCCTTCTGTTTTTTTTCCACTGCACTTATCACCCTCTAACATACTATATACTTTACTTATTGTATTTATTGATTATTGTTTGTCTTCTCCACTAGAATGTAAGCTCCACTAGAGCACGGATTTTTGTTTTATGTTCACTGGTTATGTGCATCCAAACACCAGAACAGTGATGGTACATAGTAGGACTCACTAAATATCTATGGAATAAAGGGACAGTGCATGCCACACAGTGTTTTTATGTGTATATGTGTATATATATATATATGCTCTGTATATATAATTGTTATTATACATTATAATTATGTAACTATAATTACAGTATATATTACTATATATCATTTTATAAGCAATATATACAAACAATTATTAAGTTCACAACCACCTGGCTCCCATATATCTTCCTACTCTAGTCCCCCTGCACTCTTTCTCCAATTCTAACTCAGCTATACTTAATTCTCTCATCTTTAGAGCTTTCCACATGTAATCTTCTCTTTGTCCTTCTACCCTTTTATTTGAGGAATCTACGTTCATCTCTCAGGTTTCAGTTTAGGACTTCCCTGACTCTAGGTCAGCCCCCTCCACCAGCAAACCTTGCCCTCCCCCCCATGTGCTCCTTGCTCATCACACTGCTTTGTAATTACTTGCTTCTCATTTGTCTTCTCAGCTAGCATCTGTGACAACAGACACTATGCCTGTGATGGTAGTCATTGCAGCATCCCCAGCACCCCGCACAGGGCTTGATACATAGGAGGCTCTCAGTAAACATTAATGCAACGAATGAGAAAGGGCCACAGCAGCGATTGCATTTCTGCACCTTTGACACACATTGCTTAGTAACCATGTGCGATTGCACCTTGTGCTGCTTCTTAGGTAATGACAATCGCTAACACTTTTCTAACTCAATGCTCACAACTCTGTGCAGTCGGTACTCTTAGTGCCCTTATTTGAGAACGGAGGAACTTGAAATTTAGGGAAGTTAAGGTACTTTCTCAAGGTCACAGAGCTGGCAAGTGTTGGATTAGGATTAAAATGCAGGCAGTCTGGCACCAGAGCCCCTAAGCTTATATGATGCCACATCATTCAGCCATTTTAGTTTTGGACTTTCTCTTTTGCTTATTTAAAAATTAGTCAACTATCTGTCCTTAGCAAGTATGTCAAAGGACAATCCATACCACCTTTAATATATGTTTATCATGGCCTTCCTTATGGAGGAGTTGCCACTCATGCTTCCTTTCACCGAAGTGAAAACTAAAGCCCGAGCAGGGTGACAGCCTTGTGGTCTAGATCAGCATTAATACCATTAACACCAGTTTGCCATTTTATCGAACACATGTGATGTGCCAGGCACCTTCCCATACCTCATCTTATAGTTTAACTAAAGGTGAACCTTGTCTGACTTCTACTTCATGACTCTCTGGATCACAATGATTTGAATCACTTAAAATGTATTATAAAAGTCATTAGAACTCCAATGCAATTTGCAGAGAGACCTGCCCAACTACCTCATTTTCAGATCTGGGAACTGAGATTCTGAAAGGTTAAGTGCTGTGTCCAAGGTCAAGCAGGTGGTGGTCTAGCTGGGGCTGGAAGAGGCCTCCTGAATCCAAGTCCAGAGCTCTCGATAAGACGCTAAACAGCCAATCACCTTTACTTTCCCCGATGCACATCAATGAAAAGGCAGTGTGTCTCTTTTTAAATGCATTTATCTAATGGAAAGTAGTTATTACTGCTCAAGATTTGTTACCCATGATATGCTATTTGACAAATCGTGCCCTGGAAATCACACTTTTTAGCATCCCCCTCGAGGTACATTCCAGGGTTACGCAGGTGGCAGCAGCAGCCACCCCTTTGTGACTGGATGACTAAGGGCCAGGCGGCCCTCAGATTGTTCACGACAGCCAATCAGGGCTCGGAGCCACAGAACTGCACCAATTGGAGATTACCGAAGCCTCAACAAGGGCCAATTGGGGACTCAAAGCCGAGAAGAATGTGACTGGCGACAGCGATCAATCAGAGGGGGAGAAGCGGATCACTGACGTCCAATCAGAGGCTTTAAGATCTCGGTCGTGGGCGGTGCTGGCGTGAGGCCCACGGGCCAGCCAATCAGCAGGTGAGCGGCCGCCGGCGCGCGTGCGGGGGACGGCCGGGGGGCGGGGTCTGTCTGCGCGTCGGAACGGTGGGTGCTGCGAGGAGCGAGGCTGGGTGAGGAGGGCTGGCGACCCGGGTACAGGTTGGGGGCCGCGCGTGCACGCACCCGGCTGGGGTCTGGGGGTTGGGGACTGGGACGCGCGAGGGGCCGGGCCGGGCGCGCGGGGCAGGTTCAGAGTTAGGGGTTGCCGTGGGATTGACCCTGCGAGATACAGGATGCGGCGGCGAGAGCTGAGGGACCGAGTACCGGGCTGGGGAGGTGGCCCGCTCCGTCCTGCTGGTTGAGGGAGGAGGGGACACTGTTGCCACGGCAACGCACGTGTGCAGTCTGGCGACCTTTTTCATCGCTTGAACCTGCGCACACCTTAAATGCCCCCTCCCCCCGACCACCCCCGCCCTAAATGGCCTCCATCATCTTTTGCTCGCAGGCAGCTGGGCTGGGACCAGCGCAAAAATAACCCACTTTAGCAGCCGCCTCTCCTCCTCCCCAGCCTGGTTACCCACCTCTTCCCCTCCCTCCAGCTGCCTCGTCCGCGGACAGAGGGATTAAGCTTGCCCTGGGGCACTTGGTACGACAGGCCTTTGCGGTTTGACCACCTGGGCCAGTTCGCAGCCAGCTCGTGGAATGGGGTCATTCCCCACAGCTGGGGTCCAGCGCGGGCGCCACATCCTGGGGACAGGCACCGTAGAGATGCTACCGCCTGAGAGACCTTGGGTATCCCCCAGAGAGATTTTTTTAGGGCAGTCAATGCAGAACCTTGTTCATAACAAGTACTCAGAGAATGGGGTCTGACTGACTGAATGAAGACCACAGTGATGGCTTTCCGTCCGTGGACCAGCACTGTCCAATAGATATATAAAGCGAACCAGATATGTAATTTTATGGTTTTCTAGTAACCATATTTTTTAAAAAGGTTAAATTAGGGGCGCCTGGATGGCTCAGTGGGTTAAGCATCTGCCTTCAGCTCAGGTCATGATACCAGGGTCCTGAGATTGAGTCCCACATAGGGCTCCTTGCTTAGCAGGGAGCCTGCTTCTCCCACTGCCTGCGGCTCCCCCGCTTGTGCTCTTTCTCTCTCTGTCAAATAAATAAATAAAATCTTTAAACAAAAACAAACAAGGTTAAATTAATTTTAGTATATTTTATTTAACCTGATATATCAAAATATCAATATTAAGTTAATATTAATTAATCTATTAAATTATTGGTATCTAAAATTCCATTTTTAATACAAGACCTTCAAAGTCTGGTGTGTACTTATACTTACAGCACATCTCAGTTCAGCCCAGACACATTTCAAGTGCTTAATGACGGCATTTAGCTAATGGCTGCCATATGAGACTGGACAACCGTAAGCATTTCTTATGTATGTGTGAGTTGTGGCTAAATACATGAAACTCATCAATATTCTTTTGAAACTCTCATCTGTGTGGGGAGCACTGCAATGAGGCAACAACAAACTGTAAGGCCTGGACTTTTTTCTCAAGGAGCTTCCAGTCCAGTTGAGAAAACAGACATCCAAAAATTAAGTAGAATTTTAAATGGTTATAATTAAGGCAATAGTAAGGATAACCGGGCAGTAGATGATTGGCAAACAGGATGGCTGATAATTATCCTTAGGAATTCTAGGGAGGGATACTTCAGATTCTTACAGTAGAGGAGGACTTGAGTCTGCTCTTGAAGGATGGGTACAGTGTTTTGATTGAGTGGAATTGACCATGCCTTCTTTTATTTTTAGGGTTGAAAATTGGCAGTTCTGAGGCTTTCAGACCAAAGAAGACTTTCCTCTCTCACTGACAATCTCCACCATGATTCATAGCCTCTTCTTGATCAACTCCTCAGGAGATATTTTCCTGGAAAAACATTGGAAAAGTGTGGTCAGCCGTTCTGTTTGTGATTACTTTTTTGAGGCGCAAGAGAGAGCGACTGAGGCAGAAAATGTACCTCCAGTTATCCCTACCCCTCACCACTATCTCTTAAGTGTTTACCGTCACAAGATCTTTTTTGTGGCTGTGATCCAGACAGAGGTCCCACCTCTATTTGTTATTGAGTTCCTTCACCGAGTAGTGGACACATTTCAGGTGCGTGAATGTGAGGAGGCTCGTACATGTAAATTATAAAGTGTCTTTATGGTTCGTTTCCCATTGTATTCAGCTTTAATTAAGGAACTTTTTAAAAAATCAAAACTGACATTGCTCACTTCCTCTCCCATCTGATAAGATTCTTGTTTCTGTTTATTGAATTGGCTGCATCTGAAATGACAAATTGAATACCTTTGAACCTGTTGCATAAGAAAGCCACTCTACTTGGTATGATTGTATACAGTCATTTTAGTTCTGGAAATTGGAATTGCCCTACTTTTTGTTCATAAATCAGAGGAATTTAGTTTTGGGTTTTTGTTTTGTTTTGTTTTAGTGGACTTGATGCTAGCCATTGTCAGCTGCGTTGCTTTGAGTTGCCTCAAAAAGTGATGAGTGTGTAAAGATACGTATATTTTCAAAAGTTAGGAGAAAGCTAAGTAATGCTTGTTTCACTCTCCTTGGCAGGAGTAATTTGTGAACCCAAACTTCATCTTGGGTTTGGGGTGCTTACCACAGCGTGTCAGTGATGAACTCTTGTTGCAAACAAGATTGGAAAATCTTCTGTTCTTGTAAAGAATTTAAGTGACACATTTTACAAGACACGGTTTTCACTTTGAGTTTTTCTTTCAGGAATAGATTTGAAGATCTTGGGGGAGCAGGGTATAGGGGAAGTATAAGTAAGTTATACCAGAATGTCAGCACCATTTATAGCAGAGGATTTTAGGCTGCCCAGACTCTGAATTCAAACAGTGGGATCCTTCCCCCTAAAAGAATTGCTCAAATTCTAACTTACAGTTATTTGCATAACTCAGACAGTAAGTGAGAAGCAAGGGCCCTTTGGTTTAACTTCTGTGTCATGTGAAGTCTGGAATTGGTCATATGAATACAGAAATTGTGGAATTAGAGAAGAGAATGACTCCGATATGACGATGAAATTAAAAAACAAGTCAAAGAGCCCTTTCATTTGCAGTCATGTCTGTATCACATGTCTAGAACAGCATATATTTCATAATTTTTTTCCCACCAATACTTGCTGGTAGCACGATTCTGGGTTTCCAGTTCTCATGTGGCATACCAGTTGCTTCCCACAGTAAAAACTTGGGAATTATAAATCCCAGTATGTGGAGGAACTAGAAGTAGAAGAACCCGGTATTATGACCTCAAACTACTCTTGTTGGGCCTTATTGTGATTTCCACATATGATACTTTACCCCATTCTAAGATTAGCAGTCCCATTGGTGAAACCCAGCATTTGCTTCATACCCCCATAGCAATATTATGTAATTTATTACAAGACAGGAAGTGAGAAAGGTTGCTTAATCTAGTGGAAACCACAAAGGAATTTGGGATAACAGTCAAGTAACTAGTTTGGAAGTCTGGGACTTCAGAGCTTGTCATTTTTGAAGGATTTGTTAAAAGCAAATGGACATACCCTGATTTTAATGTCTTCTCTCTGGCTGCATTATTTTTTTAGTACTGGAATATGATGGAAGAGTTCCAGCTGTAGAATTGCAAATGCTTTTGCTATAGCAATTTGTCATACTTACATTCTTTCCAGTGACTCAGTTCACATTATGTCTGATTTATAAAATCTCGTGAGGTGTCTTATTTATTTTTCAAAAGAAAAGCACTCTTGGGAAGGAAATGTGTTACTTTTTTCCCCCCTTAAATCCTTGTTTTTAAAGAAGAAATCTTGTTTTAGAAACACATTCCTGACTCTTAAGTGTTCTTGGATATTGGAATGTCTCTGATATTTGCCATTATCTGATGTAATTTAGATCACAGCTGTAGTCTGTTCAGTTATGGATGTCATGATTTTAGGAGCATATTGGGAAACTAGAGCATATTCAAAGAAATGGCAAGGTTGTGGAACAATCTAGAAACCATACCACAGCATGAACAGTGGAAGGATCAAACAGTTTGGGTGGGAGAAAAAAAATGGAAGTGAAAGCTTGCAGCTGTCTTCAGATAACTGCGGGGCTGTTATGTAAATTTGTTCTGTAAGGCAGATCTAGGAAGCAAATTTCAGTCTAGCAAAAGAAAGAACTTTCTAATAATCAGAGCTTTCCATGAATAGAATGGGCTTTCTCAAAAGGGTGAATTTCCCTTCAGTGGATGAATTCAACGAGGGTTGTATGACCATCTCAGAGGTCCTGGAAAAGATGTGACTGACGTTGCTAGAAGGGGCATATCAAATGACTACAAGCATTTCTTTCTTTTAATCATCATGCATCACATTTTATAAAGTACTTTTTGTTTACAAAGCACTTTCACACATACTATCATTTAATCAGTCATGCTTAGTTCTTAAAACATCCCTGTGCATCCAGTGGTATTATCCTAATTATACTATTAAAAGAAAAATCAAAACCCGAATTAGCATGACTTTTCTAGTAAGTAACAATAAGGTTACCACCCAGGTCTTCTGATTTGGGATCCAGTATTTTTTCCACAACGTGCATCATTTAGTATCTCAGTCTTTATTAGTAAAAGGACAAAGCCTTAGAATCCTAGCATCTTAGTGTAAAGATGATCCAAAGGGATTTTCTGGTGCGCTAGTTCATCTCCCTCATTTCATTTTATTTCCCTCTCAGTTCGTATTTGCTGCATGAATGTTAAGGAATAGCACAACAGAAAGAGTTAAAAAGATTTTTGGGTCCAATCTGTGTCATATCAAGTATTATTATGTTGCACAGTTCTTTCAAATTCTTGTTCCTAAGCACGTATGATAGTCTAGATTCAGTTTTGTCTAGTTGAAGAAACTAACCCAAAAAAGTTAAATAACTTTCTCTTAATTTATAAAAGAAGTTAGTAATGACACTGGTACTATAAGCCAGTCCAGTGTTCTTTCTGCCTCCGCTTAAGAGAACTGTGGTTATGCTTCATTCCCTTATTGTAGAAGAATATCCCAGAAGCACTGTGTAAACACATGGACAGGCCTAGATCCTTATTCCCTAGGAAGATTCTCTTTATTACAGTCTCTGAATGATATACATTATATATATTGTGTTTTCATCAGGATTATTTTGGAGTCTGTTCAGAGCCTGTGATCAAAGACAATGTGGTTGTGGTTTATGAGGTACTAGAAGAGATGCTTGACAATGGGTTTCCATTGGCTACCGAGTCAAACATCCTCAAAGAACTGATAAAGCCTCCCACTATCCTTCGAACGGTCGTCAACACCATAACAGGTATGGAGAAGGGGGAAACCCACAGAGAGCTGCTGTCCTGGGTGTGGCTTCCTCCCTCGTTGTGCATTGTTTTGAGTGCTTGTCTTTGGGGCTCTCAGATGTCCAGGTGCTTTAATTTTGCTCATTATAGTCTTTAATTATGACCTGAAATATGTCTTTGTTATGTAGAAAATACCCTGATTTCAATGACAGAATAAAGTGTGCTCCTTTAAAAAGAGGGGTTTTTTCTGATTACAGAAGAAACACTTGATTATTATAGGAATGTCAGAGATACAGAAAAGCACAAAGAACTTGAAAATAACTTTTTTTAAAAAAAGATTTTACTTATTTGTCAGCGAGAAAGGGGACACAAGCAGGGGGAAGGGGCAGGCAGAGGGAGAAGCAGGCTCCCCGCTGAGCAGGGAGCCCGATGCGGGGCTCGATCCTGGGACCTTGGGATCACCACCCAAGCGGAAGGCAGACACTTAACTGACAGAGCCACCCAGGCGTCCCAAAAATAACTCTTAATCCTGCCACAGTTTTGACATACTTTTTGTCTTTTCTAGACAGATGAATAATGAATAGATGCATAGAATTTTGAAAAAACAACTCTTGTATATTTTTTTATAACTTTCATCAATATTTTGTGAACATTATCCCCTTATGATACATTTTCTTCTACATGATTTTTAGTGACTTTATAATTTTCTTCCATATGGAATAGACCTTAAGTTATTTATTCAGTCCGTGTTTTTGATGTTTCTGATTTTTTGTTCTTTTAAATAACAAGGAATTAACATTCTTATACTTAAATCTTTGTGTACATGTAGGATGATTTGTTTTCAGTACTAGCAATGGAAGTACTAGATCAAAGGGCGTGCTCATTTTAAGGACTTTAATGCATTGTGCCAAATTGCCCTTCAGAAAATTTATACTTTCAGTAGCAGTTTCTATGCATCCTAGCCAACCCTACTATAATTATTAATTTTTTCAAAACTTTGGCAATTTAATAGTTTAGTCATATCTTTTTTTTTTTTTTTAAAGATTTTACTTACTTATTTGACAGAGAGCGCGAGAGAGCGCGAGCGAGCACACAAGCAGGAGGAGCTGGAGAGGGAGAAGCAGGCTTCCTACTGAGCAGGGAGCCCAGTGCAGGGCTTGATCCTAGGACCCTGGGATCATGACCTGAGCCAAAGGCAGACGCTTAATGAGCCACCCAGGCGCCCCAGTTTAGTCTTATCTTATGTATATCCTCATTTTTTATTAGTAAGGAAGTTAAAACCCTTCGAGTATTCATTGACTATTCTTCCTCTATTGTGAATTACCTAGTTGTGTGTCCTTTGCCCAGTTTTTCTTTTGTTGTTGAAATGTGTTTCTTTTTTCATACTAATTTAAAAGAATTCCTTTCGGGACACTTGGGTGGCTTAGTCGGTTAAGCGTCTGACTCTTGATCTCAGCTCAGGTCTTGATCTCAGGGTTGTGAGTTCAAGTTCCAAGTTGGGCTCCATGCTGGATGTGGAGCCTACTTAAAAAAAAAAAAAAAAAAAGGAAAAAGAATTCCTTTTATTTAAGGACATTAAACTATCATGTATGTTGGAAATACTGGAAATATACATGGTAGTTTGTAGTTCTGTATATTTTTGATCCTGTTACAGATATTTTCTCACAGTCTATGTGACACTTGTCATTTAGCATTGTTTACAGTGTGTTTAGCCGCATTTAATTCTGATTTAATCATATTAATCATTCTGCTTCATTCAGCTTTTATATTTTGGCTCTTGCTTAATATATAAACAAGGGTTTGCATGGCATTTTGGCTCTTGCTTAATATATAAACAAGGGTTGCACGGCATTTGACAAACTGATTGAAAGATAATTTTTAAGAAGTATGAATATGCAAGAATACCTGGGAATATTTTGAAAAAGAATTACAAAGCCGTTGGACAGATTTGTCTTGTCAAATATCAAGCTATATTAAGTTCATATGGTACAGGAGACAAAAACTCATAGATAAGCTCTAAAAGCCAAGACAGTTTTGAAAATAAGTATATATTTTTTATTTTATTTCATTTTTTTTAAAGATTTTATTTATTCATTTGACAGCGAGCACAAGCAAGGGGAGCAGCAGAGGGAGTGCAAGAAGCAGGCTCCCCACTGAGCAGAGAGCCTGATATGGGGCTCGATCCCAGGACCCTGAGATCATGACCTGAGCTGAAGGCAGATGCTTAACTGACCCAGACGCCCCAAAAGTAAATATTTTTTAAAAAGATCGAGAACAGGAGAGAAAATGTGTCCCATTGGATAGATACAAGATACATCATATATATAATTTTTAAAACGTAGTATTGGCCCAGTAATAGACAAATAGATGATTGAGATAAGGTAGAAAGTTCAGAAACAGGGCGCCTGGGTGGCTTAGTTGGTTAAGCGTCTGCCTTCGGCTCAGGTCATGATTCCAGGGTCCTGGGACAGAGTCCCACATTGGGCTCCCTGCTCAGCATCGGGAGTCTGCTTCTCCCTCTCCCTCTGCTGTGCTTTCTCCCCCCTCTGTCAAATAAATAAGTAAAATCTTAAAAAAAAAAAAAGAAAAGAAAAAGAAAGTTCAGAAACAGACCCTTGCTTTTGTAGGAATTTGATATACATAGATCATATATCAAATCAGTGGGCCAGGGGGCCAGGGTAACATATTGTATTAGGACAGTCAGCTTTGATAAGAACAAAATGAAGTCCCTCTACCCATTCTGTACACAAAATAAATTCTAGCAAGGTCAAAGAGTTAAATACAAACCTTATAATAAGAAAACATAGGGGAATGTCTTTTTGATCTCAGAGAAGGGAAGGTCTTCTTTTTTAAAAAGTGTATTTTTTTCTAGTTCTTTTATGGTTTCATTTTGTACTTAATTCTTTAATCCATTTGGAAATTATCTTGGTATACAATGTAAAGTAAGGCTCCATGTTTATTTCTCCAAAATTGTCTACCAGCTTTCCTAGCGCCATTTGTTAAATAACCATTTTCCCTGTTTTAAAATATTTTTGTCATGTACTAAGCCACTGTGGATTCTTTGTTTTTAGGCTTCCTGCCTTATCAAACTGCTTTAATTATTATAGCTTGATAACATGTTTTAATATGTGGTGCCTCTTTTTAAGAAAACACATTGGTTGGGTTTTTCAATATTCTGGGTTCATTTAACTCTTAAACTCTTTGTTAGTGCCTGAATCATTTATGAATACTATGGAGTCATTTTTCTGAATCTCTCTTAAATCTAGAAAAAGGTACCTGAGAGTCATTTTTGAAAAGCTGAACTGTTTTGCAAACATGCTGAATATATGTGTGTGTTTAATGTTTCTTTCTTTAGATTAAAAACATCCAGGTTACAAAAGAAGGAAATAGAATTTAAATTAGTTATAATATTTCAGAATTACAGCATAGAACTTTTGGATTAAAAAATATTTTTGATTCTTGTCGGGGGGGGAAACGGAATTGATTTACAACTCTTATAGACAGGGAAAGACCTAATTTGTATTCTTTTCCTAAGATTCAGTATTAGTAGTAGTAAAATGTGTGCATTTTAATAACTAGCATAAATGTACTTAAGAACCTACCTTGAACTAGAATATTGTTTTTACCCATGAAAATTTTATATTAATATGTAAATCACCATCCCTGCTGAAAGCCAGTACATTATTTAAGCTACAAGCTATTGTGAAATTTGAGAGACAAGTTCAAGTTTCTTTCAAAACCAAAATATGATATCTGTTTCTCAGGTAACTTTTTAACCTTTATTCTGCTCAAAGAAGCAGACCAGATGGCAACAAGTTTTTAGAATAGACTACGTTACCCAGGCAGAAGTTGAAACAACTCTTATCTTTTTTTTTTTTTAATTCTCCAACTGAGTGCATGAATAATAGGAACATAGAAACTTCTAGGGAAGTGTTCTATGATTATTAGATAATTGGTTACATCTAATTATCCAATTGGAATTACAGTCATATTCATTATCTAGGAAGCACCAATGTGGGTGACCAGCTTCCTACTGGACAGCTGTCAGTGGTGCCCTGGCGAAGAACTGGGGTGAAGTACACCAACAATGAGGCCTATTTTGATGTGATCGAAGAGATTGATGCTATCATTGATAAATCAGGTAGGTGCTTTTAATCTGTTTTCAGAACTAGAAAGTAGAAAGAGTCTCCTTCATACAGTGCTTGCTAGTATCAGAATTATCCCCCATTCAAGATTATTCATTTTAATTTCGTGCCTACTTTGTGTCAAGCACTGTGCTAGGTAGTGGGAATAGACTTAAATATTATGATGCAGATGACATGATCATATTTGTAGGGGCCCCTAAAGACTCAACAGAAAACTGTTAGAACTAATAAACAAATTCTGTAAAGTTGCAAGGTATACAATCAACATAAAAAACAGTAGCATTTCTAAATACAAACAATGAACTATGCTAAAAGAAAATTAAGAAAACAGTCCCATTTACAAAAGCACCAAAAAGAATAAAATAGTTAGGAATAAACTTAACCAAACTCATACTCAGAAAATTATAAAACACTGATGAAGGAAATTAAAGAAGACACAAATAAATGGAAAGCCATCCTGTGTTCATGGAGTGGAAGAATTAATATTACTAAAATGTTCAGAGGCACCTGAGTGGTTCAGTCGATTAAGCGTCTGCCTTCAGCTCAGGTCATGATCTCAGGGTCCTGGGATCGAGCCCCACGTCAGGCTCCCTCCTCAGCAGGGAGTCTGCTTCTCCCTCTCCTTTTGCCCCTCTCCCCCCCCGTGCTCATGCTCGCTCTCAAATAAATAAATCTTTTAAAAAAAAGATTCTCTCTCTCTCTCCCTCTGCCCCTCCTTCTCCCTCCCTTTTAAACAAAAATAAAAAAAATTTTTAATTTTTTAAAAAGTCCATATTACCCAAAGCAATCTATAGATTCAGTGTAATCCCCATCAAAATCCCAGTGGCACTCTTTACAGAAATAGAAAAAACAATGCTAAAATTCATATGGAACCACAAAAGACCCCAAATAGCCAAAGCAATCTTGAGCAAGAACAACAAAGCTGGAGACTTCATACTTTCTGATTTCAAAATATATTACAAAGCTACAGTAATCAAAACTATTATACTGGCATAAAAACAGACACATAGGCCAATGAAACAGAATAGAGAGTTCAGAAATAAAACCACGCATTTACAGTCAACTGATCTTTGACAAGAGAACCAAGATTATACCATGGGGAAAGGATAGTCTCTTCATTAAATGATGCTGGGGAAACAGTATCCACATGTGGAAGAATAAAATTGGACTCTTATCTCACACCAAAAAAATACAAAAAACAAAACTCAAAATGGATTAAAGACTTAAATGTAAAATGTGAAATCATAAAACTGCTAGAAGAAGACACAGGGAAAATGCTTCTTGACACTGGTCTGGATAATGGCTTTTTTGGATATGACACCAAAAGCAGAAATAGACAGTTAGGATTGCATCAAACTAAAAAAGTTTCTGCACAAAAAAAACAGTCAACACAGTGAAAAGGCAGCCTGTGGGAGAAGCTCAAGGAGACGGTGTTGAGTGAAAGGAAAGAGAAGTTCAGAATTGTGAAAAAGCATGGGCATTTCAAAGCTGTGCAAAGAAAGGGAAACACAGAAAGCACTGAGGAAGTGGAGCTAGAAAAATAGAAAACTAGGTGAAGTTAGGAGAAAGGAAGGTTTTACAAAGGGAGAAGTGGTCGACAATGACATGCTACAGAGAACTTCTATAGGATAAAGATGAAAAGTGTCCATTTGATTCATTGGTGACCGTAGGGAGAGCAGTTTCTGCTGTGAAGTTTTCTGAACCATTGGTTACGATGGTACCCTGTTTGATCCTGGTACTAGATGGAAAACTTCTTTAAGCTAATAACTGTCTCATTAATCTTTTATTCCCATTGCTTCATCATATGTCTCATATTTGATATGCAGTTGATAAATGTTTAGAAGGATGGACCAATGCATTGGGTAGATGAATTCAATAGATGGACAGAAGGAAGGGAGGGAGGGAGAAGACAAAAGTTGGGGAAGAAAAGAGAAGATTAAGGTGGTAGGGAGGAAATAAGTTGGTTGGGAAAGACAGAAGTGTTGAATAACCTCTTACTGTCTTTTTGGTCTTGTTCCTATCTCAGGTTCCACAATTACTGCCGAGATCCAGGGGGTCATTGATGCCTGCGTCAAGCTGACTGGAATGCCAGACCTTACACTTTCCTTCATGGTAAAATCCTAAACCACAGGTTCAGATCTCGGGATGGCAAATTAATTGCCTCTGGAAAGACAGTGGTGAGAATGGAATGGAACAGTAAGAAATAATTAAGGACAGGGGTGCCTGGGTGGGTAATCAGTTAAGCGTCCGACTCTCGATCTCAGCTGAGGTCTTGATCTCAGGGTCTGAGTTTAAGCCCCACACTGGGTTCCACGCTGGGTGTGGAGCCTACTTAAAAAAAAAAAGAAAGAAAAAATAATTAAGGACAGCCACAAAGCTTGTATCAGGCTTGAATTTTCTGTAAGTAGATACAGAATTTGTGTGTGTGGGTGTGCGCGTGTGCGCGCACGTTTAAATAAAGACAGCATCTGAATGAGTTTCCCAAAAGCAATATGGGTGTTTAATTCCTACTAATTGCTTTTCCTTGCCTGGTGACTACAGAATCCCAGGTTGTTGGATGATGTCAGCTTCCATCCTTGTGTTCGTTTCAAGCGCTGGGAATCTGAGCGTATCCTCTCCTTCATCCCTCCTGATGGAAACTTTCGCCTGCTCTCTTACCATGTCAGTGCACAGAAGTAAGCAGCCCTTATAATTAAGAATAGAATCATATGTGTATATGTGGAAACAGTATCCGTAGTGATTAAGGACTCAGGCTCTAGAGTTACCTGCGTTCACATTCCAGTTTCTGTACTTACTAATCGGGTAACCTCAGGTGAGTTGTTTAACCTTTCTGTGTCTGTTTTCTTATCTGTAAGCGGAAAACAAAAAAATGGGCCTTGTTTGAAGATTAAATAAAACAGTCTAAATAGTGTTTAACACAAAGCTGGTGCTCATTAAGTTTGCTGCTGCTGTTTTTGTTACTGTATCTCTAAACAAGAACACTTTTTTCCTCAAATTGGAATCCGAGTACACCTGTATTCAATCCCCGTGACCCAAAAAAGCATTAAACTATGCTATGAAAAATCATAAAAGGCAGTCATTTTTGGTCTTGAACATTCTCTTTAATATCTCTTCAAAGGACTTGAGAAGCCCTTAGTATAAGGTGTGTAGTAGAAGGAATACAGACCGAAGAGAGCCATGACACCTCAGATCCACCAATACTTCCCTGTGGGGTTTGGAATAAATAACTTAGGAAAATATTTGCGTGCCTGAGAGCAAAGGCTCTGGGCTCAGACTGCCTACATTTAAACCCCATCTTCAGTACTTATGATATATGACCTTGGGCAAGTTACTTAATCTTAGTGAAGTAAAAGGACATCATTATTTATAAAATCAGGACGGGAGCAGTACCTACTTCATACTTATTGGGAGGATTAAACAAGATAATGGAGAAAGAACATCTAGCATAGTACTGGCATACAGGAGTGTTTAATAGATATTAAGCACTATTATTGCTTTGGTATTACTCTGTGATTTCTCTATTTCCTGTTCTGTCCTATCATGACAACCTACCATACGTACCTCATCAGATTTCATGAGGATCAGAGGAAGTCTGGTAAAAGCACTCCCAAGATATTATAAAAGGTCCATGAGGTATGAATAGTACTCTCCCAAATGCAAATAATTATCGGTCACACGTCATAAAGTAAAACACAGAGATATGGTGACTCCTAATTTTTATCTCTAATGCCTTTCTCATAGTAGGCTTAGTATACCCTTTGGTTTTTGTTAATATTATTCAGAGTCATTGGAAGAGTTATTTAGTTCACTAACTAGACAGCGTCTTAGCTTTACAAAAAGAAAAAAATTAAAGATTACTGGGTTTTTTTCCTGTGCCTTTTTTTTTTTTTTTTAATATAAGGAGTAAAGAAGTAGGTAAGGAAGGAAAAGCTGTCAATGGGGCAAAAAAAAAAAAAGTATAAAAGAAGAAAATGTTGCCATTTTTCCAGTATAGTAATGAAATGGGTTTTTTGTCTCTCTTTTCCAGTCTGGTGGCAATTCCAGTGTATGTCAAACATAGCATCAGTTTCCGGGACAGTAGTTCACTTGGACGCTTTGAAATAACAGTGGGACCGAAGCAGACTATGGGGAAGACCATAGAGGGAGTGATTGTCACCAGCCAGATGCCCAAAGGGGTCCTGAATATGAGCCTCACTCCATCTCAGGGGACACATACATTTGACCCAGTTACCAAGGTAGGAGGAGAATAAGCAGGAGGTTTCAAATTGCTGATATTAAATAGAAGTATTTCTGCAGGAGCTCTCCGCATAGACGTTACACCTTGTGGAAAGGGAAGCTTAATCAAAGGGACATCCTTTTTCTCCTTGAGATAATTTATGGGGACAAATAGTTTTCTCTATTGAAAACCACTTTAGAGGCAGCTTGTAATACTGTGAACAGATGCCCTGAGGTTAGAGCTCAACCACCTCAGATGAAGGGTTTCACTGTAACTTCTTTCTTTTTCTTTAAAGATGCTGTCGTGGGATGTAGGAAAAATAAATCCCCAAAAGCTACCAAGTTTGAAGGGGACCATGAGTCTTCAGGCTGGAGCTTCCAAGCCAGATGAGAACCCCACAATTAATCTGCAGTTTAAGATCCAGCAGCTGGCCATTTCTGGTGAGTGACTCACGACTTAGGTGGCTTCATGAGAACAGAAGTGGCTCTCTCCAGTAGGACATAGGTCTCAGAATGCCTTCTGCTGGCTCCCTATTTATGGAGTTTGGTTTCATTACCTGATAGGTAATCTTGAGTAAAATCTTCTCTAGCATTTCTGGGGAAAGTTCATCATCCTTACTTTGAAGTTGGCTGAAGTGATTTGACTGCCAATATATAAGACACAGTTGAGAAGGAAATAGTGTGGGTAGATGGAGTGTTGGCAAGTAGGTGTTGAGTCATACTGGGGTTGTCAGTTTGGGGTCCCAAGGTTTTCAGGATGGGAAGCCTTCTGCGTTCTCAGCTGGTAACTGAGAAGAATAATTTCCCCTCCTTTCCCCCAGATTCAGAAGGACTTTCATATTTGCTTTTATTACCATGTGGAACCCACGTCAGCCCGCTGAGGTCTGCACCTGTCTCAGGCTGGTGATGATGATAGTTACTGCCTACCAGGCATTTACTATGTGCCAGGCACTGTTTTAAGCTCTTTCCATCTATGTTATTATTTAATCCTTAGAACAACTCTATAAGGTAGATAAGAGATGACTTCAGCTTTATATAAAGTTCCTATTTTTCTTTATCAACAGAACTTGTCTAATTTAAGTGGTTAATGTTCACTTCAATTATAAACTCTTTCATCTTAAAACACTTCACAAATTTTAAAGCCTTATACAGTATAAAATGTGTTTTGTTTATTAGTACAGTGAGAATACTTAGGAAGCATTCATCATTAAGTTATATTTTATTTCATTATTCATTAATTTTATTATTTATTCATGTATTCCATCCAATAACTTGAGAAAAACATAGAAGGGTCTTATTCTTTCCTTATCCTCAGATCAGTCTGCATGTAACTTTCTGCCCTTGCCACTTTACAGACAGGTCTTCCAGTAGGATAGCTTTATGTTGGAGCAGTTTTTATTATCGGTGTATGACCAAGAGTCAAAAACCTGTGAGCTTTAGAAAAGTGAAATAAATAAGGGACAATTATTATTTTTCTGGTTCATTGTTACAACTGTCTCTATCCCACTGATCCCCCTGAATTAAAATGGATTTAAACATACATGCTACATGCTCCTTTTTGAATAATGCCTATCTTCCTTCCTTCCAGGACTCAAGGTGAATCGTCTGGATATGTATGGAGAAAAGTACAAACCCTTTAAGGGCATAAAATACATGACCAAAGCTGGAAAGTTCCAAGTTCGAACCTGAAGGGAGAGTTTTGCAAAAAGAATAGTCATGAACGCTTTTTCATTTCTTACTTGTCTAAAAGTAAAAAATACCAGCCTGTCTCCTAGGTCAGTATCCCCTTCTGGACCCACCTGCTCCCTTTTTTCCTTAGCCTTCAGTGCCATGGAGCTAATCAAGGGAGAGAAGGTCGCCAGGGAGAACTGGACAGAACTGAAACACAATCAGCACCAACTCAGTTCTGCGAGAAGAGATGTGTGACGGAGGGTAGAGACACTTGATGCCATATTTGACTATTCTTAACGTGGCTACCATAGAAAAAGACTAGCATTTGTTACTTGCTTGGCTTTAATGATCTAAGCCAACGAACAACTTCTTTTTGTTTTTTAAGGTAGAAAGATTAGAAAGAAGGAAAGAAAGCTTGGAAGAGTATGAATGTTAGTCACAGAAAGGCCAGTTAAGGATCTGATCTATGAGGGAGAAGAAAGGAAACAGTATTGAAGAAGTATGAGGACACAGGCTCAAGTGAAAGGGGCAGGAAAAGTAGTCAAGCCCCACATGAAGGAGGGTTGGAAAGAAAAGAGTGGAGTTGGTTTCTTTCTGATCCCTCTGCTTTGATATCTATCTATCTATCTATATAAAATCATCAGTACTTCTAGAAGTGAACTGGAAACTTCTTAAATTTGAGTCCACTGATGACATGGAAAACCCCAGTAGAATCAGATTTTCCCTTGAAGACTATGACGATATCCGACCAGTTTTCAGATACTAACTACTGTTTGCCTTTAGCACTTGGTCTGTCATCTTCTGTGAGAAGGTGACTTGCCCTCTTCCTGGCGGAGGCTGCCTAAAATGCCCCTTTTCTAACCCAAAACAGTTTACTCACTTTGCATTGCAGAATTCACCAGGCTTTTTCCTGTTACCCAAGGACAATTTCAGAAAAGCCAATCCCATAACCCCAGGGCAGCCAGATTTTGTGTGTCACCATGTTGGAGTGTAGATGACCAACTCCTTCCTCATGAAGTGCATCACAGCTGTAACCCAGTGACTCCTTATTTACACTTGTCAGTGCTGGACTAGTGCTGGAGTCTTTAAAAATTTATATAGAAGACAGGTTTTAAAATTTTTGTTGTAGCTTAAGGAGTGATACTGTGCTCTGCTTAATGCATGGAGAAAAATGAAGACCTCTCCAAACCCTACAATTTTTCTCTAAAGCCCTGTTTCCAAATCCTTCAGCAATTTTGTTTTGCTAGTTTTATCTCCGTACTTCCTGGACTTGTTTTTGCTGCAGAGTAATGTTTCTTTGTGGTTTTCCTCTGGGATAAATTGTGCAGTATACAAACAGGTGTGTTTCATACTCCCATCACTCCAGAATTTGTCCTGAATGACTATGCCCTGCATACATACCTGGCAGGGTAGGGGAACAGCCCTGCCTATGATTCCAGAATACTCGGAATTACTTCTTCTGAGGGCTCTGAAGGATTTTAAGGTTTCCTAGGTCATAGGAAAACAACCAGTCTTGGTCCCTGGATATTTTTAGGTTTGTAAATCCAGCTGTGATATTTCCTCCCAGACAGTTCATCCTAATTTCAAGGGAAGAACTTGAGGAGAAATCAAGTATCTAGGGTATGGGACCTCCAGGCCTTAGCATGTGAAGTAATGTATCACCCTCGTAGCAGACCTCTGGAGCCCAGTGGAGCATCGCGGCGACCACCCAGCAGGGTGTCAGCATAAGAAGTGCAGGCCGTCTTGGTTGAGCTGTTCGATTCCATACGTGTTTAATATGTGTGGAAGTATCTCCTGTGTTTAAATCGTAATAAAGTTTGAGTTTTACCAGTCATCTGTGTCCTAAGTGTCTTGTTACTGGGACTAACAGTAGTGTTATGCCAGGCAGGCCTTGGTAGAAGCACTAAGAAATAAATCAGTTCGGGAGGATCTTACTACTTTTGTCTTTTCAACCAGTAGACCTAACGCCATAGGTATGGTATGATTCTCGTTACCTCTGGAAATAGGGGATGTTGGCATTAATGTCATTTTTAAGGTTGTAAGAACAAAGGTGAAGATCAGTCATTTTTCCCCATTAAAGACCAGCCATTAAAGCTGCCAATGGCTATTCTGGTGCTTTCCCCACGCTCTTGATCTTAGGTTTGTCAGTTTGGGTGTGAAATGGAAGATAAGTCATGGGCAGTCTTTGTAAAAAAAAGTATGGACACTGGTTGTTACCCCATATCCGTACTGATATCCTTTGGTAAATCCCTCGTGGCCATGAAAAGACGTTAGGGCTTTTTCTGTTTACGAACTAGTGTTTGGTATTTATGAATACTCCATCCTACCTGTCTTGGTCGTTAACATGTCTTCCCGCGCTCTGGCTGTTCTGGTTGCGCTGTGGTGTGACCAGGTGCGTTTTATAATACGTGTACTTTCCTCTGTGGCCAGTAGGTGGTGACTCAGGGCTAGCAATGAGATTAATTTTTTTTAATTGTTAGAATTTTAAAAGAATTGAATTTGAAACTCTTAAACTTTCCCCCAAGATTCCGAGTACTGGGGATTGGGTGAGTTTTTGGCTTTTGAAGTTAAATGTGAAACCAAAAATTTATGACATTCTTTTTGATAACCAGACTTCAGATCGGAGCTCTAGGAGGATAGCAGTTTCCATCATCTGAGTTCCTCTAAGTCTTTACCCACTAAAATGTATTGCACAGCTACCTAAGAATCTTTGTCCTTCAGATCTGTTAGCGTCTATTTGCTTTATTAACCAGCTGGGGAGAAGGAACTATTTCATTTCCCCCTTATAACCCTTTCCCTGGCCTGCCTAGTTCCAGACATTTTATCCTAAATGTCCTAACCCACACCGGATAATGATGTGTTGTTCTTTGAATGTATTTCAATGTAATTCAAAGGAATCTGTGGGGCCGGGACTCTGCCTTGCAGCTCGGTCCACGGCCTCTTGTGTCTTCATCCAGTCTGTGGTTGCCGGGACCTCACCCAGAGGAATGTTGGGGCCTGTCACTTGGCGTTTCCATCCTAGGAGGCCTTGCTGCTTCAGTTCATTTCATTCATCCGGGTCTCTGAAGAAAGGCTTGTCATGCAAAGGGGATGGGGCGAAACCCACTGAATTCCTGCCAGAGATGTGCTCGCTGGGAGTCCTGCCTATTGTCCTCGAGCAGTGTTTGTCTAAAATGGCTGAGGGACACTTCTATCTCAAATAAAACCTGCCACTTGCACGGGAAACTTGTGCGGGAGAGGTCTAAGGTGGAGGAATCTGTGGCTTCAGTTTCTGCGATCTGCATCTATTTAACTGCCCCGGGGGCTTGCAGATTTCAGGGAAGTTTGGGTTTTGCTCCCCTCTAACTCAAGCTCGTGGGCTTTAGAGTCTCTTCTGTGAGCTGAAACTATGTACTTTTCTTCTAAGAACCTCTAAACTGAGCAGTTCTCACAGCCTTTCAAGAGAGAGACAACTGCAACCACCTTTTCTCCTCTCCAGGAAACTGCTGCATATATCCAACAGCAAGCCCCCTCAGATTTATTCTTGGATCTGGGGTGGCAGTGATAACAGGAGCTGCAGCTCTAGTTAAGAAAGTAGCCTAGGAGAAGCAGAAAGCCCCATCCTGAAGTAACATACTAGTGTGGACTGGTCTGGGAATTCATGGTTTTTTTAAGTTTTATTTATTTAAATAATCTCTACACCCCTCACGGGGCTCGAACTCACAACCTCGAGATCAAGAGCTGTATGCTCTTCTGACTGAGGCAGCCAGGCGCCCCACGGTCTGGGAGTTAATTCTTTCAGACGAACAGGGAAGGAAAATGGAATGGGAAGAAAATGGCCAATACTAGCTTCTAGGCCGACCAACAGTGGGATGTTGTTATGCTGGCCAGCAAGGTCGTGCTTCTGTTCTTCGTACCCCCTTGCTTCTCCTTTCTACTACCTCACTTGTGGTCCACGGAGTCTGCATACCCAGTCTGCTTTCATTCCATCCCCCTTGGGGTTCTTCTTCCCCGGGGCATGCTCCGTTCATTACTTCTCTTACGCACAAGCCCCAGTGGCTCCCTGTTGCCTCTAGAATTAAGTCCAAAACTCAGTTTGGCATTCAAAGCACCATAATCTAAGTTCCTACCCACACTCTTCATGACCTTCACTTCCGACAACCTGTACAAAATCCTTCCCCATACTCCCACCGCCCTTCTTCCTCTCCAGATCTCTGTATTTCCATGCAGTGACATTCCTGGTCCCAAGGATGCCTTGCCCACACCTCCTCCCCACCAGTCCAGATCTCGCCCAATTTTTGAAAGCCCTACTTCTGTTTTTCCTTAAGATTCCCTCATACTTCCTGCAACTGAAAAGTAAAAGTTTCTCTCCGCTGTTTTTGTGACCCATCTCTGTTCTACCTGGGTATTTCTTTATCTTATTTTCCTGTCAAACCGAGAACTGCCTCCCTCCCCCTTTTTACTGTCTGCAGCACCTAGCACATTGCCTTGTATGCAGCGAGTATTCTGCATATGCCAAATGAATGAAAGGAAATACTTGAGATGATTTTTAAAATGTGACCGTGAGTAACAAGAATAAATGAGCTGTGAGATACTGCAAGTGTAACAAAATTATCCCACTCTGATTTGGGAAAATATGTGAAAAATAATCTGAATTTATTATTTCAGCACAGTATAATACAGGGGCGTGGCAACAAAGTAAAAACTAAAATGGACTGATATAAATATACTAAAGCCTAGTTTACCAGTTACTAAAATGATACCAGTCTCCTGTTTTATTATAAAGAAAAAAAGATTTACACTATACACAAAAAGATTTCCTTCCAAGAGCTGTAAAGTGGAGAAAGGGAAAAGCCAAATACTTGATTTAAAAGGTGGTGTTGAGAAACATGACCTGGCCAGCCAGCCCATCCCTTATTAGGAGGCGCCTGTTGGGCTTCCTTGTGACTATAAATAGACATTCCATTTCTAATGCAATCCTTCCTTCCTGAAGGATCTAGTTACTTTTTTACTATTGAGACATGCTTTTATCTTTGTGGTCCCATTTCCAAAGCTGCTCGTGGTGACAGATCAGGAGGTTGGGCTTCTCTTCTCCCTCTCTTCTGCCTTAGATGGTGGTATTCCAGGAGGGGTTGGCGTTTATCTGTCTTCTCGGCTGACAAACTATATTCTGAAATCAGATCTTAACCCCTGAAAACTTCTAAAATGGGAAGTACCTATTAAAACCTATCCTCTCCCCTCTCCTATGGGTTCCCCCTGCCCTGCCATCCACTTGTACTGTGTGATGGCTCAGCTCTATAAAGAAGCACTCCGCCTTAGTGTGTCTTCTGAAGTAGAGGAAGGAGGGTCTCCAGTGATTTCAGGGAACTGGATGTCCTTGGTCACAGTCGCATATTGTTTTGAATCCAGTCTAGGTAATTAACAACCTTGGTATATATACCAGGAACATCTTTCTGCCCACAGCCAATGCCCCAACTGATGATGCCAACCAGAGTCATGCGGTTGTCCTTCATACACACCAAGGGGCCACCTGAGTCACCCTGCAATAGAGAGAACAGGTTAGTTGTTTGCAAAAAACACAGACTCTTTGTGGGGGGGGGGGGGGGGGGGGGAAGTTAGGGTTAATATCTGTAGTGCTAATTGTTGTATTATTCAAAATTCAGAGAGGGAAATTTTTATCTCGATGATCTTGATCCTGTAGACAATTACGCTGTATCTACACTGCAAAGTAGAATTGAGATAATTGCTCAGATATTTCAGGCCACAGCCCTCCTTTTAACTCTACCACTTACTAGCTGTGTGGCCTTAGGCTAACTGTGCTTCAGTATTCTTATCTCGAAGATAGGGATCATACTATCTACTGTATGGGAGGTTGTTATGGGAATTAATTGGGAGAAAGCATGACATTTTGTAAAACTCTTGGTAATTGTTGGCTGTTATTGTCTTATTGAATCAAAATGATCTCTTGTTTTTGTTTTTAACTTGAAGCTTGCAGATCATGGTTTCACTTTACATACAACCTTTTTATGACTGTTGAGCTAGGGGTACAGCTGAGGTTTCTGAAGAAACCATTCAAAAAGAGACAAAGGTTGTCAAGGAACTGAAGGGAAAATGCTGATATGATTTACCTTATAAGAACAAAGCCCACAAAGTCTTCAATGGAAGAGCCCCGCTTCCCTCTTTTTGTTTCCCCTCTAACCCCCAGCCCCTCGATGGAGAGCTTGGCACACTGTAGGCTCGAAAATGTCTCATCAATAACGGTGCCTTGGTTGTATTTAGGTCCTAATACCACAGGTGGGTGTGTGTCCCATGCCCGTGCCCTGTTATCATGAGATAGAAGTACCGACTCTGACAAGGGGGCCAACACAGAGAGCCTGAAATAGTTTGCTTTCCCAGGCGAAAAACCTCATATTCGGGCTGATATGAGTTTTTAAAACTTCTTTCTCACAAATCATCTGGGTCATACTCCCCGGCAAGCTGCAGCTTCTCCTCCCCACCCCTACATGGCGGACTCCAATTCTCCAGCCCCTCCAGAAGTCAAGAATTGCTTCGTTTGTGTTGCTTTACCCATCACTTCAATAGTTGATCAATTGCCTGGGCTTACAGGAAACCCTGAATCAGGTGGAGTTTCCGGTGTAGACATTGGGGACATTTCCTGCAGTTTACATTTCTTAGGTTTGGGTAACTTTGATCTCTCTCTGATTGTGTTATTTCATTGAGGCCCTCATCTAGAATCGCCAGCGCCTCACCAAGATGAACGCATCCGTTCGGGCTGTAACTTTTGTCTTGCTTAGGAACCTGTGGGCCGAGGACCACTTTTCCCCTCGGGTGGGCGAGACCCCCGTGTCTACCTGGCAGGCATCGTGCAGGTTTGCCTGGTCCCCGCCACTTCGCGTGTCTCCGGCGCACAGCATGTTGCTCGTGATGGTTTTGTTGAACAGATGCCGTGATGTGCAGCGGCCGGCCGGGTACAGCCTGACGTGAGCCTCCTTCAGCCGCTCAGAATAGAAAGGAGAAGCTGAAACAGAGAAGGGAAGATAGCTGACCGTTTTAGGGAAAGTTATTTGTAAACCTTTTAGAAGGAGGAAGCCGACGTTTCTAATAATGGCTAACTTGGATCCAGCTTTCAGATCGATGAGGCTGAAGCCTACGAAATATTGTCAATATCGTTTTGACCGACAAAACCAGCTATTTTATAGAGGTTAGCCCATGGTTTCTCAGGAGCAGCGCTACTGACGTTTGGGGCCAGATCATTTTTTTGAGGGGGGCTGTCCTGTGCACTGCAGGTGTTTGGCAGCCCCCCTCGCTTCGACTCACTAAATGTTAGTATAAACCTCCATCCTGAGTTGTAACAAGCAAAAATGCCTCCAGACATGGCCATTGTGTTCTGGGGAGCAAAAACACCCCAGCTGAAAACCACTGGCTTAACCTACTATCATTCAATTCTCATAATCTAAGGAGGTAGGCAATTCTACCCCCATGTGACCAGCGAGGGGGCCGAGGCTCGGAGCCGTGTAACATAAAAACCCACGTCCTGGGTCCCACCGCTACAAGGTGCAGATCTAGGGTGTGGACTCGGGCCTGCATGACCAGAGAGGCGCAAGAGCCCCACACCCTCATCACCGGCCTCCACTTCTTATCAGAACCTTCCTGCAATCTTAGGCCCTTCGAAGCACTTGTACTTTTCACCCCTTTCTTGACCTGCACAGTGACCCCGAGAGGTGGGGCAGGCAGACGATGGGTTCTCGGTCTGCAGGGAACTTGCCTACATTTACACAGCATCAGTGCCTGAGCCAGGGCTAGAACTTTCTCATGACTTTTTCCTCTCAATAACTGCACGCCCCGCTGTCCTGCAGACAGACAGGATGGGGCCGAGACTTCCTTCCACTTACACGCCTCATGCTTGCCGTAGCCAGACAGCTCGCATTCTGTCCAGTCGGGCAGCAGCAGGTTGGCCTCGGGGAGACACACGGTGCTGACGGCGTCGCTCTCCTGGGCGCAGTGTAGTGACTCCGACTTCAGTTTCAGCAGGACTGGGAGGAGAGCGAGAAGAGAATAAGCCCCATGTGACGCTCATCTGATTGGAGGGGAGGAAGATGAAGGAGAGGGCGAGGGTGTGGAAGGCCGAGGTGCGGATGCACATGGGTGGGTGTGTGTCGTGTCATCCGGAGCAGGGGGCATAGGACATCTCACCAATATCGTTGTTGTAAGTGTCGTCATCAAATTCCTCATGGATGATGTATTTTTCAACTTCAAATTTCTGTTCCTCCTCTCCACGGACCTCTCGGTATGTTCTGCCCAAGACCACCCTAAGGTGGTGGGCATCGTACCTAATGGAGAAAGAGCCTTAGGACGCGCTGCTCGCTATGAGGCTTCTTCTAACGGGCCCCGGTTTCAAGGCCTCAAAGTCTAGGGAGACTGACTGGGTTTTCCGAAGTCCCTACCTCTCCTGGAAGCAGTGGGCAGCGGACAGGACCCAGCAGGAACTGATCAGTATTCCCCCACAAAAAAACTTCTCTCCTGGTGACCTCCTGGTCTTGACAAAGATGGCGGCCTGCCACGGATGGGACGTGATGTCTGTGTAGAGTCCTCCCTTAATGCGAAACTGCGGCTGCTTGTACTGTCTCCGACCACAGGTGGCTGGGAGAGGAAAGGACGGAGAAGGGAGATCAGACCTGCGGTCCTTGGGTGCGTTCCTTGAGCACCTATCTTGGTTTCCCCTCTTGGAACCCCGAGTTTCCACAGGCTTACTGCTCGTGTCCAGGCTACACAGAGGGACAGAACAGTGTCCGCGCTAACGAAAACCACAGCTCCCATCTGTTGGGTACATAGTGCACACCGACCATTGCACATACACTATCTTTCACCCTCACAACACTGAACTTCAGAGAGGCTGGGAAATTTTTGCCCAAGGTCACAGCGGCCCCCGGATTAGAACCCAGATTTGTCTGACTCCAAATGGGATCTTTCTGCCATGCTTCATTACCCCCCGTTTTTTCCTGCACCCGCCTCCTGGCTTCAGAAATAACGCGGCCCTGCAACTCCCTCCTGGAGAATGTCTACCCTGTTTCTTTTCCATCTACTGCACCCTGTCCGTCCTTCAAGGCCTAGGCGAAATCCCACCTCCTCATGGAGCTTTCTTCACACTCCCAGCCCACCGGCTCCGAGCGGGCTCACCGGTACGGCTCAGTGAGGACGCGCCATGCATGGCCTTGGTTGTGAGTCCACTGGTAGTTTGTGTCTTACCTGCCCAGTTAGGTACTATGTTCCTTGAGAAACATTCTGGCTAATGTGTGTGTTCACAGGAACGGACTAATACTAATCTATTCTCAGACAATTTCTAAACTAAAGTTTTTTAGCAAAATGTGCCAACTTGAATTTCCTCTCCATCTTCCACTCCCTCCACCCACCCAGGTCCCCTGTGTGAAACGGGCTCTGTGAGAAAGGTTGGAAGAAGAGTTCACAGCAGAAGTAGCAGCTGTGGGGTCAGAGGACGTCAGACCCGGGCTCTGCTACTCGGAGCCCAGTGAGCTTGGGCAGGCCATGTGACTTCTGAGCTGGTTTCCTCATCCAGAAACCGAAGACAGGAAGACTGCCTCTCACCACACTGTCGGGAGAACGCTATGAGAGCACTTGGTTATCTAGGGAGCCATATATGTGAGCTATCCTCCTCCATGCTCACCACGACCTCATCATCGATCATTAATAAAGGCATCTGGAGAGAGAAGTTCAGAGCCTAATGAATTCTAAGAGAAACTGGCCAGTTCTGCTCTTTCGTTTTGCCCCTCTGTGTCACCCTCGTGCATGGGAAGTGAACAGCTGCCCAGAGAGTTGTCATCCCGCCATTGCTTCAGTCATGGAAACTCCCCCACCAAGGCCTTCCTGAAAATCTGGGAGCTACACAGTCTGAACCAGACAGCTGTGAGGACACAGGAAGTGGCAGAGGGAATGGTCAGTAAGGGGGGCTGGGCAGCGGGAGGTGGCCAAGGGCCAGCCCTTACAGCACTGGGGCACGTCACAGTATTCCCACGTCAACTTGCGGTCCTTCAGCACGTGGCACCAAGGCTTGGCATCCCCATCTGGGTTCCTAGATGATAAGAGAGTTTAAGGTTTTCAAGCACATCAGAAGCCACGTGAGAGCAGAAGGAGGCTCAGTAAACCAATGGCAAAACAATGAGCTGGGAAGGAGGGGCCTGAGTTCTGAACTTGGCTCTGTCCGAGATCTCACCAGCGGAAAACAACTTTAATTTTGTTTTTCTATCAGCAACACAACATTCCCCTCTCACAGGGATGTTGGGAGGGACTGTGAGCTGTGCTGTGAGGACATTCTTGTGATTCCCTGGGAGAAAGGAGCCAGACAAGAACAGAACCGATGAGGACTAAGTGGCTATGGGACAGTACCTCGAACGTGGGATGTGGGCTGACAAACTGGTGAACTTCCCTCTTTATAATAGGTGTTATTCTAGCAAGTGAATAGGTGTGACTAGAGAATACCCATGGTTCCTTCCCACCCACTGGGTCTTTCATGTAACTTGAGGCATTAAATCTCCTACCCCACGTCCCAGTGCTGCCTTCTGCCCAGACATGAACCCCACGGACCCGGTGCTGCGTACCGGCAGTGATTGTGGTTGCCCAGGCCCAGGGCCTGAGAATCGGTCTTCCACGCTGTGTAGAACTTGCCTCTTAGGACTACAGAATTCCACTGGAGGCAGGAGGCCCCAGACGTGGTGCGGCTGTAGGTACCACGGTATGCTAACCCTTTACCAGAGTAGCAGTCCTCATTATTTTCTGGAACAGAAGAAATCTCAAACTGAAACAAAACCAATTAAATGCTATAGCAGGCGAGTCAGGGTTTGCAGCAGGGCTCGAGCGGGGCTGCTGGCCTGAGAGGATGAAGGCAGTTAGCCTGCCCCTAGGAGGGAGGAGATACCATCCCGCCTCCCCTCTTTCCTCCTCCTTCAAGGCCTTTGACATAGGGATGGTAAATGGCTTTCAGTTGGGGGGCCAACTTTCATCGGTTGGATGCGGCTGCCTGGTTTGCTGTGTTGAGAGATCCTGAGGGTTTGTTCACGTTCGGCAGGAAGGGTCTATGCCCAGTTAGTAGTGATTATTGCTGGAGCTGCTTTGAAAGTAACTGGGTGTTTCCTTACTTATACTTGACAGGTTGTGGCAAAGCAGAGTTCTTCAGTGGAGGGACATGTCAGAGGCCCCAGTTTCTCAGATTTTGTCTGCAGTGCTCTGAAGGGTTTGTTGGGCTTGAGCAGGAAGAGAGAATACGGACCTACGGATGCTGCCTATTTTCACCGATTTGCCCCATTTTAGCCTCCTTTCTCCCCATTTGAAACTGGCAGAGTGTACCACTATAAACAGCATAATTAAAGCGATCTTTAAGGCCACCTAGACTAGTGAGTCCCAATTTACTGATCCTGGGAAGGGAGAGGATGCTTTAGAATTACTATAGAGTCCTCAAATTCACAGGTATGTCAGACTTACCTGTAGGCAGAAGACACATTATTATTGTATATGAATATTTAGAACTTTAAAACATTTTTAATACTATTGGGATATCATTATTTGTAAAAGCACCACAGAGTTCATAGTGCTTTTTTATAATTTAGTATTTTTGAATTTGGAAAATCTTCTCATATTAAACATCTTAAAGAGAAAGAGATTGAGAAAAAGGCCCATCAATCACAAAAGGGAGCATCTCCATTCATCCTCAAAAGGACTGGAAACCACCAATGCAGCCCCCCTTCTCCTCTGTACATGAGGAAATGGGGGGTCCGGGGGGTAAAGAGGCCAGCTCAAGGTCCAACCGCTAGTTAGAGGCCAGGCCCGGGTGAGGACCTAAGTCTCCTGACTTTCTTCCCTCTGCAACCAAAATGATGAACCACCAGCCCACTCCTTAGTCTCCTCAGTTGTAGAAACACAATCAGCTTGGTCCTCCTAGACTCTACTTCCGGGGACGCTGCTGGGGAAGGTGGGCAAGCAGCACTTACCCTCGGGGCAGGCTGGCGTGCTGCAGAACTCACTGCTGTACTTGCCCGCCTTGAAGACGTAGCACCAGGGCCTTGAGTCCCCGTCCGGGTTTCTGAAAAAGCAGCCAGGGAAGGCCGGGGGAGGTGACAAGTGAAGCCTCCCTCTGAGACCCAAAGACTTTGCAACCTCTTCTGGGGAAAAGGTCAGTGCACTTTGGGCGGTCCACCGGGGAGCTGGCTCATGCTGGGTGGAAGTATGACTTAGCTACCGTCTGCGTTCGGAGACTAAGTATGCTTTAAGGAGGTGTGCACAGAAGCCATGCTGACAAGGGCTGGCCTGTGGTGGTTAGTTTTATGGGTTAACTTGGCTCTAAGTGCCCAGTTATCTAATCGAACGCTAATCCAGCTGCCGCCGAGAAGAGATTTTGTAGCTAGGGTTAACAGCCGCAATCAGCGGACCTCAAGTAGAGGAGATTATCCCGTATCATGTGGCAGCCTCATCCAGCCTGCGGAAGGCTGTCGGGGCAAAAGCTGGGAAGACCTCTGCCTCCAGACCGCGACAGCCAAGCCCGTGTGAGTTCGCAACCCGTGGGCCTGCCCACAGGCTCCAGACGGGCCAGCCCCACGCCCCCCGCGCCCCCCGCGCCCTCCGTGCACGTCGCTCCATCGGTAGAGAAGGCGCCCGTTCTGTTTCCGTGGAGCCCGCCGCCTGATGAGCCCCCGGTGGTGTCCCCAGCTTTGGCCGCTCCTCCCCAGCAGGAAGCGAGCTCACGCGGGAAGGGGGGCCCCGCACCTGCAGTAATTGTGATTCCCGAGGCCCAGCTGGATGGCGTTGGGCCTCCGGCCCGAGTAGCGCTTCAGGGCCAGCACGCTGCTGTTCCAGTTCACACACTCGGCCCCGCTTTCCGCGGTGCTCCACGTGCCCCTGTAGGTGATACCCTGGTCCTTGTAGCACGTGGCACTGGCATCTGATTGACAACAGGACACATGGGGCACCTGGGTGGCTCAGTCATGATCCCGAACTCCCGAGATCGAGCCCCGCATCGGGCTCCCCGCTCAGCGGGGAGTCTGCTTCTCCCTCTGCCCTTCACCCCACTCGTGCTCCCTCTCTCTCTCAAATAAATAAATAAAATCTTTAAAAAAAGAGAGAAAACAGAACACGTGACGCCTCCCATGTGCATTCCCCCCTCTGTCATTTAGTTTTCCAAAGGGGTTTCACGTCTGCTCTGTCGTCACCCCAAACCAGCCAGGCGGGCTGGCTGCTGAAGCTTCTGGGGCGCAGGAGGTACAAGGGGTGGCCAGGGTCCCCCAGGCAGACCCCAGCTTGGCACCCAAGGCTCTGCCCGCCGCGCCCAGCACTCTGGCTTCCTAACGGACCCTTGGAGGACCCTTCCCTGTCCCCACCCTGCCCCCGTCACCACACACTTCCTCTCCTTCTGGGAAGACCTGGGATTCTGGCCCTCTTCTCACACCACCCACCCACCACTCACCTATCTCGCAGCGTTTCCCCAAAAAGCCTTCAGGACACTCGCAGACAAAATCTGAGAAGTAGAGAGCCTGCCGACACGCCCCGCCATTGAAGCACCTCTGTTCGCTGCAAACTGTCAAGGACAAACAAGAAAGCCCCAATCACTTTCACAGCAGTTCCAAGGATAATAGGAGTTAGGATCTGAGGAGAGAGCTCCGCCTGCCAGGCACTAGTCTCGGCAGTTGACAAAAGGAGCTATCTTTTCCCTTAGCAAACCGTGAGGTAGGTGCGCCCATTCTCCCCATTTGACGGACGAGGAAGCTGGGGCCAGACAGGAGAAGGCGAGGGCCCCAGGTCAGTCTCACTCTCCGGCTCAGCGCCTCCACCTTAGCCTGAGGCCCAGCACGCCCCGAACCTCCCTCTGAAGTTGCGCCCCCGCGGGGCCGGCGACACACGGGGCGCGGGCCGGAGAGCGGGGCGCGGGTGCTCGAAGCTTCGGCGGCGCGCGTACGTACCCCTGACGGGCACCGAGTGGCAGTGCACGCGGCCGGCCACGCAGCGGCAGTACTCCACGCGGTTGCCCCGCAGGCCCGGGCGCAGCCACGCCTCGTTCTGCAGGTACAGCGTCTGCGTCTTGTCGTCTCTGCAGCTCACTAGAACGAGGGACAGGCGGCCTCTTGAGGGCACGATCCCCAAACGCTGCCGCCCCACCGCGGGTCCTACTGAGAGTCCCTCACTCCCTTGTCATACAACCCATCCTTCATCCCTTCCCTGCTCCCGGCCCGAAGACAACACACACCTGCGAATCTGTCACCAAAGACCGCTTTTATTGCTCTTCCTTGGCGGGGCCCTCATCTCGGAAGAATTTATCTATCAAAATGCATTTACTAAGTAATACTCTACTTTTTCATTATATTTTATGTTTTTATTTATTTTTTTAAGATTTTATTTATTTGAGAGAGAGAGAGAGGGTGAGCAGGAGTGGAGGGGAGAAGCAGAGGGAGAAGCAGGCTTCCTGCTGAGCAGGGATCCCGATGTGGGACTCGATCCCAGGACCCTGCGATCATGACCGGAGCCGAAGGCAGATGCCCAACCGACTGAGCTACCCAGGTGCCCCTAATTTTTATTTTAATTCATCAGAAATATGCACACGTATATAATTGCCTACCAGAGTTATTGATCCACATGAGTGTTACCACACTGAAATGACGCATTGCTAGCCCAAAAGAAAATTCACATCTTATTCTGTGTGGGGAATGTGCTGCTCTCACTGGTATTTTTGATATAGTGAAAACGGTCTAAGTACTCGCACGGATATTCTAGCCCTCTTTGCCTCTCTCTGTTTGCAAACCAGAATGCCAACTTAAGAAATCTTCAACTTTTCATGAATTAAAGAAGTGACACATGCTCACTGTAAATAATACTATTGTTTCTTTTGAGGGTCCCCTGGGGCCAGGATACCCTTGTCGGAAATGCTGTGCTATTCTACAGCAAAGGCATTAAGAGTATAGCGTTGGGTCGCCTGGGTGGTTCAGTCAGTTAAGCGTCTGACTCTTGGTTTTGGCTCAGGTCATGATCTCAGGGTCTCAGATTGAGCCCCACGTTGGGCCCTCTTGAGCCTGCTGAAAATTCTCCCTCTCCCTCTGCGCTTCCCCCCACCCCCCATGTATGTGGGTGTGTGTGTGCATGTGTGTATACGCGTGTACGCATGCACTCGCTCTCGCTCTCTCTCTCTCTCTCTCAAAAAAAAAGTTACAGCATACTTCCACTTTAAAAGAGGTGTTGCAAAGCCTTCCAGAGCCAAAGGAACTAGGTCATGAAGGACAAGAAATGAGGGTCCTAAATTGGTAGGTTTAGATGTGAAGCTGGGCCCCAGAGTTCTTCCAACCAGAGTCAAGACAATCTGGCTGCTAGCATGTTTTATTTTTGGAATCCTACCTAATGCTCATGGCGATTTCCTCAGGTTTCTAGAGTCGACTCTAGAGTGAAAAGTCTTTCCACACCTGTGGAACTTCTGTGAGGTAACCCAGGTTCGTTACTCCAGTTTTACCAACCAGAAGACGTGGAAGCACGGAGATGGCAGTTAACAAAGATGCCAGGTGGACTCTGGCGGGGTGGGGCTCACAGCCCAGAAAAGGACCCTGGAGGACCAGTGCAGCTGCAGCCTGGCCTCGGTGTGGCCTTGGGCCAGTCGCTCAATCTCTGGCTCTGTCTTGTCACCTGTGTAACAGGGCTTCGGGCCACTGAGCTGGCAGGCTCCCACCAGCTCTGTGACTCCCTGACAGCCGGACTCCTTGAGGGCACGCCTGTTCCTGTCCTCTCACAACCTGGCCTTAGCTAACTAGGTGAATGAGTAAGGGCTGGGGGGTGACGCAGGCATCTTTACAGAATGACCCTGCAAAATTTCACCTTCACACAGCTTACGTAAGCTGGGTGTGGTGGAAGATAAATCCGAGACAGCGCCTAGAGCACCCTGAGCTCCTAAGCCCTGACTCTGCTTCCTGCTTCCATAGACCCCCTTCCACCTCAGCTTCACCTTACCTCTGTAAGATCTGGCTCCTCTTCTGAATCGGGTGTGGATTTCCTGCAAAGCAACCAGTGGTGGAGGAAGGATCAGCCCATGCTGGGTGTGTTAGGAATAAACGTGGTTGATCCAGAGACCGCGTACACACCCCCAGTCAGATGCCACCTGCCCTGAAGATTCCCCCTCGGGTAGCTGGCCCCAGGTGCAATGTCCACTTCTTGCCTTCTTTTCTAATTTGTCCTCCCCTTCTAGAAAGAGCAATGCTGCCAAAATAGCTTTCTGAGTGATGAAAATCTTTAATACCTGTGCTGTCCAATACCGTAACCACTAGTCACATGTGGTGACTGAGCACTTGAAATGGGGCTAGTGCGACTGAACTGAATTTTTAATTGCATTTAATTCTAAATTTAAATAGCCACAAGGGGTTAGTGGAGTTGTAGCCCGCCTCCGTCCCCTCCAACTCTCTCTAAAATCTCACTGTGCAGGTACTGCTCATCGGGCCCTCCATGGTGCCCTTGCTCGCTGGGCGTTTTTAGAGAGCATGTCCGTAGTATGGCTTCCATCCCAAGTAGATAGTAAGCAGCCTAGGTCAGCTTGCCAGCTTCCAGGGCTCACGGCTTGTGCACAATCTTTTTTAGATGCTTTATGGATGAATTCAAACACATTCTTTAAAAATAGCTCCAAAGAAGGCAGGCAGTAGCAGTGGAATAGGATTAAGTACTATTTGCCCAAGTCAGAAGAACTGCCTAGGGTTCTGCGCCCGGAACCCTGAATCCTGAGCATCCTACACAGAGAGGAGTGTGTGCACTGCGCTCCGTAACTGCTGACCTCTGCACTCTGACAGAACCCCACTTTGGGGCTCCTGAGTCCATTGAGGGTACACGGGCTCGAGGCTCGGGGCAGACCTGAACTGCCCTCCTACCTGGCTGGACAAGGTGAGGGCTGCTCCACAAAGCAGCAGGACGCACACCAGCTCTCTCCTCATTGTATTCACCGTTCCTTCAGAGTGTCCCTTAAATTCTGGAAGAGGAAGGGGGAAAAAAAAACTTCATCGTGTGATCGAGAGATCAAGGAGTATGGAAAGGTCAAGAACCTATGACTTGATCATGGCCAATCCCTCCAGCATCAGCTCCCATGGATGTCTGGAAGATATTTTTAAAGATTTTATTTATTTATTTGACAGAGAGATAGAGAGAGAGCACAAGTAGGCAGAGGGAGAGGGAGAAGCAGACTCTCCACTGAGCAGGGAGCCCGACGTGGGGCTCGATCCCAGGACCCTGGGATCATGACCTGAGCCGAAGGCAGACGCTTAATGGACTGAGCCACCCAGGCGCCCCGGAAGATATTTTTAATTGTATATATTTTTTATTGTGGTAAAATACATAAAAGTTGACCATCTTAACCCTTTTTATGTGCACAGTTCAGTGGCATTAAGCACGTTCACATTGTTATGCAAGCATCACTACCGTCCCTCTGCAGAACTTTATTATCTTCCCAAACTGAAACTCTGCACCCAATAAACAGTAACTCCCCATTCCCCTGGCAACCACCAGAAAGTAGAATACTTTGTCTTTATGCCTATGACGACTCTCTAGGTTCCTCATATAGGTGGAATCATAAGAGTACGTGTCCTTTTGTGACTGGCTCATTTCACTTTGCATACTCTTCTCAAGGTTCATCTATGTGGAGCCATGTGTCAGAATCTCCTTTTTTTTTTTTTTTTTTTGTAAAGTAGGCTCTATACCCAGCATGGAGCCCAACGTAGGGCTTGAACTCATGACCCTGAGATCAAGACCTGAGATGAGATCAAGAGTCGGAAGCTTAACCGACTGAGCCACCCAGGTGCCTCCAAATCTCCCTTTTTAAAGCTGACTAAGATTCTGTTGTCTGTATAGACCACGTCTTGTGTATCCATTCATCCATCAATAGACACAGGTGGCTAGGAGATTGTCTTGCCCAGAGTTCTCTGTGGGCTGAATAGTGAGACCATCCCTGGTGCTTCTTGGCAGCCCAGGGACCCAGTGTCCCAGTTTGGTTTGCTCAAAGTGAGTTCCTGCCCTGGGGTCAACTAGGTGGAACCACAGAAATGTCCCCTCTGAAACTTTTTCAGAGGACACCATAGGGATTCTACTGCCGGCACCTCACAGAGCCAACTTACCTCCGATAATCTCGGTTCTTGCGCTTAGAACTTCCACGCCTCCTTGTCCCACACAGGAAATGCTCCTCTGCCCCAGCTCTCGCCCCTCCCGCCCCCCACTGCTCCCTTGGAAGGTCTGTCTCTTATTTTATAGACAGGCCCGGCAAAGTGCAAATTGGCAGAAAGGAACAGAGGCATCTGGCTTTTGGTCTTTAGACTCAGATCTTCCCAGACTCCAAATTCCCAGTTTCCCCAGCGATCTTGCCCTCTGCAGCTTAAACTAGGTTAGTTGGTCGGGGTGTTATTTTGTGGTCTGGCAGGCCCACTCACTCCTTTGTCCACAAGAATTAAATCAGGGCATTTCTTCCCTTGACTCATTTCCCTTCAGTCACAACAACTTTGGGTCCCACCCCTCCCCCATCGCAAGGATCCTCAGATCAGAGGACCTGATCTGTCAGATCAGAGGCTTCCAAAACTTTCATCCTGGCCTGCCTCTGGCCCCTTTGTTTCTTTGCAAAGAACTTCCCTGTTGGAAGTGCCCATGCAGTCACTGGCCACAGGCCCCCCTCGGAGCAAGGGTAAAAAGAGAGAGTGAGTGGGGGGTGCAAGGACTCTATGCCCCACTGCTTCTTCTGGGGCTGCTGGGGACAAGCAGGGGAGGGCAAATGGAGCCGGGGAGGGCAAATGGAGCCGGGGACGAGGGGAGGGAGCAGCAGGGGCTGGCTGACAGGATTCCAACGAGAAAAAGCAGGCAAGGCTCAGAGGGCCAGCTTGCCAACCAGCACAGCCCGGCCCCACCTCCCTCCCCCATTGTGAAGGAAACAGAAAGAAGGCAGGATCTAATCTGCCTTTGTTCTAATTTGGAGTGCCAAGGCCCCCCCACTGGGCAGGGGGCCACGTAGGGTGTGCTCTTTGGGGGCCTTTTTCTCACTGGGAGGAGGAAGCTTGCTACTGCTCACAGGCTTCTTGAAGTTTCAGAAGAGAGCAGTGGGGAGTTGAGCCCATCAGAAACAAGAGCACTTGGTGGAATCTTCTGGTCACAGGGAACTGCTCTGGATTTCCTCTTTCTCAAAATTTCCCAAAACCCCTCTTAAATTTCCCTTCTTAATTTCATCCCATTTCCTATAACCTTTTAAAATAGATCTTGTTAAATGCATTCCCCCTCTTCCTCTGGATGTTAATCCTGTTTCACATATGCATATAGACTGTCCCATCCTTTATTATCCTGGCCAAGCCTTGAGGTAGCTCTTGGGGATTTTATGAAGAAATTCTGAAGCAATGAATGAGTAAATGAGCCACCCATCAACAAGGAACTGGAGCATTGCCTGTCAAACCAACCAGCCCTTTCAATAAACTCGTTAGCCTAAGCCCCCAGTGGGGGGGGGGGGGGTTGCTTTTTTTTTTCTCTGGATGCCCACCAAGATAGTTTTATTTCAAGAATTCAGGGTCCTAAAAAAAAAACAAAAGGACCTCTGGGTCCTTCTAACTGGAACACAATTCTAGATGCTGGAACATTGAAAGTGAGAAGTGCAGTATCGACACATTTGCATTCCCCGGACAAATGGGGGAGGGGGCCAGATGGGGAGGCGGAGCATGACTTAGGGCTTCCATTGCGGCTCCCACAGCTGCACCATGTGAAAACCCTTGGTAACTCAGGGGCGTAAGGGGCAAAGGAGTCTATTTTTGTCTTCTGCTCCTGGGAGAGTGCGAGACAGCCTCTGTTCTGTCAGTCCTTATCTTCCTCCACTTTTTGGGGCCTTGCTGGACCTTGAGCCGATCCAGGGACAATCTCACACAAGGCCATAGCTCCATCTCGCTGCACAGAGACAATGAGAGCATCTGGACAGGCTGGATGGGGTAGGAGATGACAAAGAGATGAGTCATCCCGCCAGCAGACAAACAGTGCAGTCCAGAGACAAGGAAGAAGGAAGAGAGGAGGAAAAAATGTGTCCTTGTTTTGCCTTCATTAAAGAGGTGGGTGTAGAGGTCTGGGGGCAGCGCCTGGACAAAGAACAAAACGAATACCAGAAACAGGGACTCAGACTCCAGGTGCGTGGGGCCAGCCAGCACCGGGACGGGCTCCAGCGCCAGGAACCACGGGCTGCCACCAAAGGCAGAAGCACCCTGTGCTCACGGTGAGGAGGGTGGGAGGTGACATGTGCGGAGTAAGTATAAGAAGGCCTTCTAGGCTCATTCTATAAATACAAAGACGACTTGTTATTTTTTTTCTGTGTTCTCTTCCTTCTGCTCTATTTCATAGTTTCCCAGAGTCAGAGAACAAAAAGCAAGAAAAGAAGGAAGAGGAAGGAAGGAAGGAAAGTAGGAAGAAAGGAAGGAAATAGGGAAGGAAGGAAGGAAGGAAGAAGGAAAACCACCAGGATGTCTCACTTTTGTTAGACTGGAATCCCTGAATCACTGAAAACATCGCTGTGTGAGGGTAACGGTGGAATGGCCATAAGGCCTGTGGTCCCCAAGATCCCGGGGCCCCAGCACCGGCAGGCCCACGCTAGCACACAGAGTTGATTTCTGCAGATTTGCAAAAGGCACCCTCTCTGGTGGATGGAGTTCAGCAGACACAGAGCTTGGCAAATTGACAAAGAATCTGTGCAAGTTAAAAAACAACAAAAAAAGCAGGACACGGGGCCTGGCAAATAAAGCATGGCCTGGATTTCAAGGATGCATGGGCAGGAATCCTTGCGCGGGACCCAGCCTGCACGTCTGCGTGCGGAAGCCTCATCTGCTTCCAGAGCATCTCTGACCTTCTGTCTGGAAGCTGCGTTGGGTCCTGCTGGCGACAGCACTGGAGTGGCTCTGTTCCCTGGCCCCTCTGAACAACCGTGAGTGATGACTGTTCTAGGGAAGAACGGGAACAATGCACTGGTAACCAGGGAGGGGATTACTCTGCTAGAGCCAAGGAAGTGTGCCATTGTGGCTGAGAAATCAATGGTCATGCTAGCCAGAAACTCAGGGTTTGTTTCTGCAGTGGTAACATGGGGGGATGCTGATTGATGGGCACCCATTCATAGCTGTGGAGTCTGCACTGGGTGAGGCCGCTGGAACGGGACAGCTAGAGGCAGGACCAGGGGAAAAGTACATGAACCGTTGTCGCAGTGCCTTTACATGGTCCTTTTTTTTTTTTTTTAAGATTTATTTATTTGAGAGAGAACGCATGCGTGCGCGCACGAATGCGGGGGGGGGGGGGGGAGGGAGAGGCAGAGGGAGGGAATCGCAAGCAGACTCCCCACTGAGCCCAGATGCGGGGCTCAATCTCGCAGCCCTGAGATAATGACCTGAGATCATGATGAGCTGCAGTCAAGAGTCGGACACTTAACTGTCCTACTTTCTCCATCTTCCCCCTTAAAAATCTGCCCTCCGGGGATGGAACCTGGGGGGCTCAGTCGGTTAAGCGTCTGCCTTCGGCTCAGGTCATGACCCAGGGTCCTGGGATCGAGCCCCACATTGGGCTCCTTGCTCAGTGGGGAGCCTCCTTCTCCCTCTCCCTCTCCCTCTGCTTGTGCTCTCTCACTCTCTCTGTCAAATAAATAAAATCTTTGAAAAAAAAAATCTGCCCTTCGGAAAGGGACTGATATGCTCATTCACATAAGGTTAGAATGACTGAGTAAAAATTGATATGCTGCCTTTCCCAAAAGCGCCTATATTTTGAGACATAAAATCAGCTCCCAGGGATGCAAAACCAAGTGGGCTGGACTCTCGAGGTTTCCTCCAGGGCTAACACACTGTGGTTTCTGCTGTTGTGAGAACAAATGATATAACGGGTATAAACCGTGAAACACTTAAAAATGCATATAAGTACTTTTATTTAAACACAACCACATGTGTCAAAGTGATCTGTAATAGAAGAACTGTACAAACACAGTCACTCAATTAAGTTCTGTGGTTCTAGATACAAACAATGCAATTGCCCCAGCTGGTATAGAACTCAAGGACTTGTAGTTTTTACTCTTGCCAGCAAGAAAAAGGCATAAATATGAGCAAGCTAGAGGAGACAGGAAATTGCAAGGGAAAGACAAAAGTACGTTGATACTATGATCAAATTTTACACTGTGTGCAAGGTTTGTTACCTTAATCTTTGGTAAGGGAGAGTCTCAGGTTATTATTGCTTTGCAAAGCTTCTCTCTGGAAATCTGAGAGAGAGTCGGTCTCCAAGAATACCAATACTGTAAAGTGACTCATGGCTTTAAACAAACAACACCCTCCTTCCACCCCCCAACCACCGTGGCCCAGAATGAATGCCAACAAATTAGAAAAGAAATGGTCCAAGGCAGAACTCCTTGGAAGAGCAAAGGCATGTCACTAGAGTCGGGACAAGAGAGGGGGTAAGATGGCAGGAGGAGGCCTGCCCCACAGGCGGGGACCTCACAAAAGCTCACCTTTGTGGGTCCCAGATGGAGCCCAGGACAGGGGCCACTAGCCTCTTAGCCCCGGTCTTGCTTATACAGGTCCTGCTTTTTATAGAGGCCGTGCTCTCAGAATAAAAACCATTTTCAGAAACTGCCATCATGTAGGCAATTCTTAACTTTTCAATACTTAAATTTCTGTGTGTTAAAGTTTATTTTCTCTCTTCTTGAATAACGAGGGGACAAGAGAGGAAGAGTCTGTTTCTTACCTAATTTGATCCATTCCAATGAGGTGAAGAGAATAGCATCCTCTCCTAGCTCCCTCCCATCTCACTAGTTACTCAGGGCAGAATCCTCTCCAAAACATCTTCAAACCATAGGCGGATGACTTGTGTCTGAGTTACATGAAATTAATCTGGCAACTCCGAAAACTCTGCACTGAGCACTGTCATCTACTCCCTGTCCACCCTCTGCCGGGTAATCCCGGTTGTTAGGAGGAAATAAGGGAGAGCTGGTTGTGGGTCTAGGAAAACAGAAACCCATCCTGCCTCCTTTTAGGATAAAAACAAAAGAAACCCTTTCCTAATAAACTTTTTACCCTGTGAAGAAAAAACAAGGTTCAACTGACAAACGCTAATGCAATTAGTCATTGCAATAAAATGTTAAACCCAAAGGTTGAATTTAAACAACCCCTGCAATCTGATGTTAATCTGAAACAGTGTCTCATCTTAGGCACGAAGGTAGTTCCTCGCGTTCCTTCCGCTCCCTAAAGCCAACATCGCGGCAAAGCAATGAAATGCGCAATCCTTTGATAATTCTGCAGTTTACCTCCAGATTGCAACACCCATGAGTCAGAAAACTGATCAGAAGCTTTCCTTGTATCATTTCTGAATGTATCCACGTTTTCCTGGGCTCGCAGGAAAGCGATGTTACAGTGTGTTTGTGAGAGCTGTATGTGGATTAATGCCCCTTGCTCCGCGGGCATTTGAGTACCTACCACTTACCGGGCAGAGTTTACAAAACCCTTTTACAACCCTTGAATCATTTAAGGCAATAGTATTCTCTTGTTTCTACAGATGAGAGAATCGAACTTCAAAAAAGCATAAGGGCCTTGGCCCTAAGGCAAGACACGTGGTGAGAGGTGGTGTCGGGACTGGAGCCGACACTTTCCACCACTCCTTCCTGTGTCCTGTTGCTGGACCGTAATGTTTTTAATGCACTCAGAGTTGCTGTTTGGGAAGGGCAGCATGTCTCAGGGCAAGCGGCTTAGCCTCTGGAGTCTTCACTTCAAGTTCCATGACACAGCCATGACACACAGGTTGTGTGTGGTTTCCTGGATTTTCTAATGGGCCAATCATTCCCACCTTGCTGAATTATTACAGCAATTAGAGAAGAAGCAGGCAAAGGCCCTATGACGCAATGGCCAGTGCACGGTAAGGTCAACCGTACTGACTGTCACGAGTGTCCTTCAATAACGGGAGCACCAAAATTAACAGCTTCTCCCTGGAAAAACAACCGAAAGCTACCAAGGCAGAAAGATGCTAACGTCTATGGGGTTCCCCATTGTGGTCAAGCATTAATACCCAAATACTGTTTCCTAGATCATGCGAACATCTTGTGATAACCTGCCACCGGATTCTTTACAACTGATATAAAAGCTCACGCCTTTCATCTACACACACAGACCAGTATTAACAGGAGCCATTAGTTCCTGGATATGAAGTGGTGTCCTTTATCCTATTTTGAATTTTTTTTTTTTTTTAATTTGCCTTTCCAGGACCTATTTACCTCAGGCCCACTCTGGACTCTCAGAGGAAGCTGGAATTAGCGCCCGAGATAGCTGGAAGATCAGGCTGTTGCTACTGATAGGCCCGTCTGATGAAGACCACGAGGATGTTTAAAAACCAGAGACATTAGGCTAGAAAAATAAGGAAACTGGAGCTTCCCAGAAAAAGAAAAAACAAAACAAAACCACTTCTCTTTTTCTCTACAGCCCAGGTGGCAGACACTGGCTCTTGCTACAAAATAAAACAAGTTTCTCTTTTCTATGAACAGGACAAAATGTGAAAAGCCAGCAGAGATCCAGCTGACTGGCGGTCTTTCTCCTTCAGATTACTCCTAGCGGGTTACTGGGCTTAGCTTCCCTACCTGTCCCCTACCTGCACAGGCCTCAGCGGACATCAAGCTGTTCATGCAAAGACTTCTCACAAGGGGGCTTGAGGGCCTCTTTGGGTGTCCTCCTGGGGGGCCATCTATCAGGTCCTCCACCCCACCCACCTCTCCTTCAAGCCCCAGCTCAGTCTAATTTCCTTCTTTCTTGAATTCATGGGCGAAGATTTAACAACTCTACGTAGTCACCATCAAACGTTTCCTGAGCACCAACCACAGACCAGCACAGGCTCCACGGTGCAAAGACATTTATGTTCTATCCTCAAAACCTCATACTGTAGGCACAGGACAGACAAGTGATTAGGTGATCGGAGTACAGTGTGATCAGCGCTGTGGTCTATGCAGGGAGGTCGGGACAGAAGGTGGAAATGCAGAGGAAGAGGGGTCTTAGTAGAATGTGGAGGAGGGAGATCTAGTTCCCTCTTGTTGAGATAAGGGGCTGGTCAAGGTAGGCTTCCTGGAATTGATATTATATAACCTGCTGGTTGAACAAAATAAAGAGGTGTTCCGGAGAGTATATTGCCAAGAGGTGACCATAGCTTGGGGCCCAGGGTAAAGGCAGCAGGCAGCCGGAGCCCCTTACTCTTCAGCACGAACACCTGCCACTGGGCAAAGGAATAGGATTCACACACCCCAGGCTCTCCCTTCGAGGGCATCCCTAGGAGGAAATATGGTTCGGAAAGCCCGAAAGTTCCAAGGATGGAGGAGCCTTTGGGGCATGAGTTCAGTTTCGATTCCCTAATGTCTGGTTGTAAATTAATGGAATATTTGTGACCACATAATAAACAGAAAAGGCTTTGAATAAAGGTATCTCAGTATCTAGGTTCAGCCTGACCTTGAAGTGGGTTACTTCAGAGGCTCAAGGGGGAATCAGGTTTTCTAGATCAGTCCCCAACCAACCTCTCCAAGCCTCGGATGCCTGTGTCAGGAGCATCACGTAAGCAAGCCGTGCTTGCCTGACCATGGGCCTGCTAGCCAAGAGTCACCCTCAGGATCACGGCTGTTGGCATAGACGGTGCTGGGCAGCTGCAAAGGACATGCAATTACATTAAGTTTTATAGGAAGAACAGCTAGTTAGTATTTCCTGGGTGACGGTAATAGGCACCAGAACTTGCCCAAGGCATCCCTTTTAGGAATGTTTATGCATTGCTTGCTGCGTGCCTAGCACCTGGTTCGTTTTCCCCACTGGCACACGTGTTATTTTTCAGGTGATCGAGAGGTTTGTCTGTCGCTCTACCCCCTTCTCCAGAAGTCAATTTCTCAGGCAGGAGAATGTACAAAAGATCGCCAAGAAAATATGCTCTTCTTATGTGTAAGTAGACAACTAAGCCAGGATTAGGAGACTGTGTGGCTGGACCTGGGGTTGGACCAGAGTGAATAACCGCTAAGATGCTTTCTAGCTCTGACTTTCTGTGAGTCTAAATTGTCCTCATTCTTTTATCTGGTTTGATTTGAGACTACCAGCTTTGTGAGCTGGTTGGCTTAAGATGAGGCTTATAGCCTGAAACTATGCACAGAATTTTTCTCCATGCAAAGCTAATGACCCAAAGAACGAATGAAGAGAATATTCTGGTCACTCATGGTCCATCCTAGCCATCTCATCAGAGCAGAGCTGAAATTCACTCACAGAAAGTAGAAATTTTATTCTGAGACTGCAGATGCACGGTGCCAAGTAATCAAGTGAAATTGAACATTTCAACTCAACACCTAAATTCTTCCTCAGCACCAGGCACTCAGTATCTCTGAGAAGTGGATGGACTTTGAATTTGAACTGGAGCTAAGTTCACCACCATTCTTGTGAACCACGTTGCCCCCTCAACTGTCTGATTGAAAATAACCTGCATACATTTTAGAAGCTTTGGAAATCCTGAAGCTGGCACCGCTCCTTCCAAATGATCTTCGTCAAAGGGCCCCTTCAGTTGCTCTAAAACCCCCTAACTAGAAAAGGTGCTGCTTGCAGATTAGTAACAGGCCTCCCCTGGACAGTAAGTTTACCCGAATGCTCTGTGGTCCCAGCCAGTCATTTATAAAAGCGTTAGATGGGTACAGTCACTAGGTATGGCCGGGCTGCTGGTTACAATAGTTTGAAATGTACTGAGCATGATTCTGCTCAACATGTTGGGACCCAGGAAAATAAAGCCGAGTCCCAGAACCTCTCCTCAATGAGCACAAATCACTGCTGTCCCTCAGCTGCTCCCTGGCTGTCGTCCCGTCCCTCCCCACCCCCCACCCCGTGTGATGAAGCCACTGACGAGTAGCACAGACACCAGGAGTATCTGATCTGGGGCATCACAAAATAAACTGAGCTGGTCTTAGGGAATCTGGACAGAGACTAAGCCACCGGGCAGAGGGGAGCTACCATTTATTCTTGATGAGATCCAGAGGTTTGAGGTTGGCATCCCTGAGAACACTTTAGGTGGAATAAATTGATGAGTGGTGTGGAGCTTTTTCTGTTTCAACATTCACAAATCCCTGCTGGTGCCCCGAGCCTGGCTGGGCTCTCACAGGAAGCACTCAGGCTGACCGTCATATATTGATTCTGGACAAGTCAGCGTCTAGATCCCAGGATGAGTCTTCCTGCCCGTGGACAAGAATTGCTAGGAAGTCCCCTTTGAGGGGACTCCGCTTACTAGTTGTATTTGCAGAATTTGTTCATGAAATTGCAAATACACACACACATACACACAATTTTCTTCTGTCATCAATCCACTGCAGGAGATCACCATTATTAATCCGACTTGACCACCAGGTAAGTCATCATTTCCACACTTCTTTGCATTTGAGTTTGTCACTAGTTAACCTGGGAGCTCAGCATGTTTTTCTACTTCCCTGGCTCCCTCCAGGGAGGTTAAGAAAATAAAGATAATAACAGCGAAAATCTGGAAAGCTCTGATATGCGTCCTGCAGTTAGGAAGAAAAGCCATTGATGTTATTCTCCCCTCTGTAATTGGAAGTCCTTAAAGAGGACCTCATACTTGCACACTGGGCAAAAACTGACCAGTGGAGATGGGGGTAGGGGACATGGGGGGAGATCAGAGGCCTTCTCTTTCCCAGCACTTCCCACCTACTTAATCCTGCTCTGAGGCAAGGAGGCAAGTCGTGCGCCACTCCCCCCGCCCACCCCCCACCCCCCGCCCCATCCCCAGCCCCGGTTTCTTAATGGGCTCACTGAGGGAGGGCGGCAGCCAGACCCCGTGGACCCTCCAGGCCCTGATAGCCACAAATCCCGAAGGCAGTTGATTGCACGTTTTTTTGCCCTTTTGTCATGAGGGGCTCCTGTTGTCTCTTCAGAGTATTTCTCTTTAATTCTTTTCACTTTCCCCTTTACTCTGCAGAGATTTCTTCTCCAAAAAATAATCCCTCCTATCCTCTCTTCCCCTGACCGCCCTCGCCCCTCCAAAATGCTTCAGCCCATCCCAATGAAATGCAGATACAAAAAGAAGGCTCCCTTTGGGCTCGGATTCTAGCTAATCCGCTTTTAGCCTGAATTACAAAGTCAGTCCCTCCTTAAGGCATTCCTCTATTGGCTCAGTTTGCCTGAAAGACTTTTAAGAGAGGCAGGAGGAGATGGACAGACAGGGAGGCACAGAATTCAACTTACCGCCACTGCTCGCTTTCCTTCCCTCCCTGGAGAGCTTTCTCTTCAGCCCTGGGCTCTAGCAGGACCTCCGCTCCATGCACAGCTCCAGCCTGCTTTAAATTTCAAGGCAGGGGGTGGGGTCAGTGGCCCTGGGTGGGCGGGTTTCTCTGCAGCCGGAGAATGCCCGGTGGACAGGGCCCTGAGGGAGCCCAACGGGGCGGGCCTGTTTTTATAAAGAGGGGGAGGAAGTTTCTGATGGAAGCAGCACAGCCCAACCTGGTTTAGGGCCAGCCTGATTATTCACAATCCTGATGTCATCAAATCACAGGAATTTGGGAGTTGGACGGAACCTTAACAATCATCTTCCTTTAAAGCCCTAGTCTATGACCTAAATGGGACCCTCGGTATCAGCTGGCTGTAAGCTTATCATGGAAAGAGGAATTTACGGTTCTAAACAAATACAGACAAGGCCTCAAGGGCTTCTTCTGGAATCTCCAGCAGTAAATCTGCCCCTCTGGACACAAGAGGGTGGGAGGACTGGACAGGTGGATCAGTTCCCTCCAGGCACAGAAGTGCCAGGGTTGGGGCATGTGGGGAACGGGGTGGGGGGGGGTCAGTAAACAAAGGTGGGCAGGGCTCCTCTGCTGTGGAAAGTACCCCCGCCTGAAATCTTCATCAGGCACCCACGCTGCCACTGCCCCGCCCTATAATCATGGAGAGATCATTTCACTTCCCTGTAGAGTGATGGCTGAGGACTTCTCGGCTCCAGCATTCCCTGAGTGGGGCTATGGAATAAAGGTGGGGGGCCCTGAATCAATGCTCTGTCTAAACTCTTTTTCTGCACAGCCTTGCCTGAAATTCTATCGTTGGCTATCCATCCCTTAAACTTTCCCCTGTTCTGGAGTTTGCTTTTAAATGCAAATACTCCTAGAAATGGGCAACCTGTTTGACCTGTTAGAATCTGCAGACGACTGATAAGGAAAAGCAGCAGGTTAAGGGGAGGCTTAGGCTTGAATCAACGGTACCAGTAATGAGGGACGTGACCTCAGCCAGGGTTTTCAGTCGTGCTGAGCTAGCGCATCAGAGGCCACGTGCGTGGATTAGAGCGTGACCATGTGCAGGAGCTCCCTGGCGTACCTCGGGGCTCAATATGTGGCATCTGTATTATTGGTTAGTGTCTGGCTGAGACAAGGCAGTGTGAAAGAAAGAAGCAAGAGGGATGCCAGGAGAGGGATCAGAAGGCTGAGATGGGCAGAAGAAATTGAGGGATGACCAGCTCTTGTAGGAGAGGCCAGATTTCATAGATTCTGATCCTAAGTGTGCTCATATTTGTCAAGCAATGAGAGCTGATTTTGAGGTGGGAAAATAAGGCAGTCGTGTCCAAAGTCAAACTGTGTTTCTATATTTTTATCAAGCCGTAGCTCTGCCAATGGCCGTTATAGAAAAGGGGAACCATGGGGGTCAAGTTAGCTACAGAGCATTGGGGCTAGGACATCAGATTAGCTGCAGCCAAGAATGGCTCTGTCCTATGGAGACGTCTCTACCTCCCCGTAGTGTGGGATGCCATGATAAGGGCCAGAGGCTTTTTCTGCCATTTTGGTTTGGCAGAGATGGAGGGATCTTTAATCTGAACTCCTGTAGAGGATGATTTACTCCTGAACGATTACGCTTAAATCCTTAGATCACACAGAGATTGGAGCCTGGGTATTGGCTCCTAAAGCCTGAGCAGGGGTAGGATCTATATGTCAGGATCCATAACAGGGTGTGATCCAGGAGTGGGCAGGGAGAGTCCTTTCCCAACATGTGTCAAGATACCTACAATTCCCCCTTTAGAAATGTATTCCCTTAGGTGTTTAGCCCCCAGTTAAAATGCAAATTTAATCACAACCTTCAAAGTAGTCTCCAGTGGGGTGGAGCTGTCTGTTGGCCTCAAGGGAACTACAGGCCTGGGGTCTTGAGGGAGAGAGGGGGAGACCAAGAGGGAGCAGGAGATTAAGAGGAGAGGTTTCCGGTCACCAACAGGTACCCCTCAGCTTTGCTGCAATACACCCAAATGACTCAGACCAGATTATACCTTGCTAGAACCTAGGAACTGGGGCCTTTGTGTTCCTATTAAATAAGAGATTGTTTTTCTTTGGGGAAGCCTGAGAAGGAGGAGGTAGGTGTAGAAAAGCTGATACAGTGACAATGGGGGCCTCGATTCTAGACGAGGGATTGTTGCGGAGGAGGGAAAAAGAAAAAAGAAATCTTGGTGAAATCACATCCTGGGAAAATTGTATCAAAACCCTTTGCTTTCAAGGAAGAGAAATAAAACCCCAGTCCAAATAACATGGAGACAAAATGGGCTCAGGGAAACCGGAAGGAAATACTCCTACAGCACTTTCCCAGCCTGGCATTCTTTCGAGGTGGCATCCAGCCCTTGCAGAATGTGTGAGTCACCAGTGGGGACCCCTTATCACTGGAATGGGCGCAGGGATGGCGCATGAGAACAAGGACCGCACTGAGACCCCAATCGGCTGACTAAGAAATGATGTGATGTCTGTGGAAATTCCAAGAAAAGAGAAATGGGCAAGAGCCTTAGGACAAGATGGTTTGGGACCAGAAGACAGAAATTTTGTGTACAATCTAAGGAGGTTTAATTTTGTTAGCCGTCAGGGTGGATTTTTTTAATATCTTTTTTTTTTTTTAATTTGAGAGAGAGAGAGAGAACACTAGCAGAGGCAGAGGGAGAGGGAGAAGCAGACTCCCCACTGAGCAGGGAGCCCGACGCGGGGCTCCATCCCAGGACCCTGGGATCATGACCTGAGCCGAAGGCAGATGCTTAGCTGACTGAGCCACCCAGGCGCCCCAGCGATCAGTGGGGTAGATATCATAACAGATGTGAGGTGGGGTGGTGGTATATGGCATTCATTGTCTATGCCTTCATCCCAACTAGAGACTCTCGAATTGCTCAGCTGTATCACTGACCTCAATTCCACGCAAACATCGAGAAACATCAAATAGGCTGAAAGCCTGAGAAGTGCCTTTATTTTTTTTTTAAGATTTTATTTATTGGGTCGTCTGGGTGGCTCAATCGTTAAGCGTCTGCCTTCGGCTCGGGTCATGATCCCGGGGTCCTGGGATCAAGCCCCGCATCGGGCTCCCTGCTCAGCGGGAGGCCTGCTTCTCCCTCTCCCACTCCGTCTGCTTGTGTTCCCTCTCTCGCTGTCTCTCTCTCTCTCTGTCAAATAAATAAAAATTCAAAAAATCTAAAAAAAAAGATTTTATTTATTTATTTGACGGAGAGAGAGAGCACAAGCAGGAGAGCGGCAGGCAGAGGGAGAGGGAGAAGCCGACTCTCCGCTGAGCAGGGAGCCTGATGCGGGGCTCGATCCCAGGTCTCTGGAACCATGACCTGAGCCAAAGGCAGACGCTTAGCTGACTGAGCCACCCAGGCACCCTGAGAAATGCCTTTAAATATGGTTGTTTTGTTAAGAGTCATTCATGAGACGGTACCGGAGTTTTTTGTACTATATTTGCAACTCTTCTATAAGTGTGAAATTATTTCAAAATAAAAAGGTAAAAATTGGGTTATTCTCTTGGAGAAGTAATTCTACTTCTGCATAGGGTGCCGACCCCCCACACTGTTGAAAATCCTTGTATACCTTTTGACTCCCCCCCAATATAACTACTAATAGCCTACTGTTGACTAGAAGCCTTACCGATAACATAGTTGATTAACACATATTTTGTGTGTTATATGTATTATATACTGTATTCTTACAATGAAGTCAGCCAAAAAAAGAAGTGTTATTAAGAAAATCATAAGGAAGAGAAAAAACATTTACAGTATTGTACTGTATTTATTTTTTAAAATATCTGCATGTAAGTGGACCCATGTGGTTCAAACCCATGTTGTTTAAGGGTCAACTGTATGTAGCCCAATGAAATAAATTTTTAAAATTCCTAAACAAGAAAATGTAGGTATAAAACATTATTTTGGCTATCTAAAAACTGAGAATAATTGGGCGCCTGGGTGGCTCAGTTGGTTAAGCGACTGCCTTCGGCTCAGGTCATGATCCTGGAGTCCCGGGATCAAGTCCCACATCGGGCTCCCTGCTCAGCGGGGAGTCTGCTTCTCCCTCTGACCCTCCTCCCTCTCATGCTCTCTGTCTCTCATTGTCTATCTCGCAAATAAATAAAAAAAAAAATCTTAAAAAAAAAAAATTTAAAAACTGAGAATAACATATGTCCAAAAATAGGGGAATAATATGTTAGTATAATGCAATATTACATAGCCATTATGGTGATTGATAATATAATTATATAGAAAATCAAAACTGATCATAAATTACCTCACCCAAAAGAAGTAGAAAACAGATATGTATTATGCACTGTAATATAAACCACATAAATACCACGTATCTGTATAATGAAGATTGCAAGAGAAAATCAAGTGTTGGAGTGTTGTACTTTTTGGAGGTTTTTTGTCAATTCCTTTCATGATATTTTTAAACTGTTTTAATAAAAAGAGACTTACTGACTCCACAGTGGATCCAAGCCAGTGTGTGTGTCTAGCAGTTTCTCTCTGACACAGGCTCCAGAAGGACAGGGTTGTCTAGGACAACGCGTTGGAAGATTAGGATTTTCCTTAACCTGTTGTAAAGTTATCCTTGCATTTATTCAAACTTTTCTTGAATACATCTCACTTTCAATCAATTCCTTCTTGGAGGGGATCGAGTTTCTTCCTCCCCATTCTCTAAAACAACTTCATGTCCTTGGTTCTAAGCTACCCCTTTGACCTCTGAGACGTGACCTCCAGTTTCAAACTTCTAGGATGGGTAAACACGCCCCTGTCCTACTGCACTGGCTCCCTGGTGAGCGGGGGTGGGTGGGTGGGGCTGGTGGAGAGAGCCTGCGGCTCTAAATCAGCAAGTTTGTCTTTTTTCTCTGAAATTAGTTGGATGACTCTGGGCCAGTTTACCCTGTGCTTTAGCTTCTTTGAGAGCAATAAACTCACAAGAGTATTATTTGGTCAAGTAGGATAACAGAGGAAAGAAAACACTTTGAGGAAAGTGATATAAAATTGGTGATTTAATAAGTCATTTTGTCAATATTTTTTGCATATTGTCTTCTAAGCGATATTAGTGTCATACCTGTGAAAAAAACCAATGCTAATAATATTTTTTCTTTTAAAAGCCATTTTACAGGGGTGCCCGGGTGGCTCAGTCAGTTAAGCGTCTGACTCTTGATTTCAGCTCAGGTCATGATCTCAGGGTCGTGAGATTGAACCCTGCATTAGGCTCTGTGCTGGGTGTGGGGCCTGCTTAAGATTCTCTCTCCCTCTCCCTCTGCTCCCCCCACTGCCCCCCACCACCGCCTCTCTCTCTTTCTCTCAAAAAAAAAAAAAATTACCACACTAAACACAAATTAATGAAGGAGGAGACTGTGTGAGGGAAGAGAGGGTATATGGGAAAATTCTGTACTTCCTACTCAATTCTACTGTAAATCTAAAACTTCTCTAAAAAATGTCTGTTAATTAAAAAAATATTTACTTGAAAACGCACAATACAACCATTTCTGATATTATAAAACTGTATCTTAATATTATATTTATGTATACATAAGAATCTAGTTTTGTGGGGTATTTTGCAGAGATTAATTGGTCTGTGAAATCATCCACTGCCATCTGCTTATATCTAGGCATAGCTTATTTAATCAATAGCTGTAAGTATTCTATCAACATCTTATGATTTTAAGGGTGTCTGTGCTCAATCAATCTGAGGTGACTTGAGCTACTCTAATCCCTTCCTCTATGCTTGAGGACACTGAGAAGTGGCTGCCCCAAGTGGCAGTGTGAGTGCTGGGGGCCAGTGCGGGAGTGCTGGTCTCCTCTGTGTGCCCTTGTCCTACTGTACCTAGCGCCACCAAACCCGGTGGCCTCCTTGAAGTCCTTGATTTGTCTCCTTTCAGCCTTTCCTGTCATTTCTTTTTGTTCTAAAACAACAACAGCAGCAATAACCAAATCCAAATGGGCACAGATCCCTCCATCCGTTCTGCCCCCAGGCTGACCCCAAGTGTGAGGTCCTTGCCGTGTGTGGCGGGGACAGGCTCCTTGGAGAAAGCCGCCCAGTCCTCCTCACCTCTGCGATGAGATCATCCCTGATAGGGAGGTGTGATGACTTACGCAGGGCAGGCTCTGCATCAGTTCTGGTCACCAGCTGGGGAACAGCATGTGTTCAGGGCAACGGGAACATACTGTTTACACTGGACCCACCTTCCCACCGTGCCATCACAGGACTCTGCTCTGGTGGCCTTCTTCCTGAGTCAAGCATTTTTGCCCAGTGAATAAAGTTCTGGTGTAGCTTTCCATAGCTCCCTGCATATCCAGACTCCACCTCAGGGAAATGATGCATGTTTTACAAGATGCTTTTTGAGCTCATTCTGACTGAAATGTACATTTTTTTTTCCCTGTGATGGATTTGCACCAATCTGAGTTAATCTGAGATCAAAAATTTCCCCCAGCCTCCCTTTATCTATGGGGCACAGGGTTTCCTGTTTGATTTTAGATTGATGCCTTTAATCACACACATTCCAAATGTCACTTGTCCTATCTCACTGTGTTGGTTCAGGGATGAGGTGGCCCAGTCCACAGCTTTTATTAGAAACAGAGGGAAGTTGCCAGAATCAGAGCACCGAACAAGCTCCTGTTGATCTGAATATTCTGACCTGACCTCCAATTTAAAAGAAAGACTTTGTGGGGGCACCGAAGTAGTGCAGTCAGTTGGGCGTCTGACTCTTGGTTTCGGCTTAGGTCATGATCTCAGGTCTGTGATCTTAGGGTTGTGGGATCGAGCTCGGTGTCAGGCTCTTCACTCAGCAGGGAGTAGGCTTGGGATTCTCTCTCCCTCTCCCTCTGCCCCTCCTCCCTACCCTTGCTCTCTCTGTCTCTCTAAAATAAATAAATCGTAAAAAAAAAAAAAAAAAGACTTTGTGAGCCCTACTTACTTACGTGTAATGACCATCACAACTGTAACAGGTCAAGGCCGCAGACCCATCCATTCCCAAGTTACTATTTCATGGGTTTGGGCTAATATAGAAATCACCTTGGAATGTGAAGAATGTATACATCAGGTTAGAAAACACTATGATGCCAACTTATTTTTTTTTTTAAGATTTATTTATTTTACAGAAAGAGAGAACACACGAGTGAGCGGGTGAGCGGAGGGGCAGAGGGTGAAGGAAAGACTCCTGAGCAGACTCCAGGCGCTGAGCACGGAGCCCGATGTGGGGCTCGATCTCACAACCCTGACATCATGACCTGGGTCGAAATCCCGAGTCCATTAAGCATTGGTGCTTAACCGACTGAGCCACCCAGGTGCCCTATGATGCCAACTTGTAAAAAAACACACTCCCCAAAGGGTTAACAGCATAGGAGAGGTTATAGCTACAGATCGGAAAAGCAACTGCTCTGAAACAATATTGTAAACCAAGGGAGTAGGTGAGCCTCTCAGTAGAGAGTGTTGAGAGTGCCGAGGTCTGAACCTTGGATTTAGAGTAAGATTTTCTAGGGTGAGAATTTCTAGCACGTAGTGGGCCTCCGTGTCCAGGCTGGCCGAAGGCAAAGGGCTCAGGGAGAAGGAGGGCTGGTGCCGAAGAGCAGAGGAGACCCGAGGAACCGCAAGGCTCTGGGGGCAGGTAACACGAAGAGGAGAAGGAAGGTAGTCGCTGGGCTAGCAGAAGGTGATCTGACTCATGAAGGAAAGTAGAAGTTATTTCTGAAGGGTGGCGTTGACCACGCGGCCCTCCGTGTCACCACGCCACAGCTCTGATCCCCAGGGATGGCACCTAGCTGGAGCGAAGATAGTGAGAGGAAGGAGACTTCAAAGCAGGAGAAGCCAAAACCTGCCACGTGAGCCTGCCTTGAGCTGCCGTGTGGCTGCGGCTAAGAACTGATTTTGCGTAGTGCCCGGTCTTCTACGAAGCTCTTCCATATACACTGTCACATCCGTTCTTCGCACAAGTGACATCCGGTGGGGACAGAGAAGGTGTTATAGGCAGCAGCAGCCTGCCGCAGGAGGCGGCTCAGGTGACCATGCAGTTCGGTCACGTTTTTGTCTGTCCCGCTACCAGGACAGCCCGCACCACATCAGAAGCGCGCTGGCCGGAGGGGCCCCGCTGTGGTAGCGCGCACGCCACCCCTGAGCTCTTCACGTCCTCGACGCAGCGCCGTGGGGCGGGCTCTGGTCTCCACGGAATGTTCCTGAGACTGCCTCTTGCATTTTCTCCTGCTTGTCTCCCTCACTAATGGGAACAGTCCTGTGACCACCCCCCCATCTCAGCTCCCACCCCCTAGGTGGGCACCCCCGGCAACCCCTCATCGGAACCCAGCACAGCCTCCTGGTCAGGGGGAGGGCCTCAACACCCCGGAGCAGTGGCGCTTCGCCCTTCCCACCTGCCTCCACCCTGTCGAGCCTGGGACAGATCACTCTTTTTCCATCCCTAGAGATGCCAGAGTAATTAAAGTTGTCCCTGTAGCTGTGACCTCCCATTGGACATAAGCCTCACCGTGGAGGCCGGGCCTCCTGCCTGCTGCCACGGGGCCAGGCTGGGGAAGCCACTCTCCAGCTGAGAGAGGCAACAGGAAACGGTGGGACGAACAGGCTCACATCTGGAACGTAGCCGCCCAAAGGCCCTGACGGCCTGTAACAGCACTGATAGGTCCAGAGGTCAAGCACCCGGAGTTCCCGGAGCCAGTTTCCTCATCTGTAAAACCCAGAATGAAATCCGACACTGCCTACTTTCGGAGGCGTTTTTGGAGGGTCAAATGATAATTGGGGAGACATTGCTATGTAAACATAAGTCAATTTTATCTTCCTGAATTAAGCTTTATGCCCAACATGGGGCTTGAACTCACGGCTCCGGGATTAAGAGTCGCGTCCCCACTGACTGAGCCAGCCAGGTGGCCCAATAAGTCGAATTATGATTCCCTATGAAGTACCTTCATGAAGAGTGCAGAGCAAAAAGGCGGGTAGAGGGCAGGAAAGGTGGGCAAGGAAGTGCCCACTGCACCTGGACCCCGGGGCCCTGGGACTTCGTTCAGGCCTCCCTGGAGTCAGGCAGCCGCAGAGGTGGGGTTGACTGTCCAGGGGGTCGGCAGGGCAGGGAGCACAGGGCCAGGAAAGGCTAACTGGCACCAATTCCTTTAAGCACTCTGCTTGTCCTAAACAGGAAATGGGGCCTGAGTACTGAATTCCTATAAATAATTCAAGGTGAAGCCGTAAACAAAAATACATCTGAAGTGGTTCTATCCGGCTGGGAATTGGACACAAAGTTAGACACGATCTTTTACGAATGTCCACATGCACTCAGGCTGAAAGGGGACCGTGTCTCCACACTCTGACCTCTCCCAGCTGCGGCAGATGCCTGGAAGGCTCTGGACCCCACAGCAGGGGTGAGCACGCCCCGGGGGGAGGCTGCTTCCGGGACCCAGGAACCTGCACTTTTCTTTCCCCAGGGTTTTAAACCCCGCAGTGACTCTGCCACTGGTAAACGTGCCACTCTGTGATCCTGTATGACCCGTTGTGCCCCCGCTGGCTGATGGGGTGACGCACGGCTGCCTCTGGGGTCCTGCCGCTCCTCTTGGCCAGGTGTCAAACATTTCGCCAGCCCTGGCTCCCTCGATCTGGCTATCATCTTAAAAACTGTTTTCTAAAGGTTAGTAAAAGGAGGCTGAGGTCACTGTGTAGAATGTTAATAGGTACGACCTCTTACGTAGCACTTTCCAGGGTCGGGCACGTCACATGCATTTAATCCCGTGAAGTTGGTGTGGGATCGTCCCCAGTTTGCAGACGAGAAAACCGAAGCCCCCAGAGGGGCAGTCACTTGCCCGACGTCATACAATTAGTGAGTGACAGCATTCGATCCAGCCTGACTCCAGAGTTTGCCCGAGCAACTGCGGTGCAAGGCGGCCCGGTGAAGACGGGAGCGCCCAGACCCGACTGTCCAGAGAGAACAGAAAGGCCGTTAACAAGGCAGCACGTTGGGCCTGCGCTGGCCAGCCGGCCGGCATGCCATGGAAAGGCCGGGACTCTGCCGTGTGCTGGCGAGCTGTGGCCGCCCCGAGCCACCTTGAGCACAGGAGGAGGTTGGCCGGGGCGAGCAGTCAGCGGGCCTGATGGGCAACACAGCCTGGTCTGTGCTTGCCATCTCTCCTCTCCTCTCTCTGTGTGACAGCTCCCCTCGGACGGCTGCTCCGGCCTCTGGGGGACACGGACTGGATGGCTCCGGCTCACATTCTTACAGTCCATTACCTAAGGAAGATTCTGGGGACCGGCCGGGCCTGGGTCCTCTATCTCTGCAGCTTGGGGTGTGGGGTCTGTTACCAGACGAAGCAGAAAGGGGTGCAAGAAGACAAAGGCGCGGGGGGGGGGTGCCTCGGTGGCTCAGTGGGTTAAGTGTCTGCCTTCGGCTCAGGTCATTAACCCCAGGGTCCTGGGATCGAGCCCCGCATTGGGCTCCCTGCTCGGTATCGAGCCAGCTTGTCCGTCTCCCTGTGGCCTCCCCCTGCTCATGCTCGCTCTCTCTATCTCTAAAATAAAATCTTAAGAAAAAAATACAAAGGCGGTAGACACAACATACTGCCTCTTGAGAACAGATACTAGTCTCTCTCTGCACTGAGATCCTTGTACCTGAGTCCCATGGAGGTGAAGGGAGTCTTGTACTCCCAAATCCAAGGGTAGGCTAATCAGATTTGCAGAATTATAGAACTAGAAAAAGCCCTGGATTTCCCTTGGTTTAGCCTACGCTTGGCACTTTCATTGCTCTGGACCCTCAGGTACTCTACCAGTTGGTGGTAGATCTGAGCCACCGGGGTGCCTCGACCAGCCCTCTCTCTCCAGAACACCATGGAATAAACCTTACTGCTCCAAAGAAATGAAATTAGACAAAGTTAAATATGATCACAGGGTAAGGATGCTGTCTATCTGAGAAAAGGCTCCATATGAGCCTCCACAAAAATAGGTCTGAAAAGCCCCAGCCAATTCAATGCACAAAGTCATTATCCCTCCATGGCCGACTGATTTGATCACTTGCTTTCCCTCTTTATAAAATCTGACTGTCTTAACTCTTCTTCAGACAGAAGAGACAGAAGCAGGTGCACACAACTTCTGGTTTCCCCTGTTCTTCTGTCTGTACAGTGTGTTTTATACTTCTGGGCTATCCTAGGAGCCATCCTCAGAGTGTTTTGCAGAGAGAGTGAATCTCTTTCATGCAACTGAGCTTTTCATGATCCAGATAAATAAAGCTACTTCATTTCACCATTTCATTCTGATACACATACTGAGATCCCGGAAACTTGATCTCAATCAAACAAATCCTATGCCTCTAAATTCAAGCCATATGGTCAGTCCTTACTCCACCTAGGGATCAGGGAGACAGAAGAAGACATAGGCATTCATTGATTTATGAGCTCAGTCTTTCACTTCTCAAAACATTCATTGGATCCTTTACTATATGTCAGGCAGTGTGCTCCACGCTGGGGTTAGAGAGGCAAGTGACACTCTGCCGTCGGGTAACAGTCTAGTGAGGAGACACAAGTTTGTACAGCTGACTCTTGCACAACAAGGGTTTGAACCGTGTGGGTCCACCTAGACTCAGGGTTTGTTTGGGGTTTTTTTATAAATACTATACAGTACTATAAATGCATTTTCTCTTTCTTATGATTTTCTTTTTTAAAAAAGATTTAAAAAATTTATTTATTTATTTATTTGACAGAGAGATAGAGAGCACAAGTAGGCAGAGAGGCAGGCAGAGGGAGAGGGAGAAGCAGGCTCTCCACTGAACAGGGAGCCCGATGCGGGGCTCGATCTCAGGACCCCGGGATCATGACCTGAGCCGAAGGCAGCCGCTTAACCGACTGAGCCACCCAGGCGCCCCAAAAAAGATTTTATGTATTTAGTTGACAGAGAGAGAGAGAGGAACACAAGCGGGGGTGGGGGGGCAGAGGGAGAGGGAGAAGCAGATGCCCCACTGAGCAGGGAGCCAACATGGGGCTCAATCTCAGGATCTTGGGATCGTGACCTGAGTGGAAGGCAGATACTTAACCGACTGAGCCACCCAGGCGCCCCTCTTTCTTATGATTTTCTTAATTACGGTTCTTTTCTCTAGCTTACTCTATTGTAAGAACACAATATATAATAATATACAAACTATGTGTTAATCAACTGTTATGTTATGGGTAAGGCTTCTAGTCAACAGTAGGCTATTAGTAGTTAAGTTTTTGGAGATTCAAAAGTTACACTCAGATTTTCAATTGCACAGGAGGTCAACGCCACTAACTATAGTAGAGCCGCTAACGATACTAACTATACCCTTACAGTTGTATTACGTACTAGAGAAGTCGGCAGAATTACTCCATAAAGGGCCAGATGATAAAGACTTTAGGCTTTACGGTTCATACAAGCTCTGTCATAACCACACAGTGTTGTCACGTCAGCGTGAAAGCAGCCACAGACACGGGGTGAGCCGCTGAGTTGGTGCCCAAACTACCAGTTGGCTGAAGAATCTTTACTTACAAAAGCAGGTGGCGGGTTGATTTGGCCCCTGGGCTGTAGTCTGCCAGGGGCTGGACAGAAACGCCCCGGACAGGACGGAGGCAAGCACGTGGTGCAGCCGACTCGAAGGAGGGAGGGGTCCCTCTCGCCGACGAGACGCTCGCACCCAGCAGTCTTCGTGAACGAGGCGCTGCTGCCGAGGTGAACGAGAGGGGTCTGCCTTTGTCACCCGGGCGGGGGCGAGGGGCCGCGTCGCTGGAAAAGGAGGCACATGGGAAAGCAAGGCGCTCAGGCGGCCACACCAGTTCGCGTGGCTAGCGACAGGCGGGAAATGGGGAGCCAGCGATGAGGCTGGAGAAGGGGTCGGGCCAGCTCGAGAGGCTCCCTGAGCCGCACAGAGGAGTTCGGTCTTTGTGCTCAGGGCAGACGTGGAAGATGAGCAAACGTGGGGGGGGGCTTCTGTGTTCCAGCTGCTATTCTAGAGAATTTACAGAAACTATCTCATCTCTTCCTCGCAAAACACAGTGAGGTCAGTATTATATTATCAACCCCGTGTTATTAATTCGTAATTATTAACAATCCGTTATGATTAATTAATTTGTGATAAGAACATTTGCCGGAAGTTCACTGCTTCCCCGAAGCGGCAGAGTCAGGCGCCAGAGCCCCGGCTCTCCCCACACGCTGCCCCTTGTGGGGCCCACGCACCGCCGAGCCTCTCCCCCCTCGCTCCACGGTCAGGGGCCTCCCTCCTGCCGGCAGAAAGCGTCGAGAGAATGCCACTGATTTCTCAGAGTTGGACAGGACTTCATGCGGGGAAAAGTGAACCCCTGGGTGGTGGGGGAGATCTGAGGGGGGAGGGGAGAATGGGATCTCGAGAAGCAGGGGCGTTGGCCAGTCACCCCGGGGAGTCAGGTGGGGAGGGCAGCAGGTCCTTCCTGGCACCCAAGCGTTCCCACAAGGCTGGCGGGGAGCCAGCGAAAGCCTGGTTCCCTGGGGAACGGGGTGGGGGGGGGGGGGGGGGGGAGGGAGTGCCTTCAGTGCCGCATTTGAGCCCTGAAAGGGGCTCAGCTCCGCTGCGGTCATGAAGTGAGAGGAATTCTAGAGATTCCTGCTGCGGCATCATCCCAGGCTCATCTCCTTCCTGGGCTGACTTTACTTGGTTACTTCGTTGCTGAACATTTTGGTTCTTTGATTCCACCCTCTGAACGTGAGGGTCATTCACCAGAACAGGTGTCTTTTTCCTTTACCATATATGCCAGGCATTTGTTTGGTAGGTGTTCAGTATATATGTGTTGAATTAAACAATTAATATTAAAGTATATTATTTCTATAAATGTCTTTGATTTGGGTTTTCCACGCTTGCTCCACACCAAGACTTTCTGAAGCCATTCGCAGAGGTTTGTCCTTTATAGAAGCCTGGCTTCTAGGGCCGCCTGGGTGGCTCAGTTGGTTGAGGGACTGCCTTCAGCTCAGGTCATGATCCTGGAGTCCCGCATTAGGCTCCCCGCTCAGCAGGGAGTCTGCTTCTCCCTCTGACCCTCCCCTCTCTCATGCTCTCTCTCTCCCTCTCTCATTCTGTCTCTTAAATAAATAAATTAATTAAAAAAAAAGAAGAAGCCTGGCTTCTTCCTACTCCAAGAGGCACCGACCAGCTGGGAGGATCTCAGGCCTCCCCCCAGACCTCGTAAATCACAATCTTTAGTCTAATAAGATCCCCAGGTGATTCGTATGCACATTTGAGTTTGAGAAACAACAGTACATGATTTTGCAACTGTACTTAAAAATGGTCTCTAACGCCATACTTTAACCTCAAAAGCAATATTCTTTATATATTCTGAAACCAGCTCTAGTCTGAGTCCAGAAGACGTTATTAACCCCCACAAATGTCTCCCCCCTCACGATTTTTCCCCTTGCATGTATCTGCCCCCTTCCTGCTTCTAGTGGCAATGATGGGTGGCTAGGTGAGAAGGAAGTGAAAGTAAAAATTTTTTTTAAGTGACACATTTGAGAATCAGAGCCAAATACCTCTCCCCTGAAATTCCCATGTTACATAGGCTACGTATATCCTGTGTCCCATCTCTTCATTCCTTTGCCAAGCCTTTAGAGGTTCGGAGTGAAGGTGAGGTGATTTGTCCAAGTTCATACAGCTCATAAAGTGGCAAAGGCTGGGCAGGGGGAAGGGAGTCCTCTGGTTGCGCCCCTGTCCCTGGAAAGATAGCAGAAGTCCTACGGCCCTTGGTCCTCAGCTCAGCTCCCAAGCACAGAAGGCAGGCTTTCTTCATGGCCGTTGCCTGGGGTACACCCAAAACGCCAGCTTTCATGAGACTCAGGAAAGGACTAGGGTGTTTTGAATCTTAGTTTCACAATTTGCCAGCAGTGTTGCCTTTGGTGAGCTACGTGCTCTCTGAGCCTGTTCCTCGTTTGTAAAACGGGGATAATGTTCCCTTTGCAGGATGGCTGTGAGGCTCAGAGAAAGAATGCCCAGCAGGCCTGCACAGAGCCTGGCGCATCCGGGATGCCCCAGATGGGGGGTTATCATCGCCCAAACAGTTGTTCCCACTTATCTCCCAATAATGCCTTCTTCAGATTGTCACCTTGCCCCAGAACATTCATTGGCTCCCTGCTGCCTATGGGAGAGCACCTGGTCCCCAGCTCACCTTTGCAGCCTTCTATCCTACTTTCCTTTAAATGAAGGTGTGCTTACAAATCTGGTTTTCTTATTCCTAACTTATATAAGCATTATTTCTTCTACAAATGTGTCCAATCGTTTGTTAAAGAGTACTGGTTGATTGTCGGAATTAAGCCACTTAATTGATGTCTGCTGTTATGTCCACTAGGAATTTTTGGCAGTTTTATTTATTAAAAAAGAATACTTCCTATTTCGAAAGACTTGTACCTTCTTTTTCTGTTAAATTAGACTTGAGGTTATTATTGCTAAAAGTGCATTTGAAGTTTAACCTGAATCCCATTTTAGACAGTTGACTATCTCGAGGCGGAGCTGACCTCTCCCCCTTACTAATAACCCCTCTCACTATATTGCGACATAGATGACTTCATGGTATTAATTGTTCATGAGTTGTTCACTTAGTTACGGGATTTCAAACCAGTAAGATTTGGGGTGTACGGTTCTGGTTAATTTTTATGCCAAAGTTGCAAGTTTTAGCCTTTGTTAACTTTCACAATTCCTTTGTCATGTTCTTACAGCACTTTCTTAAAATCCTCAAAGTTTTTTCATTTCTGTGAGTGAACTTGAATGTTTGAGGAAATGTTAAACACACTTTAATGAGACTTAGGAAAGGACTAGGGTGAGTCCAAAGTAATTAGGGGTCCCCCAAATCAATAAGCTACAACTGGGTTCATTCAAGTGTACCTTTCAGTCTGCTTACCATGCTCTCACTCATCTCCTCTACAAGTCCCAATCGAATACATGATTTGTATTTGTATTGCCAAAAATTTCTAGTGGACATAACAGCAGACATCAATTAAGTGGCTTAATTCTGATAATCAACCAGTACTCTTTAACAAACAACTGGACACATAAGAAATAAGAAAATCAGATTTGTACATATTTTTCATTGAGGAGAGAGTGAAATGGTGTATGAGCGCTTTATAGTTTTTCTTTTTCTTTTTCTTTTAAAGATTTTATTTATTTATTTGGCAGAGAAAAAGAGAGCACAAGCAGGGGGAGGGGCAGAAGGAGAGGGAAAAGCAGGCCCCCCACGGAGCAGGGACACCCCCCCCCCCCCCGCAGACAAAGGGCTCAATCCCAGGACGCTGGGATCATGACCTGAGCCGAAGGCAGACGCTTAACGACTGAGCCACCCAGGTGCCCCTATAGAGTTTTTCTTAATTATTAAATCCTCCTTGGAAACTTTCATAAGTACTGTGCTCTAGAGAACGTAGCTGATTTATTCTTAACCCAAATGTTGCACCTTTTTCCTGAGCCTATAGAAGCCCATCTGAGCATTTCCATTGCCCAGCTTGGGTATAAGCTAAATTATAATGCTAAATTTTGCATGCTGTGTCTGTAGTGAAGCATAAAATCAGGTGATTTTATAACCATGATTGTACTTGTGCTTACTCTTCTGCTGAACGAAAGCTTTGCTGATATAGGGGGTAAGGAAGCTGAGGTGTAGGAGACTATCAGTTACGGAACAGACTCTCAGAGAGATATAAGAAGCACACATGATTTGAGTTTTAAGCCATTACTAGCAGCTTTTCAGCAAAACATGCACTGTCTTTGGTAGTTTAGGATAAAGCATGGTAAAGTATCTAAATCTAAAACATGCACGGGCGCCTGGGTGGCTCAGTTGGTTAAGCGACTTCAGCTCAGGTCATGATCCTGGAGTCCTGGGATCGAGTCCCGCATCGGGCTCCCTGCTCAGCGAGGAGCCTGCTTCTCCCTCTGACCCTCCCCCCTCTCATGTGCTCTCTCTCTCTCATTCTCTCTGTCTCAAATAAATAAAAAAAAAAAAAAAAAAAAATCTTAAAAAAAAAATAAATAAAACATGCACTGTCTTTGGTTAGTTTAGGATAAGGCATGGTAAAGTATCTAAATCTAATGAGGGTCTTGACTTTTGTATTCTCTAATATTAAAGTCATTTTCTTAAAGTCACCAATTTGCACCCCTAAATGTAATAATTTATTCAGTCAATGATCATCAATAGATGCTAAAACCATTAGGTGAAATATTATTAGTGAACAGAATATTTTCATGGCACCAAAGTCCCAGCCGCAGAGTAGTTATGAATCGCAAAGGGAAATGTACCTTTATAATGGAGAGATCTGGTGGGCACCACTTTATTATTATTTTTTAAAGATTTTATTTTAGGGGCGCCTGGGTGGCTCAGCCGTTAGGCGTCTGCCTTCAGCTCAGGTCATGGTCCCAGGATCCCAGGATCGAGCCCCGCGTCGGGCTCCCTGCTTCTCGGGAAGCCTGCTTCTCCCTCTCCCAATCCCCCTGCTTGTGTTCCCTCTCTCTCTGTGTCTCTCTCTGTCAAATAAATAAATCTTAAAAAAAAAAAAAGATTTTATTTTAAGTAATCTCTACACCCAACGTGAGGCTTGAACTTACAGCCCCGAGATCAAGAGTCCCATGCTCCAGAGACTGAGCCAGCCAGGCACCCCTGATGATCACCACTTTAATCAAGCGATCAAAATCAGTCTTACAAATTGTGTTACAGTCTGGGTATGTGCCTCCTAATGTAATGCAAAAAACACGCAGAATCACCCACAAAATATTGCCTAGAATATTCAACCCGAGTCTAATCCAAGTTGTAAGCCTAACTTCCAGTTTACAGGAAGTCCAGGGGAGGAGGGAAATGTTAAAAAATATCAAGAAGCAATTAGATAACTCTAGGCAAATCCAGACTATGGAACATTCCACAAGGCAATTGTCCTGGGCTCATCCAAAGGTCAAGGTCACTGAGGAAAAAAGGGGGTGGCAGAACTGCTGGATTGAAAGAGATTGAAGAACTCCGGACGAGTAAGTACAAGGCAACAAAAGCTATAAAAACATTCTTGGGACAATTTAGGAAATTTGAATATGTATTGCATAGAGATGCTGTTATGGAATGATTACTAATTTTTGAGGTCTGATAATAGCACTGGTAGTTATGTAGGAGATTGTCTTTATTCTTAGAAGACTCATGCTGGAATATTTAGGGATGAACTCTCCATAATGCCTATAACTTACTTTCAAATGACATAGCAAAATATAAACATAACATCTACCTATCAATCTACTGATTGATCTACCTATCTAACTATTGATCTGTCAGTTGATCTACCTATCTATCTAGAGAGACAGAGACAGGGGGAGATTGAGAGAGAAAGAGAGGGTGAACAATATGGCAGGCAAAATATTAGCAGTTGTTTAATTTGGGTGGAAGATTTGAGGATTTTCATTGCATAATGCTTTCAACTTTACTGTGTGTTTGAAATCCCCCTGTCCTTTCCTAAAAAAGGGGAAAAAATAAAATATCTTCATTTATATTTTAGCAGGAACTATCCACATTAGTTGAATTTTAACTTCATAAAGTCTTAGACATGCTTTACACAGGAAGTATTGGTTTAGTTCAATTATATGAACTCATTGCTGGGATAAAATTTACCACTCTAAGGACAGCTTCATCAAACCTTCATTTATTTTTTTTAAAGATTTATTTATTTTTGAGAGGGAGAGAAAGCACAAGCAGGAGGGGTGGAGGGAGAGGGAGAGAGAAACCTCAAGTAGACTCTGCACTGAGCATGGAGCCCAGCACCAGGCTCGATCCCATGACCGATCCCATGACCGAGAGATCATGACCCAACTGGAAACCAAGGTTGGATACTTAACCGACTGTGCCAACCAGGAGGCCCTCAAATCCTCATTTATTGTTTGATTTTTTTTAAGATTTTATTTATTTATTTGACAAAGAGAGAGAGACAGTGAGAGAGGGAACACAAGCAGGGGGAGTGGGAGAGGGAGAGGCAGGCTTCCTGCTGAGCAGGGAGCCCGCCGATGCGGGGCTCGATCCCAGGACCCTGGGATCATGACCTGAGCCAAAGGCAGATGCTTAATGACTGAGCCACCCAGGCGCCCCTATTGTTTGATTAAAAAAAAAAAAAATCTCTGTTGATTTTTTGGGGACATGGTCAAACGCGATGCGGTGAGCCCTCTTGCGGCGTTTTTGGTGCTAGGGCCTTTCAGTTTCCAGGGAGCTAGACACGCTTCTCATTGGTGTGCTGGGGCTTGCGCATGTAATTCTAACAATAAACAACTAACAACAAAGCCAGGCCTAACCTCTATGTTTACGAGCCTGTAGAAGCCTATCTGCACAGTTCCGCTCCCCAGCTTCAGTATAAGCTAAATTAACTCCGGAGGCTTTTGCAGGCTGTGTCTGGAGTGAAGCCCAAAGTCAGGTGATTTACATAAATGCCAAAGCAAGGCAAAAATTCTGTAAGGTACATTAGTAATTTCAACATTATTTGTACCTTTCTAAAAAAAAAACGATTTTGTTTATTGGGGCGCCTGGGTGGCTCAGTCGTTAAGCATCTGCCTTCCACTCAGGTCGTGATCCTGGGGTCCTGGGATCGAGCCCCACGCCCTGCTCCCTCCTCAGCGGTACCACTCCTTCCTCACCGCCCCCCCATCTCTCTCTCGCTCGCTCTCAAATAAATAAATAAATAATCTTAAAAAAATAAAGATTTTATTTATTTACTTGAGAGAGAGCGAGAGAGTAGCGGCGGGGAGGGCAGAGGGAGAGGGAGAAGCAGACTCCCTGCTGAGCCGGGAGCTCCACTGGACTCGGTGCTCGATCCCAGGACGCTGGGATCACAACCTGAACCGAAGGCAGACACTTAATCAACTGAACCACCCAGGCGCCCCACAACATTATCTGTACTTAACAATTAGTCTTTTGATGGAGGATACTAGTTATTGCTATTCTACATACTAATCTTACTTTAGAGTTCTAACAAGTAATTGGGCTAGGTAATTCAGGAAGGCAGGAGGGTTTGCATTAAACTAATTAAATAAATTTAATTTTATACTTACTTCTAAGTATAAACTATTTCTAGTTTATATTTAACTAACTCATGTGCCACACATTAATTTTAATAAAATATTTATTTTATTTTATGTCTCATAAGCATTAAGTAAATAGCATTTATAGATTATATGCTGCAAGTTCTTAGACTCTATTTAGGTTTCTATAGCCATGTCTGGATTACAGCATCTCCCTCATTTAATAAGATACCATGTGATCTGAGTGATGCCAGGCTGTACTCTTATAATTTATGTGCTTTTCTGTATGTGGATTAAGGTAACTTAAAACAAAAGATATCCAACTGATGAAAATACAGTTATGTGTGGCTATAGACCAATTAGTCATGAATTCATTGTCATAATTTTTTTTAGATTTTGTTTATTTATTTGAGAGAGAGAGAGGAGGGAGAGCAGAAGTGGGGTGAGGGGCAGAGGGAGAAAGCAGACTCCCCACTGAGCAGGGAGCCCGGTCCGGGGCTCAATCCCAGGGCCCTGGGATCATGACCTGAGCCGAAGGTAAACGCTTAACCACCTGAGCCAGACAAGCGCTCCTCATTGTCATAATGTTTTATTTAAGAGGAATTAAGGGCAATTTTAGGTTGCATGATCTTGAAAAAAGAACTGGATACCAGCTATGTATATCTCAACTTAAAAACTGCTTTGAAGGGGGGCGCCTGGGTGGCTCAGTCAGTTGGTTGTCTGCCTTCAGCTCAGGTCATGATCTCAGGGTCCTGGGATCGAGCCCTACATCGGGCTCCCTGCTCAGCGGGGGCGGGGGTCTGCTTCTCCCTCTCCCTCTGTCCCTCCCCACCGCTCTTACTCTCTCACTCTCTCTCTCAAATAAATAAATAAAATCTTTAAAAAATCTTTAAATCTTTAAAAAAATATCTTTAAAAAAAAAGAAACTGCTTTGAAGGTTTCCTGCTGGCTCTGTTGGTAGGTAGAGCATGTGACTCTTGATCATGGGGTCTTGAGTTCAAGCCCCATGTTGGGCAGAGAGCTCAAAAAAAAAAAAGAAGAAGAAAGAAATTAATGTAATTAATTAAATTAGTTTAACTAATGAAGCCTGGCTTCACTGTTAGTTGTTTATTGTTAGAATTGCATTGTATTTAATATAACTTAAAAAAAATCCATGGTGTTGAGGGGCACCTGGCTGGCTCAGTCAGTGGAGCGTGTGACCCTTGATCTCAGGTTTATGAGTTCCAGCCCCACATTGGGTGTAGAGATTACTTAAAAAAAAAAATCTTAACAAAAACAAAAACAGAAAAACAAAAATACTGCTTTGACCAATGGGCCAGGACCAAGAAGAAAGACCTTCTCCAAAAGTGTTGCTGTTTTTTTACAAGTTTACTGATCATGGAAAGAAAGTAGAGATGATATACATAGTGATAAGGCTTCCAAATCGTAGTGATATGACCCATTGGCAGAGTAATGTACTTTGTCTTTAAAAAATGCTAATGAAGTCAATATGGCAAAATGTTAACATTTATTTTTAAATCAGTAGTGGATATATGGCTGTCTGTTATATTATTTTCTTTACTTTCTGAAGGTTGATATATTTTACAACCTATAGTTTAAAAAATAATTTGGAAAAAGCACTCCATTAAAGTGAGGTCCTATGGGACACCTGGGTGGCTCAGTCAGTTAAGCACCTGCCTTCTGCTCAGGTCATGATCCCAAGGTCCTGGGATTGAGTTCCGCATCAGGCTCCTTGCTCAGCGGGAAGCCTGCTTCTCCCTCTCCCTCTGCCGCTCCCCCTGCTTGTGTGTTTGTTCTCTCTGACAAATAAATAAAATCTTAAAAAAAATAAAGTGAGGTCCTAAAGATGACACAGTAAAGAGGAAGGATGTGCCTAGACCTCCTGCCTTGCAAATGTCTTGTTAATCATTAAAGCTGTGATTAATAGAGCTCAGATGTGTGAATAAAATTGCTTTAACAAAAGCATGTGTTTAGATGTAAAGGATTTTTTAAGTACATTGGCTTAATTCCAGTTGGTATTATTATTACTTCTAGTAGGCAGAAAGTGAAAAAAGGAACAATAGGGGCGCCTGGGTGATGAAGTCAGTTGAGCGTCTGACTCTTGGTTTTGGCTCAGGTCGTGATCTCGGAGTTGTAGGATACCAACATTGGGCTCTGCACTCAGCACGGAGTCTACTTGAATTTCTTTCTCCCTCTTCCTCTGCCCCTTCTCCCCTCCCTCCACCCCTGCGATCTCTCTAAAATAAATAAATAAATCTTTAAAAATAGACTTTGTTTTTAGAGCAGTTTTAGGTTCATAGCAAAGTTGAAAGGAAGGTATAGAAAAGTCCCATATACTCCCAGCTCCCCTCACTGGTACAGCCTCCCTCCATCAACATCCCCCTACTGGAGTGGTTTATTCCTTACAACGGATGAAGGTAAATTGACACATCACCATTGCCCAAAGTCCATTGTTTTCTTTTTTTTTTTTAAGATTTTATTTATTTATTTGAGAGAGAGAGAATGAGCAGTGGGGAGAGGCAGAGAGAGAGAGAGAAGCAGGCTCTCTGCTGAGCAGGGAGCCCAATGCGGGGCTCCATCCCAGGACTCTGGGATCATGACCTGAGCCGCAGGCAGACGCTTAACCGACTGAGCCACCCAGGTGCTCCCCCTCTTTTTAAAGACTTTATTTACTTATTTGACAGAGAGAGAAAACAAGCAATGGGGAGGGGCAGAGAGAGAGAGGGAGAGAGGCCCAAAGTCCATTGTTCTCGTTAGGATTCACTCTTGATGTTGTACAGAGGTATCCGCCATTATAATACACAGAATAGTTTCACTACTCTAAAAAATCCTATGTGCTCCACCTATTCATCCCTCCCTGCTCCCTAACGGCTGGCAACCACTGATCTTTTTACTCTCTCCATAGTTTTGCTTTTTCCAGAATGTCATATAGTTGGAATCATACAGTATATAGCATTTTCAGATTGCCTTCTTTCACTTCTGAATATACATTTTAAGTTTCTCCATGTCTTATCATGGCTTGACAGCTCATATCTTATTAGTGCTGATTTTGGGGAAGGTCATCAAAAAGACATGACTGCCAATTGATCTGTGAGCTGGAGGTGGGGTAGTAGAGGTTCCTCACCCCCTTCCCAGTCTTTGAAATGTGGGCTCCTCTTACCTTTCTTGCTCTCAGAAGCTGCTCCAACAACATGGCGTTGAGATAGTGATGTGGTGTTGAAAACACCTGCACAGTGTACATGACTGAACCTGGTTATATAAAGACAAACTTTTAAGATATGTTGTGGGGTAATGTGGGGGTCCATCTGTCTTGCTGCCACCCAAGGTAAGTCTTCTATGTAAGTTCCCTCTTTGATTAAAACTGCTCCCTACCGGGCGCCTGGGTGGCTCAGTTGGTTAAGCAACTGCCTTCGGCTCAGGTCATGATCCTGGAGTCCCAGGATCGAGTCCCGCATCAGGCTCCCTGCTCAGTGGGGAGTCAGCAGGGAGTCTGCTTCTCCCTCTGACCCTCCCCCCTCTCATGTGCGCTCTCTCTCTCTCTCTCTCAAATAAATAAATAAAATCTTAAAAAAAACAACAACTCCCTACCAACCTGGAGTGGCCTGCTTCTTTCTTTGTCCTCCCCCTGCCCTTTGACTACAGAGGCCAGTTTCAGATTTTAGCTGGGAAGCTCCCAGGAGGGTTGCAAACTAACAGTTGAATGAATTTCCATCGATTGGATATACCACAGGTTATTTGCCCCTTCACCTACTGAAGGATATCTTGGTTGCTTCCAAATTTTGGCAATTATAAATAAAGCTGCAATAAACATCAGGATGTGGATTTTTGTGTGGACATAAATTTTCAACTCATTTGGGTAAATACCAAGGAGCAGGATTGTTGGGTCATATGGCTAGAGTATGTTTAGTTTTGTAATAAACTGCCAGAATGTCTTCTAAATTGGCTGTACCTTTGCATTCCCACCAGCAATGAAGGAGAGATTTCCTGTTGCCCCACATCTTTGCCAGCATTTGGTATTGCCAGTGTTTTGGATTTGGGCCATTCTAATAAGTGTTTAGTGGTACCCTGCTGTTTTAACTTGTAATTCCTTAATAACATATGATGAGGAGCATCTTTTCATATGCTTATTTGCCATCTCTACATCTTTTTTTTTAAAGATTTTATTTATTTATTTGAGAGAGAGAGAGTGAGCAGGAGGAGGGGCAGAGGGAGAGGGAGAGAATCTCAAGCAGACTCCACGCTAAGCACAGAGCCCAATGCAGAGCTCCATCTCATAACCCTGAGATCATGCCTGAGCCAAAACCAAGAGTCAAATGCTTAACCAACTGAGCCACCCAGGCACCCGTATACATCTTCTTTTTAAGTAGGTTTGATTAATTCCAGTTGGCATTATTATAGCTCCTAGTAGATCAAAAGTTGAAAAAGGAACTATTTTTAAAATATAATTTTTTCATAGATTGCTGTAAGTGGTGTTGTCTGGGCTCATAAACAGAGGTTTAGGGTTTAAGTGTTTTGTTTTGACTTGTTTTCTTCTGTTTTCTTTTCTCTAGGGGATATTAGATTCAGATAGTGTAAACAAACCCTGTTCCTGCTCTTTTCCTGGAATGAGGTGAGGCTGTCAGTGGTGGAAGAATTCTAGGGTAGAAGGCAGTCATGACCAGAAGCCACACTGGGGAGATTTCTTAGGTATTTCAAATACCTAAAATGGGTAGCCAATTACAGTTGATTATAAAAATTAGCTGAAAGCTTATGAAGTAGGGGCGCCTGGGTGGCTCAGTTGGTTAAGTGTCTGACTCTTGATTTTGGCTCAGGTCAGATCTCAGCGTTGTGAGATCAAACCCCGCATTGGGCTCTGTGCAGGTCGTGGAGCCCGCTTAAGATTCTCTCATTCCCTCTGCCTCCTCCCCCTCTAAAAAAACCCCCTTATGAAGTAGAGCTAATTATAAATTTTTCAAGCCATGATTCAAAGCTGACTTTTCAACGTAGGTACAGGGAACTACTTGGAGGAGATGCTGTGTTTGCATCTGTTTGAACATATTATTAACCAATGAATAACATGACATAACTTCTAGGCCTTCTTACTCCATAAAAAGTTTGATAATATTGGTTTTGTTTTGTTTTCAAAGATTTTATTTGTCAGAGAGAGAGAGAACACATAGGCAGGGGGAGCAGCAGAGGGAGAGGGAGAAACTGAGCAAGGAGCCCGACGTGGGACTTGATCCCAGGACCCCGGGATCATGACCCTAGCCAAAGGCAGATACTTAACCAACTGAGCCACCCAGGCATCCCAAAAAGTTTGATAATATTGTTAAGAGTAATTAATTATAGTGATTATAAATGACAGTAAATGATTAATATTTAATTGAAGTAAGTGATTAATATTTAAGTAAGTACATACTCATTTGTAAAAATTTCAGAATTGAGCACATCATTAAAAGGGCAGTAGAAATAAAGATGACTGAAATATAATCAAATTTAACACTTTTCATTGGCCTAAATACTTGGATTATTGATCAATGCGGGTTTGAAATAGTAATCATCTGTCCTGCATTACTAAATGTAAGACCAGGGACAAGACTCATTATAAAGGCATGGGGAATAACTATTTTTTTTAAAGATTTATTTATTAATTTATTTTAGAGAGAGAAAGAGAGAGGGGGGAGGGGCAGAGGGAAAGGGAGAGAGTGAATTCAAGCAGACTCCCTGCTGAGTGCAGAGCCTGACATGGGGCTTGATCCCATGACCCAAAAATCATGACCCGAGCCGAAATCATCAGATGCCCAACCGACCTGAGCCACCAAGGTGCCCTGAGAATAACTATCTTAAGGTAATGTGAATATTGATATAATTTGTTCAAATGTGTGAATAATGTAGGAAAAGTGGTCATCAGGTTACTATAATTAAAAAAATACATGGGGAGCCTGGGTGCCTCAGTCAGTTAGGTGTCCGCGTTTGGCTCAGGTCATGATCTCAGGGTTCTGGGATGAAGCCCTGTGTCAGGCTTCCTGCTCAGTGGGGAGTCTGCTTCTCCCTCTCCCACTCCCCCCCTGCTTGTGTTCCCTCTCTCACTGTCTCTCTGTCAAAGAAATAAATAAAATCTTTTAAAAAAAATCTATGAATAACTTTTGACTCCCCAAAAACTTAACAGCCTACTATTGACCAGAAGCCTTCCCAATAACATTGTCAATTAACACATATTCTGTATGTCATAGGTATTACATAGTGTATTCTTAGAGTAAGTGAGAAAAGCTAGTAAGCTATAAAGTAAGCTAGAAAAAAGAAACTGTTATTAAGAAAGTCATAAGAGGGGCGCCTGGGTGGCTCAGTCGTTAAGCGTCTGCCTTCAGCTTGGGTCATGATCCCAGGGTCCTGGGATCGAGCCCCACATCGGGCTCTCTGCTCAGCGGGAAGCCTGCTTCTCCCTCTCCCACTCCCCCTGCTTGTGTTCCCTCTCTCACTGTGTGTGTCTCTCTCTCTGTCAAATAAATAAATAAAATCTTTAAAAAAAAAAAAGAAAGTCATAAGAGAGGGGCGCCTGGGTGGCTCAGTTGTTGGGCGTCTGCCTTCGGCTCGGGTCATGATTCCAGGGTCCTGGGATCGAGCCCTGCATTGGGCTCCCTGCTCTGCAGGAGGCCTGCTTCTCCCTCTCTCACACCCCCTGCTTGTGTTCCCTCTCTTGCTGTCTCTCTCTCTGTCAAATAAATAAATAAAATCTTAAAAAAAAAAAAAAAGAAAGTCATAAGAGAAAATACATTTACAGTACTGGATTGTATTTATTTTTAAAAACCCACATGTAAGTGGTTCAAACCTGTATTGTTCAAGGGTCGACTGTACCCCTAATGTGGTGATCATTTCACAGTATATACATATATGCAATCATTATGTTGAACACCTGAAACTAGCATAATGTTACATGTCAATTACCTTTCAACTAAAAAAAAAATAGAAAGAAGAACATGCTAAATGACCCAAGGAGTCAATCTGTCAAATCCATACAATAGGAAAATCTATATTTAATAACCTGCTTTATTCAATAAATTCATGGCCTGGGGAAAAAGATGGGAATAGGAAAATGTTATCAATTTTTAAAAAACATAGGAGACCTATCAACCAGATGCAATATGTGAACCTTGTTTGGATCTTAATTCAAACAGGCCAATTGTAAAAAATAAAGTCAAGGACAATTGGACAATATTAAACACAGATTGCACTTTAGGGAATATTAAGAAATTATTGTTAATTTTGTTATATGTGTTATAATGGTATTGTGATTATATTTTTTAAGGCTTTAGATAGATACATTTTGATATATTTATGGGTAAAATCAAATGATATTTTGGAGTTGCTTTAAAATAATCCAGATTTTTAATTTTTTAAATTTATTTTTAAGAGATTTATTTATTTATTTGAGAGGGAGAGCGCGAGAGTGGTGGGGGGGGGCGGGTGGGATAGGAAGAGGGACCAGCAGACTCCACGCTGAAGGTAGAGCCCCATGCAGGGCTCAATCTCAGTACCTTGAGATCATGACTTGAGCCTAAATCAAGAGTCGGATGCTCTACCAACTGAGCCATTCAGGTGCCCCAAACTTTTTTTTTTTTTAAGGAGAAGGTTGGGGAGCAGATGAATGAAGAATGGCCAGGTGTTAATAGTTTCATTTTCTCTGCTTTTGTGTATGGTTGAAAATTACCATAAAATGCTTTTTTTTTTTTTTTTTTTCAAAAAACAAAAACAACAACAAAAAAAATCGGCTGAGTGGGAAACCTGGATTTCTACCCCTCCTGACTGTAATGAGGCAGTAACCCCCGCCCCCACATACACCAAGTTCCTCTGTGGGAGTGGTGTCAGAAGCAGCAAGCTACAATACAAGGTTAAAAAGATCCAGAGCCTCATAATGTATCACCCCAAATGCCCAGGTTCCAATAAAAAAATCACTCATCATACCAAGTATCAGGAAGATCCCAAACTGAATGAAAAAAGACCATCAATCAAGAAATGCCAAGATTGAGATGACAGAGATGGTAGAATTATCTGTTGAAGATTTTATAGAAGCTTCAGTGAGCAGGTAGAAACACAACCGGAAACAAATGAAAACTATGGAGAGTCTTAGCCATTTGTAGTAGAAAATGGTGGAGTTAATATGGAAATGGAAGCTCATCTGCTTATGAGCAGTAGGTAAAAGCCATGTTGTTAATCTGGCGGAAGAGAAAGAATGGGTGGGACTCAGGCTTAGCGCAGAGAGCTGATTTACTTATATCAGGTAGAGAGGCTCCCTAACATGGCAAAATAAAGAGCATCAATTCAAAGTAAACATGCTTAAGAGCATCTTCCCTATGGTTGGGAGAAAAATTTCTAGCATTGAAAAATAGTTAAGATTTTGAGTAGACCCGATGTTGCAGGTGTCAGTTGCTCTGATTAGATAGCCTCCCCCTACAGCAGCACTGTGCACTGAAAGTAATAGAAAAGTTAGAGATACTAAGGTAGGTGTTGCCAGGTGGATATGCAAAGGAGGTAGGGCCCCTATAAGCAATAACAGAAGTAACATAAAAACTCCCTGTATGTGGTTGGTCAATTAGTAGTGATGGAGTTTGTAGGGGTGGGGGAGCACTCTGGCCCATGCTATTTTCTGCCGCCTTCCACAAAGATGTCAACCCATTCTGCCTGCTTATTCGTCATTGTCCTCACTCTGTCGCACCTGCTGCAGCTGCCCACAGTCCTTCCATGACCTTTGGTTTATAAAGCCAATGCCATGTCTGCTACTGGTGTCCCCTTTTCCCCGCTGGTCCTCAGAGCCTCTCCCAGCTACTTCTGGCACTTCCGATACTCTCCAGGAGGGCTAAGGAACACTGGGGACTGGAGACGCCCCGTCATCATTGTCACAAATGCTTGCTGTGGAACCAGCTTGCTGACAACGGGCAGGTCACTCAGGACATAGGTCTGTGTCTTCTCTGTTCTGGGAGCCCTAAAACATCTGCAATCCTAACCACAACCCCTGAGCTGTGGTTAGGATTAATAACAATATTAATCAACATGCTAGCCAGCAGAATGTCAGAATGTCAACGAGCAGAACTCTGTATGAGCCCGCTTGCACTACCACTGGATCGCTGCATGAGGCCCCGTGCGTGTGAGGCTGAGTCAGATCCCAGGACTGAGTGTAAGCGAGACGGTACTGGTGGGAACCCGAAGTTTGTAAGGGCGAGTGAGTACATGAGGGACTGGTATTCAGAACATTAAAATAAGAGTAAACTGCCCTGTTTCTGTGATAAATAATTTTAAGAACATTGGACATATACTATTTGAGCTTTTAGAACAGCATGTGGTCTAGAATTTTGTTTATATTGGAAAAAATAGAATATATATAGAAACTGGGCCGAACTCAGACAAGGTAGGATTTTATTGAGCATATCTTGCTTTATTAGCAGTTACCCTGTGAGGGTATTCTAATCTGTCTTTAAGGCCATATTGTCTTATATAAACTCCAAAACAGGTTTCCTATTATTTTGGGGGGTAACTATTTCTAGTAATCAGGTTTTGGTTTCATGGATGATATATGAACACTTTTCATTAAATAATATTAATGATTTTATATGGGAGGTTTGTCATACTTTGAGGTTATCCAAACAAGATGTGGAGAGCCAGGCCCGCACATTTGTAACATGGGCGGGGTAATTTTGTGATTACTTAAAGCCTCATAGTTTTCTTTTCATTTTTTTTTAAGATTTTATTTATTTATTTGAGAGAGTAAGAGAGAGCACAAGCAGGGGGAACGGCAGACAGAGGGAGAGGGAGAAGCAGGCTTCCTGCCAAGCAGGGAGCCCAACGCAGTGGCTCAATCCCAGGACCCTGGGACCATGACTTGAGCCAAAGGCAGACGCTTAACCGACTGAACCACCCAGGCGCCCAAGCCTCATAGTTTTCTAGTCTGACCTCCACTGGACACAAGGTGTTAATCACCCTGATTGGGAGAAGAAGATTAAAACAGTCCATTCTGGGTTTCCCATCTGGAAAATAAGGGAGAATACGTACTGCCCCAGCGCTGGGGCAGTTGGGCATGTGACTGGACACTTAAGATGCTACAAATGATGTTTTGGGCAAACAGACTTGATTTAAGTGTGCCGAGTTTCTTTGGCTTCTTTTATTTATTTTTATTTTTAAGTAATCTCTATACCCAATGTGAGGCTCAAACTCCCAACCCCGAGACCAAGAGCCACATACTCCACTGATTGAGCCAGCCAGGGGCCCCCCTTTTGCTTCTTTTAATCTTCTTTACTGTATGCCTGCGTTGGAATAACAATTGTTCAAAAAAGGAATTTACAATTAATTGTATATGTTAAATTGTCACCTAGGAATGGATTCTCCAGCCACATGATTACAGAGAGCAGGAATGGCCTGGGATTGGAAGGACAGTGAGTACTATTTCCTAAACTGTAACAGGCTGGACTGCACATCAGCTCTATCCCTGTACTCTATTTATACCCTATAGAGGAATGTCTTCTGTTGCACTCAAGAGACTGATGTGATAGTGTGTTGTTGCCAAAATGATTTATTTTCAGTGTTCCACAATAATAATAATAATAATAATAATAATAATAATAATAAATCTACTTACTACTTTAAAGCATAGTTTGTATTTATTTCTCATTTCATCCTCATGCCAACCTAGTGGGACAGTTAATTATCCCCCAGTTTTATCAGGTTAGAGAGGCTGCTCCCATGTCAGAACGAGGCCTGACCCAGGTCAGCTGTGCACGAGGCCCAGCTGTAAGGCAGAGTCCTGAACCTCCAGGTGAGGATGGTGAAGACGGGGAGCAGGTTGCTGACTGACCATGCCCATGCTGCAAAAGCGAGATGTCGTTGTGGTTCGTTTTTTGTTTTGTTTTGTTTTTAAGATTTTATTTATTTATTTTAGAGACAAAGAGAGCGACACGAGCAGGGAGAGGAGCAGAGCAGGAGGGAGAGGGACAAGCAGACTCCGCGCTGAGTGTGGAGCCCAACTCGGGGCTCGGTCCCAGGACCCTGGACTGTGACCTGAACTGAAACCAAGAGTCAGATGCTCAACTGACTGAGTGACCCAGGCGCCCCCATTTTTTAAAAAGATTTTTTATTTTTAAATAATCTCTATATCCAACATGGGGCTTGAACTCACAACCGAGATCCAGAGTCGCATGCTCCACTGACTGAGCCAGCCAGGCGCACCTTGTGGTTCATTTTGATTTTCAAAGTCCCAGCTTTCACTTTTCCCGTGCAGAAGGCTATGTGTAAGAGAGCTGCTTGTGTTCCGCATGTCGGCCACTTGGTTGTAAGACAGTGGTTCTCAAACTGGTGGGCTTAGGTATCATCTGAACCTGTCAAAAGGCAGATTCCTGGGCTCTCCTTCCTAGAGTACTATCCCATAGGTTGGGGGTGAGGCCCAGGAATCTGAACTTTTAAGAAACTAATGGTCTGTGGGGCACACTTTTGAGAAACGATGTAGGCTCTACATTGGAGGAGAACTAACATGGACTGTTAAAATTTTTTAATTGTGGTAAAATATACCCATAATGTAAAATTTGCCATCTCACCCATTTTTAAGTGTACCGTTCAGTGGCATTAAATATATTCACGTTGCCAGACAACCATCACCAACACACATCTCCAGGACTCTTTTCATCTTGCAAAACGAAAACTCTCCTCATTAAACAATAACTCCTCACTCCCCTGGGCAACCACCATTCTACGCGATTTCTATGAGTTTGACCACACTAGTACCTCATACAAGTGGAATCATACAGTCTTTGTCTTTTTGTGACCAGCTTATTTCACTTCACATAATGACCTCAAGGTTCATCCATGTTGTAGCCTGGGTTAGGCTTTCCTTCCTTTTTTAAGGGTGAATAATTTTTTGCGGTGTTTATGTACCACTTTTGTTCATCCAGTCATTTGTCAATGGACACTTGGGTTGCTTCTACCTTTTGCATATTGCTAATAATGAACAGAGGTGTACAAATATTCTTCAAGTCTCTGCTTTCAGTTATTTGGGGTATGTATCCAGAAGTAGGATGGCTGGACTCATATGGTAATTCTATTTTTTGAGGAACTGCTAGTCTGTTTTCCACAGATGCTCTACTGTTTTACATTCTTACCAACAGTGTACCAGGGCTGCAGTTTTTCCACATCCTCACCAACCCTTGTTATTTCCTGCTTTTTTTGATATAGCCAACCTAATGGATATGAGGTGATACCTCATTGTGGTTTTGATTTGCATTTCCCTAATGATTAGTGATGTTGAGCACCATTTCATGTACCTATTGGTCATTTGTAGGTTTTTGTTGGGAAAATGTCTGTTCAGGTCCTTTGCCCATTTTTTAATAAAGATTTTTATTTTTAAGTAATCTCTACACCGAACGTGGGGCTCGAACTCACAACCCCGAGATCAAGAGTTGCATGCTCCCCCTGTGCCCATTTTTAAATTGGGTTATTTGGGTTTTTTGCCATTGGGTTGTATATGATCCACTTTCAGTCAATTTTTGTGTGTGGTTATAAGGTAAAGGTCCAACTTCATTCTTTTGTGTGTGGATATCTGATTTTTCCAAGACCATTTGTTGAAAAGACTGTCTGTTCCTTAGCATAGGTGTTTAAATCAAGTAAGACCTGGGTTCAGATACTGACTGTCATAATCACTACTCCAGCAATATATAGGTATCCTCAGGAAAATCTCCTACAAATGGACTTGCCCTCTGAATGGAAGTCAGTGGGATACATGGACTGTGGTTTGTCTGTTGTCCTAATGCAGCTGCCCCAAGGTCTGTGTGCCTTTTCCCCGACAGAGTATATATACATCTGTACCCAAAGGAAAGCCCTGGCCTAAAGGGGCTGTTAAGCCTTTGTTTAGAAATCACACTTTTTACAATTCTCTGCATGTGAGGAATGGCTCTCTCTTTTCCCCTTGGTCCCCCCAAAGAAGTGAAAGCATTGTGATCCAAAGACACCAGGGGTCTGCAACTTCTGATCTGAGGAAAGCAGCAAAACAGGTCCAGGCACCCCATCCCCTCAGTACCTCCGCTGACTGTGTGCGCAGAGGCTCAGCGGCAGGTCAGGTCACCAGCCACACGTCGGCAGTGCCCAGGGGCCACCCAGCTCTGGGGCGGAGAAACTGTTGGGTGGTGGACAATCACACGGGCAGGCAGAGAGCAGTGTGGGCTTTATCTGGACACCACTTGGTAAGCATCTGACAGAAAATAAAGGAGTGAGACCCTGTCTCCAGGATCCCATAGTTCCATCCTACTGTGATCACAAGAGAATTGAAGACTCAGGCTAAGAGGAGAAAGGCAACCCTTAGTTTACCAGACACAAGAGCCCTCATCTGGAAAATGTCAGAAAACAAACATTTTGGAAAGCAGTTTGGTAATAACTATTACAACAATTATAACTGCATACTTTTTGAACTTGCAATTCCACTTCTAGGGACTTCTATGAAATTCTTGACGTGTGCGCAAAGATACACATTCTACGATTATTATTATTATTATTATTTAAAGATGTTATTTATTTATTTTGACAGCGAGAGAGAGAGAGAGAGAGAGCAAGAAAGGGAACACAAGCAGGGGGAGTGGGAGATGGAGAAGCAGGCTTCCCACGGAGCAGGGAGCCGGATGCGGGGCTCGATCCCAGGACCCTGGGATCATGACCTGAGCCGAAGGCAGATGCTTAACGACTGGGCCACCCAGGTGCCCCTAGGATTATTTAAAATATATTTTTATTTATTTATTTGAGAGAGAGAGAGCACAAGCAGGCAGAGGGGCAGAGGAAAAGGGAGAAGCAGACTCACTGCTGAGCAGGGAGCCCGATGAGGGGCTCGATCCCAGGACCCTGGGTTCATGACCTGAGCCAAAGGCAGACGCTTAACCGACTGAGCCACCCAGGTGCCCATTAACACATTCAAGGATGTTTATGGCCACGTGTGTAATGGCTGACATTTGGAACAGCCATGAATGGGTTAAGAAGTGATACATCCATCCAACGGGACATGAAGCTGCTATTAAAAAGAATAAGAATGGGCAGAGATATATTTTCAAGACATTGAAAGTATTAAGTAGAAAAAGATTGCAGAAAAGTATCTCTGTGAGTGGCCTTGTGGGTGTTTTCACTTTCTGTACAATACATTGCTGTATTGTTCTGATTTTCCCCCCTGAAATATATTGCTTTGCATTTTAAAAATGCATTTAAATAGGAAAAGTGTATGTCATAAAACTTATGCATGAGGACCCAGTTTATAAATTTATAGATTTATGTGGAGCCCCTAGCGCAGATTAGCCATGGATCGACGCTTACCAAATCCTATCTCTGCAATGTCAGGAAACATCTAGGTGCAAGAGATCCTTCTTGATCTTGTTGCAGAAAACCACAGCATCCCTGTGAGAAGAGCCAGTTTCTCCAGCAGTTTTTCTGCCCTTTGACTGTCCCTACGCAGCAATTTCAAGTTTCCTGACTAAGGAAGATGAACTGGTTCTTTAGACCATTGATACCATCATTTGTCTGGCTGCTCATTTTTGCCAGACAACCGTTCAGTGACTATCAGATGCTGGTGAAATAAAAAGGATGTTCCCCAGGAGGCTCTGATCTCTATCTTATTGCTTCTTTGACAGATATCTTTGGTCTCACCGCACACTGGCCATAATGTGATTGGACTCCAATAGGGTGGGTATGCCTCTTTTTAAGAGACCCAGATATCTTCTCCAAATATGAATCACAGAACAGACAAGTGAAGTGTAGAGACAGCTTTTGGCAACCAGCTTGAACCATGGAAAGCTGAGTAAGGTAGAAGGGCCCACAGCGACCCCCAGCCCCCTGGCTGAATACAGACAGGCCCATCAGGCCACCCACTTCAAAATAGCCATAAGCCCTAGCTGACCGGTGGGTTACTTACACCCGGACAAAGGTACCAAAGAAGGAAAATTCCATATGTTCCCATACCTCCTCCCCTTCCCCCTTTAACGACAGCCCCCACCACTGCCTCCTGGCAGACGGTCTCTCCCTCGCTATCTGGTCTGCAACTCCTTGCAATGTATTCAGTAAACTTCTTTCTCCTTTGTTCCGCCTCCCGTGAATTCTCTCAACACCCGCACACTGCACTGCCAGCCTCCCCCCCCATCAGAACACCCCACATTTGGTGGCCCGCATTCCATCAGGAGACCCCCCACATGAAGGAGCAAATTTAACAATTGCAAAAAGACTCTGCTTTACTAGAAGATCTTTAAGAGGTTCTTTTCAACAGGGACTCTTTCTGGTTCATATGAAAAAGGATTCACTTTATAAAAATTGGTTGATACAACCTTTCAGAAACATCTATTACTAAGATTAACTGCAAGACCTTTATTGTTGGGGGCGGGCCGGGGCAGGCAGCCGCGCTGATAACTCTTCTGAATCCTAGTGAGACATCAGAACCTGCTAAGCCCTGCCCTGTGGCAATGCCTTTCAAACAAGCCCTGAAGAGGAACGAGAGGCTGTTGTGAGTCCCCACATTCTACTAACTTCTCTGTAGCCTGGAGCAAGTTGCTTCATCCCTTTTCCTTTTCTTCATTAGCAATGATGGAGAAATATATTTACGTATTATCTTCCAGATATTAAAACATATTATGGGGGCGCCTGGGTGGCTCAGTCGGTTAAGTGTCTGCCTTCGGCTCAGGTCATGATCCCATGGTCCTGGGATCGAGCCCCGCATCGGGCTCCCGGCTCAGCGGGGAGCCTGCTTCTCCCTCTCCCCCTCCCCCTGCTTGTGTTCCCTCTCTCGCTGTGTCTCTCTCTGTCAAATAAATAAATAAAATCTTAAAAAAAAAAAAAACATATTATGAAGCTACAATAATTAATATAGTCCCCCCACCCCAGAGAATAAGAGAGAGCTGAACTAAACAAAATAGAGTTCAGAAATAGACTCAAAACAAATGAGAAAGATGTTTCTGATAAAGGTGGCATTTCAATGAAGTGAGAAATAAGATGGATTTTTATTTTTTATTTTTTTAAGATTTTATTTATTTATTTGAGAAAGAGCGAGCACGAGGAGGGAGGGGCAGAGGGAGAAGCAGACTCCCCACTGAGCAGGGAGCCCAATGTTGGACTCAATCCCGGGATCCTGGGATCATAACCTGAGCAGAAGGCAGATGCTTAACCAACTGAGCCACCCAGGAGCCTCAATAAGATGGATTTTTTTTAAAAAAGATTTTATTTATTTATTTGACAGAGAGAGACACAGCAAGAGAGGGAACACAAGCAGGGGGAGCAAGAGAGGGAGAAGCAGGCTTCCCGCGGAGCAGGGAGCCCGATGTGGGGCTCGATGTGGGGCTTGATGTGGGGCTCTACGTAGGGCTCGATGTAGAGCTCGATGTAGAGCTCGATCCCAGGACCCCAGGATCATGACCTGAGCCGAAGGCAGATGCTTAATGACTGAGCCACCCAGGCGCCCCAAT